>NC_034180.2:2997571-3322571 GCF_002021735.2 Oncorhynchus kisutch | reverse complement strand
CTCGCTTCGCGTTCCTAGGAAACTATGCAGTTTTTAGTTTTTTTACGTGTTATTTCTTACATTGGTACCCCAGGTCATCTTAGGTTTCATTACATACAGTCGAGAAGAACTACTGAACATAAGAGCAGCGTCAACTCACCATCAGTACGACCAAGAATATGACTTTCGCGAAGCGGATCCTGTGTTCGGCCTTTCACCCAGGACAACGGAATGGATCCCAGCCGGCGACCCAAAAAAACGACTTCGTAAAAGGGGGAAACGGAGCGGTCTTCTGGTCAGACTCCGGAGATGGGCACATCATGCACCACTCCCTAGCATTCTTCTCGCCAATGTCCAGTCTCTTGACAACAAGGTTTATGAAATCCCAGCAAGGGTAGCATTCCAGAGGGACATCAGAGACTGTAACGTTCTTTGCTTCACGGAAACATGGCTCACTGGAGAGACGCTATCGGAGTCGGTGCAGCCAACTGGTTTCTCCACGCATCGCGTAGACAGAAACAAACATCTTTCTGGTAAGAAGAGGGGCGGGGGCGTATGCTTCATGGTTAACGTGACGTGGTGTGATCATAACAACATACAACATACATAAACAAACTTTATTTGACTCTTTGCAAACTGGAATCCATTTATGCGGAGGCTGCATTCATTGTAGCTGGGGATTTTAACAAGGCTAATCTGAAAACAAGACTCCCTAAATTTTATCAGCATATCGATTGCGCAACCAGGGCTGGAAAAACCTTGGATCACTGCTATTCTAACTTCCGCGACACGTATAAGGCCCTGCCCCGCCCTCCTTTCGGAAAAGTTGACCACGACTCCATTTTGTTGATCCCTGCCTACAGACAGAAACTAAAACAAGAAGCTCCCACGCTGAGGTCTGTTCAACGCTGGTCCGACCAATCTGATTCCACACTACAAGACTGCTTCCATCACGTGGACTGGGATATGTTTCGTATTGCGTCAGACAACAACATTGACGAATACGCTGATTCGGTGAGCGAGTTCATTAGAACGTGCGTTGAAGATGTCGTTCCCATAGCAACGATTAAAACATTCCCAAACCAGAAACCGTGGATTGATGGCAGCATTCGCGTGAAACTAAAAGCCCGAACCACTGCTTTTAATCAGGGCAAGGTGACCGGAAACATGACCGAATACAAACAGTGTAACTATTCCCTCCGCAAGGCAATCAAACAAGCTAAGCGTCAGTATAGAGACAAAGTAGAATCTCAATTCAACGGCTCAGACACAAGAGGTATGTGGCAGGGTCTACAGTCAATCACGGATTACAGAAAGAAAACCAGCCCTGTCACGGACCAGGATGTCTTGCTCCCAGGCAGACTAAATAACTTTTTGCCGGCTTTGAGGACAATACAGTGCCACTGACACGGCCCGCAACTAAAACATGCGGACTCTCCTTCACTGCAGCCGACGTGAGGAAAACATTTAAACGTGTCAACCCTCGCAAGGCTGCAGGCCCAGATGGCATCCCCAGCCGCACCCTCAGAGCATGCGCAGACCAGCTGACTGGTGTGTTTACGGACATATTCAATCAATCCCTATCCCAGTCTGTTGTTCCCACATGCTTCAAGAGGGCCACCATTGTTCCTGTTCCCAAGAAAGCGAAGGTAACTGAGCTAAACGACTAGCACTCACTTCCGTCATCATGAAGTGCTTTGAGAGACTAGTCAAGGACCATATCACCTCCACCCTACCTGACACCCACTCCAATGTGCTTACCGCCCAAATAGGTCCACAGATGATGCAATCTCAACCACACTGCACACTGCCCTAACCCATCTGGACAAGAGGAATACCTATGTGAGAATGCTGTTCATCGACTACAGCTCGGCATTTAACACCATAGTGCCCTCCAAGCTCGTCATCAAGCTCGAGACCCTGGGTCTCGACCCCGCCCTGTGCAACTGGGTACTGGACTTCCTGACGGGCCGCCCCCAGGTGGCCCGCCCCCAGGTGGCACCCCACAAGGGTGCGTTCTGAGCCCTCTCCTGTACTCCCTGTTCACCCACGACTGCGTGGCCACGCACGCCTCCAACTCAATCATCAAGTTTGCGGACGACACAACAGTGGTAGGCTTGATTACCAACATCGACGAGACGGCCTACAGGGAGGAGGTGAGGGCCCTCGGAGTGTGGTGTCAGGAAAATAACCTCACACTCAACGTCAACAAAACTAAGGAGATGATTGTGGACTTCAGGAAACAGCAGAGGGAACACCCCCCTATTCACATCGATGGAACAGTAGTGGAGAGGGTAGTAAGTTTTAAGTTCCTCGGCGTACACATCACAGACAAACTGAATTGGTCCACCCACACAGACAGCATCGTGAAGAAGGCGCAGCAGCGCCTCTTCAACCTCAGGAGGCTGAAGAAATTCGGCTTGTCACCAAAAGCACTCACAAACTTCTACAGATGCAAAATCGAGAGCATCCTGTCGGGCTGTATCACCGCCTGGTACGGCAACTGCTCCGCCCACAACCGTAAGGCTCTCCAGATGGTAATGAGGTCTGCACAACGCATCACCGGGGGCAAACTACCTGCCCTCCAGGACACCTACACCACCCGATGTCACAGGAAGGCCATAAAGATCATCAAGGACAACAACCACCCGAGCCACTACCTGTTCACCCCGCTATCATCCAGAAGGCGAGGTCAGTACAGGTGCATCAAAGCTGGGACCGAGAGACTGAAAAACAGCTTCTATCTCAAGGCCATCAGACTGTTAAACAGCCACCACTAACATTGAGTGGCTGCTGCCAACACACTGACTCAACTCCAGCCACTTTAATAATGGGAATTGATGGGAAATTATGTAAAATATTTCACTAGCCACTTTAAACAATGCTACCTAATATAATGTTTACATACCCTACATCATTCATCTCATATGTATATGTATATACTGTACTCTATATCATCTACTGCATCTTTATGTAATACATGTATCACTAGCCACTTTAACAATGCCACTTTGTTTACATACTCATCACATATGTATATACTGCACTCAATACCATCTACTGTATCTTGCCTATGCCGCTCTGTACCATCACTCATTCATATATCTTTATGTACATATTCTTTATCCCCTTACACTTGTGTCTATAAGGTAGTAGTTTTGGAATTGTTAGCTAGATTACTTGTTGGTTATTACTGCATTGTCGGAACTAGGAGCACAAGCATTTCGCTACACTAGCATTAACATCTGCTAACCATGTGTATATGACAAATAAAATTTGATTTTGATTTGATTTGATTTGCATGTAGTGTAGCTTGTTAAGAGACAAGAAGGCTTGAGTAATCACATCACATTTCTTTGTGCGATATTAATGCACTATCTCTCCGGCTTTAATTAAAAGATAAACACAACACATGTTGTTCAAGGTGCTTAACAAGAGGCTTCATTTCAGCAGTAGGAGGGTTCCCACTGGTTGAATCAATGTTGTTTCCATTAAAATTAAATTATATTGAACCAATGTGGAATAGACGTAGAAATTATGTCTGTGCCGGGTGGGTTTTCACCCTCTTGCTACTTCAAAATGTTAGAAAACGGATTAGTTTCTCATTAGATTGCAGCACCAACTCCCTGCTGGTTGGAAAACGTAATATGGAGAGGAACTGTACTCCTCTGTAAGGTTAAACATGTGCTCTCAACAAGGGAGTCCATTATAGAAAATATGACTCCTGCACACGATATTACATCTGTAGTGTGTACGTTGTTTATTGTGTATTTCTAAAGAGTACTTTATAGAAATGTAAAGGAAAAGTATTAATTAGTTACTCAAGTCTGATACAAGAATATGTGTAATATATACAGTACAAGTCAAAAGTTTGGACACCTACTCATTCCAGGGTTTTTCTTTATGTTGACTATATTGTAGTGATAGTGAAGACATCAAAACTATGAAACAACACATATGGAATCACTACAGATGCTGGAAGACAGGAAGCAAGTACAGCGTCTGGACAAGAGAAACAAAACAACATCAATGTAGACACGGGAATGAAACTGAGGAAGTGACAGATATAAGGGAGGCAATCAATGACGTGATAGATTCCAGGGGAGTCCGATGAAGTGATGGTGGATGAAACGTTGGGGACAGGTGTGCGTAATGATGGGCAGCCTGGCGCCAGAGAGGTGGAGCGGTGGCAAACGTGACAGTACCCTCCCCTTTTAGGCGCGCCACCTGGGGTCCTACCTGGGCGAGCCCGACGAGCCCGGCCGATGCTTGTGAGCCTCACGAGCAAGCTGAGGCATGGGAGCCCGACGAGCCAGCTGAGGCATCCCCGGTTGCTCCGGCAGCAGCACCCAGACCCGACGTCACCAACAAAAAACTCCCTGATGCTTCCAATTGTGGTGTCTGCATTCTGAAACGGTTCTGTAACTACAGACGCTGGAAGACAGGAAGCAAGTACAGGGTGAGGATTTAATAATAAATAGACATGAAACTAAACAAGAACAGTGTCTGGACAAGAGAAACAAAACAACATCAATGTAGACACGGGAATGAAACTGAGGAAGTGACAGATATAGGGGAGGCAATCAATGGCGTAATGGAGTCCAAGTAAGTCCGACAAGGCGCTGGTGCACGTAACGATGGTGACAGGTGTGCGTAATGATGGGCAAACTAGCGCCCTCGAACACCAGAGAGGGGGAGCAGAAGCAGATGTGATAGTGTTTGATACAATAAGTTGTGCTGTGACAAGGTAGGGGTGGTTTAGAGAAGATAGCCCTATTGGGTAAAAAACCAAGTCCATATTATGGCTAAAATAAGCAAAGAGAAACGACAGTCCATCATTACTTTAAGACATGAAGGTCAGTCGATCTGGAAAATTTCAAGAACTGACCTTGCCTTCACAGTCACCCAACCTCAACCCAATTGAGATGGTTTGGGATGAGTTGGATCGGAGAGTGAAGGAAAAGCACCCAACAAGTGCTCAGCATATGTGGGAACTCCTTCAAGACTGTTGGAAAAGCATTCCAGGTGAAGCTGGTTGAGAGAATGGTAACTCTAATGAACTTATCCTTATGCAGCAGAGGTAACTCTGGGTCTTCCTTTCCTGTGGCGATCCTCGTGAGAGCCAGTTAATGATGTACATTGACCTTGATGGTTTTTGCGACTGCACATTTTTTCGCATTGACTGACCTTCATGTCTTAAAGTAGTGATGGACTGTTGTTTCTCTTTGCTTATTTGAGCTGTTTTTGCCATAATATGGACTTGGTCTTTTACCAAAAAGGGCTATCTCTGTATTCCGCCCCTACCTTGTCACAACACAACTATTTGGCTCAATTGCATTAAGAAGGAAAGAAATTCCACAAATGAACTTTTAACAAGGCACACCTGTTAATTTAAATGCATTCCAGGGGACTACCCCATGAAGCTGGTTGAGAGAATGCCAAGAGTGTTCCAAGGTGTCATCAAGGCAAAGGGTGGCTACTTAGAAGAATATCAAATATAAAATATATATAAAATATAACACTTTTCTGGTTACTACATGTTTCCATATGTGTTATTTCATAGTGTTGATGTCTTATTCTACAATGATAGAAAATTGTAAAAATAAAGAAAAACCCTTGAATGAGTAGGTGTGTCCCAAGTCTTGACTATTACTGCACGTTTACTGTCCCTTGTTCCATGTCCTGCTACTGTGCTTTTTTTAGAAGGTAACATTGGGTCAGCAAAGGTCGATATTGATTGATTCATAGATGATTATTGACTTGTGAGGTCTCAGTGCCTTGTGTTTACACTCTAATATGGTTTCCTATGGCTACCATGCGTTATTACTGGAAAAAAAATGATTGACACCTCAATTGTTGTGTAATTCTTTAATAAACATTGGACAATCTATGCTTCCCTAATAACGGTGGAACAAGACTGTGTGATGCCACTAAATCATAGGTGTTTTTCTATTCGACCCGTGCAGACTGTCTGGCTGTGCTAGTCTAAGTCTGCACAAAAGCACCGTGAGCGGTTGAAAAGAGTTTTGCAAAAGATAATTACAAACAAAATAGTTTGTGACTCCCTGTGTTTTTTCAAGAACAAGTCTTACTTTTCTCTATGTATGTCTAATGACTCTCCCACCGTCTCCCATAATGAAAACATTATCCCCCGTTTTCATGTTCATTGATTGAGTGTCAAGCAATTTGTTATTTCGAGGTGAGGTCAGAAGACCGAAGGTAGACATTTCAATTGGAAGAATGAATCGCTAAGAAGACAAAAGCTTTTGCAAATAGACCAGTTGCTCAAATTGACTGTAGAAAGTAAGAGGGCGGCGAAGCCAGTTTGCAGTGGAAACCCAAACGCAGGTCTGTGATAAAGAGAACTCACTGTAGACTAAGCGGCTGTACAACTGCACCCCGACATCGGACTAGATGCTAAACAAGATAAAATAACAGCCTACTGCCTGCAAAGAGCTACTTTATAACTAAGTGGCCTTAAGTAGTAGTGGCGGTTGTAGTAAGAATTATTTGGGGGGCTTTTCGGCTGACTGCCTGAAAGTGTGTGGAAGATGATTTGGATTTGTCTTCTTATGTAATGAAACAGATTGTAATGGATAAAAAATCAATATGGCCCAATTGCTCCACCAGTGAAACAAGCTGAATCCATTTATTTTGGAATAGGAAGATGTACCTTGAGGGCAAAAAAAGACCACTGTGCCATTCCAATGCTTTTTGTGGTACAAAACTTGTTGGAGAGAAGCCACAGTAGAGAACAGCTTGGTGTGTAATCTGTCACACTATTCCACGTAGGATCTCCAACCGTTTGGATCTGAGTACTACTGAACATGGTAGATGGCATGGACTAGCTAGATGATTGATCACTAACATATTCTAAACAGGTGTTCGATATTATGATGAATCACCTACTGTAACATGATAAAACATGATATGATAATGGCAAATATTTCACTCATCATAATGGGAAATTGGATTGATTACTAACATATTCTAAAGATTATGATAAACTACATAGTGGAACTTGCATGATAAGGAAGCCACTCATCACATTGTGAATTTTACATGACTATATCCACAGCTCCTCATTTCACTTTCTAAATTAGATTATTAGATGTTCTTTTTAAGACTGGTTATTAATATAAGTCATATCACTAATCTTGTCATTATGATGTTGATCAGAGAGAGTGATTAAGATCCTGCATAATTATCATGTTTCTTTACTCTCCAATTAATATGTATTATATATTGTAATTATATTATACATTAATATGTACAACACCTAATGGTTATAGTATATCTGAGGTTGATTGCAGTTGATATGGCAAATATATCAGGGCACAAGGTGAGACCCAGATGCAGACAGAGGAGGCAGATGGTTGGAGTCTTAGAGGTTTATTGATCCAAAAAGGAGTAGGCAAGAGAAAGGTTGTGGACAGGCAAAAGGTCAAAACCAGTTCAGAGTTCGGGAGGTACAGAGTGGCATGCATGCTCGAGGTCAAGGCAGGCAGAATGGTCAGGCAGGCGGGTACAGAGTCCAGAAACAGGCAAGGGTCAAAACCGGGAGGACTAGTAAAAAGAGAATAGAGAAGGCAGGCGCATGGGACAAACCACGCTGGTTGACTTGGACATACAAGACAAACTGGCACACAGAGACAGGAAACACAGGGATAAATACACTGGCACAGTGAGACAGGAAACACAGGGATAAATACACTGGGGGAAACAAGACGAACTGGCACAGAAAGATAGGAAACACAGGGATAAATACACTGGCCCAGAGAGACAGGAAACTCAGGGATAAATACACTGGCACAGAGAGACAGGAAACACAGGGATTAATACACTGGCACAGAGAGACAGGAAACACAGGGATTAATACACTGGCACAGAGAGACAGGAAACACAGGGATTAATACACTGGCACAGAGAGACAAGAAACACAGGGATACATACACTGGCCCAGAGAGGCAGGAAACACAGGGATAAATACACTGGGGAAAACAAGTGACACCTGGAGGGGGTGGAGACAATAACAAGGACAGGTGAAACAGATCAGGGTGAGACAAAATATAAAGTTGGCTGTAATGAAATGAAGTTCTGAAACAGTTGACAGTGACAGAGTGGTTTTGATTCCAGGCTTATTTCCACCTGGTAAAATATGGTTTGTTCTCACTTGGAGCAGAGTTATCCATGAGTCATTATCCTAAACTCCATAGGATGTTCATCACTCAAATATAGGACAAAAGACAAGCCAACTTGAAAGATGTTAAATCAGTAGGAACATTACATTTCATTCAGTATAGCTTAATATGAGCCTCTGTCTTTCCATTTTGCGGCTTCGACTTAAGCATTTAAGATATCAAAGACTAGTATGACTTTTAGAGGTACAAAAGCCATTAAAACTGTGCTTCTGATTATGACAAATTATGGACGGCACAATTATGGATAACTGGCGCTCTATCATCTTTTCATAAAGTGAAATGTTATGAAGACTTCAAAGAATTTAGGACATAAATCATTACAACTGCCGTATATTTTCATAAACATCAGAGATGCAGCCAAAAAGGAGAAGTTACTAAACTGTTAAAACAAGATTAACTTTTTTATTTTGTCTAGGATCACTGTATGTCTTTGCAGTGCACGCCTTGATAGACTCTGCAAATATTGATAGAATCCTCTCCATACCCAGAGATCCAATGTTCTAGGCTCTAACCCCTGCATCGTAAGCAACCTGGTCTCAGAGCATTTTCTATTATTCTGTACGTAAATCCATGTCTCTCCATTTAGTATAATATGTTATGTATTAATATGTATGGTATGTATTAATTTGTGGATGTCCATCACCCATATCATATGATATGTTACGATGTACAATTCATATTACATGTTACGAATTACCAAAACGTACAATATCTTACACATTTGCAAACTATATGATATGTTATGAATTTTTGCTAGTTGGCTAATGTTAGTTAGCTGGCTCATGTTAGCTAGGCTAGGGGTTAGGGTTAAGTTTAGAAGTTAGGTTAAAGGGTTAAGGTTAAAGTTAGGGTTAGTTGAAAGTGTTAATGTTAGGGTTAGGGGAAGGGTTAGCTAACACGATAAGTAAGTAGTATAAAATTCGTTAATTAGCTAAAATACTGTTGTCCGTGATGAGAGATTTGAAATCGCAACCTTTGGGTTGCTAAACGTTCGCATTATACGCCCACCCATCCATCCTGACCATTGCCTTAACTAAATGTGTGAGTCTCCTGGATTTACATGTACTATGTTAGTCTATGACCAGGCTTTGGTAAGATGACTGAACTCTGTATACAGTGCATTTGGAAAGTATTCAGAACACTTGACTTTTTACACATTTTGTAGCGTTACAGCCGTATTCTAAAATGGAATCAATTACATTTTTTATAGAATCAGAACAGTGTAGATGGCTGAACCCTGTATAGAATCAGAACAGTGTAGATGGCTGAACCCTGTATAGAATCAGAACAGTGTAGATGGCTGAACCCTGTATAGAATCAGAACAGTGTAGATGGCTGAACCCTGTATAGAATCAGAACAGTGTAGATGGCTGAACCCTGTATAGAATCAGAACAGTGTAGATGGCTGAACCCTGTATAGAATCAGAACAGTGTAGATGGCTGAACCCTGTATAGAATCAGAACAGTGTAGATGGCTGAACCCTGTATAGAATCAGAACAGTGTAGATGGATCAACCCAGTATAGAATCAGAACTGTGTAGATGGCTGAACCCTGTATAGAATCAGAACAGTGTAGATGGCTGAACCCTGTATAGAATCAGAACAGTGTAGATGGCTGAACCCTGTATAGAATCAGAACAGTGTAGATGGCTGAACCCTGTATAGAATCAGAACAGTGTAGATGGATCAACCCAGTATAGAATCAGAACTGTGTAGATGGCTGAACCCTGTATAGGGTCAGAACAGTGTAGATGGCTGAACTCTGTATAGAATCAGAACAGTGTAGATGGCTGAACTCTGTATAGAATCAGAACAGTGTAGATGGCTGAACCCTGTATAGAGTCAGAACAGTGTAGATGGCTGAACTCTGTATAGAATCAGAACAGTGTAGATGGCTGAACCCTGTATAGAGTCAGAACAGTGTAGATGGCTGAACTCTGTATAGAATCAGAATGGTTAAATTCTGTATTGTAAATGATCATGAGTATCAAGCTGTCCACTGTGTTCTGTTCTCATAGCAGCATGACATCAAAAGGCGATCTGAGCTCCCTCGCTGGCCACGCACTGCTCGCTATCATGAGTGTGCTTACTGTTTGAAGGGGCTGGTCATGTGTGTCTGTCTGCCAGGCAATGGGAAGTGGGCATTGGAGGCAAAATGTGCTGTGAGAAAACAAGCTGGCCTAATCAATAACATAGACAAACAAATAACACCATTGACAGTGTCTCCAGTCTCCTGTATTGCTAGTTACCACACACAGCTAATTAACCTTTAAGGAGGGGGTCGTATTCGCCTGTGTGCGTGTGAATTTGCACGTCTGTGGACCTGTGGACCTGCCTGCCCATGCAACCGAAAGTCTAGATCAGGCGTGGGCAAACCACGGCCGCGGACTACTCCACAGCCCGTTCAATCCGGCCCGCGGGAGGTTGGAGTAAAAAAAAGGGAATGGGGGAGATGATTTGAAAATGTATATAGGTCCTTTATAATTCCTACATGCTTTCTATCTAGTTTTAGACATTCATGAGTGGCCTGGAATGTTTTTTTAACCCAAAATAATCATTTCCCCCACTGCCCTTTTTCTGGCCCGCAAATTGCTTTTGACAAACAAATTGGTCCGTAAATAAAATAGTCTGGCACTTGGCTGAATTTTGAAATCTCAATGTGGCCCTCGAGCCAAAGTGATTGTCCACCTCTGATCTAGATGTACCCTCTGTGCTGAGATGGACCTTAAATCAATGGCTGTCGCTTGGCATTGGAATGAGGAGCCTGCAGCATTTTCTCAAGCTCTCCTCATTAAAGGGCAATTCCACCACTTTTCAACCTCATTTTCATTTTTTCCAGCACAATACCAGTGTCTGAGTATGTGAAAACTTCAGCATTTTGTTGGGTAAAAAATATAAAGTCAAAAAGCTCTACCCGATGACATCATCAAAAGTGAAAGCATTTTTAAGAAGTTATTTTCAAACACTATGAGATTCACAGTGACGTGGGGATCAAGAAAATACCCTCCTCTGACTACCAACTCTCTGCACGTTTACAAAATCACTGATTTTAATCCTACCCTGTGATGTCACAGAGAATAATATTTTAGGAACTTTATTCTTATCTTTTTTCACCACAGATCATGGAAATGCCGTCTGGTGCTGGAGAAAATGAATGTGAGGTTGAAAAGTGGCGGAATTGCCCTTTAAGAGTATTTTGTTTCTATACATGAATATTTCATCACTAGCACACTCTTATTTATGAGGCAATATTGTTGCTGTGGGGCACCAATTATGAGAACAGTAAACCCTATAGGTTACTCTGAGATCAATCAAGTCTGGGTTTCATTTGCTGGGTGGTTTGGTTAGGGGGCTGATGATTGGCGGTAAGGTGTGTGTGTGCCCCCACCTCCCAGTTATGTGAATGCTATCAGAAGCACATTCCCAGATTCCCATCCACATGCAATACATATCAATCATATCAATCCCTGCCTCGGCTTTCACATTTCCCTGAGTAAAGTCTAATCTACAGTTGGGTAAATCCAGTCAAAGCCAATGATGTCGCTTTGTCCAATGTGACATTCTGTGACATGCAGTCATGACGTGGTCTCAGATGGATGTGCTAGAGAATGTACATCAGAGGTCATAAAGACAGACAGTAAACACAAAATGAATCCAGGGGTGCAACTTTCAGTGGGGACGGGGTGGTCAGGCCTCCCCATTCTGAAATGTTTGTCTCCCCCAGTCTTAGCATTGGAATGTGATAAGAAAGGAGGCAACGGTGTGCTTTAGGACCATCCGAGCGGTCTGGTAGGCTGTTTGGAGTGTTTATCCGAATGAAAAAAAATATATATATATACAGTTGAAGTCAGAAGTTTACAAACACTTAGGTTGGAGTCATTAAAACTTCTTGTCTTGTTAACAAACTATGATTTTGGCAAGTCGGTTAGGACATCTACCTTGTGTATGACACAAGCCATTTTTCCAACAATTGTTTACAGACAGATTATTTCACTTATAATTCACTGTATCAGAATCCCAGTGGGTCAGACGTTTACATGCACCAAGTTGAGTGTGCCTTTAAACAGCCTGGAAAATTCCAGAAAAGGATGTTATGGCTTTAGAAGCTTCTGATGACATCATTTAAGTCAATTGGAGGTGTACCTGTGGATGTATATCAAGGCTTACCTTCAAACTCAGTGCCTCTTTGCTGGACATAATGGGAAAATCTAAAGAAATCAGTCCAAAAAATCAGCCCCCTATCTGCTGGCTTGCATATTGAGATGCAGTTGAAAGTTAACGTGCAAGGTAAGTTTTTATTTATTTAGATGCAAATTGAGGCATAGGGGTTTTAATCCTCAGTCGCAAGGCTTTATTGTGCATCAGTGGCTTCCCCTGTACTCTGTAAATGTATGATGTTATTTGTGATTCAAACGGCTCTCAACAGAGGCAGTGAAGGGTGTACAGTACCTGTTAGTTACTGTATTGTCAACATTTTACTTATGTCTTCCAGTGGGGTTTATGCTGTACTGCCCTAGACTGGTCTCAGATCTGTTTGTGCTGTCTTGCTAAATTGGTGTTACAATGACCGTACAAGCTGGCTAGATGGCACAAATTGATCTGGGACTAGGCTAATATTTCCCTTCGGGTACTCTAGGTTTGTTATTTTTCAAGGTGACTGATATTCTCGAAAACCTGACCCTTGGCAACAGTGACTAAGGTCTGGTTTCAATGACTGACTCTTTTGTCAACTTCGATGAGGAGTGGGTCCTCTTCAGACCCTCTCTCACCAAATCATGAGGCAGACATGCCAGAACGTCGATATTCAAAACCAAAGTGGTGGTTTTAGTGACGGTACAGTAGTTGATGCAAATTAGCCATTTGCAAAAGGCACCTATTAAAAATAACCTCCATGATCTCCCTCTCGCTAGCTACAATTTTGTATTTTATTCAAGCGGACAATGGAGTGACGTACCTGTAGGTCCTCTATGTCAAACTGACGCTCTATTAAGTACAGACGCTGCTAAGCTGGAGCATTTGAAAATTGTGGGAGTTAACCTGGATGTCTAGAGAGGTGACTGATGAGCTATTAATGTAATTAAGGTAATAATGGGATTCATGAAAAATACATCTCCAATGTTTTTTATTTTTTTTATTTCACCTTTATTTAACCAGGTAGGCCAGTTGAGAACAAGTTCTCATTTACAACTGCGACCTGGCCAAGATAAAGCAAAGCAGTGCAACACAAACAACAACAGAGTTACACATGGAATAAACAAACATACAGTCTAACATACACTCTACATACAGAGTGTGCAAGTGAGGTAAGATTAAGGAGGTAAGGCAATAAATAGGCCGTAGTGGAGAAGTAATTACAATTTAGCAATTAAACACTGTGATAGATGTGCAGAAGATGAATGTACAAGTAGAGATACTGGGGTGCAAAGGAGCAAAAAAAAAAATATGGGGATGAGGTAGTTGGATGGGCTATTTACAGATGGGCTATGTACAGTGCCTTGCGAAAGTATTCGGCCCCCTTGAACTTTGCGACCTTTTGCCACATTTCAGGCTTCAAACATAAAGATATAAAACTGTATTTTTTTGTGAAGAATCAACAACAAGTGGGACACAATCATGTAGTGGAACGACATTTATTGGATATTTCAAACTTTTTTAACAAATCAAAAACTGAAAAATTGGGAGTGCAAAATTATTCAGCCCCTTTACTTTCAGTGCAGCAAACTCTCTCCAGAAGTTCAGTGAGGATCTCTGAATGATCCAATGTTGACCTAAATGACTAATGATGATAAATACAATCCACCTGTGTGTAATCAAGTCTCCGTATAAATGCACCTGCACTGTGATAGTCTCAGAGGTCCGTTAAAAGCGCAGAGAGCATCATGAAAAACAAGGAACACACCAGGCAGGTCCGAGATACTGTTGTGAAGAAGTTTAAAGCCGGATTTGGATACAAAAAGATTTCCCAAGCTTTAAACATCCCAAGGAGCACTGTGCAAGCGATAATATTGAAATGGAAGGAGTATCAGACCACTGCAAATCTACCAAGACCTGGCCGTCCCTCTAAACTTTCAGCTCATACAAGGAGAAGACTGATCAGAGATGCAGCCAAGAGGCCCATGATCACTCTGGATGAACTGCAGAGATCTACAGCTGAGGTGGGAGACTCTGTCCATAGGACAACAATCAGTCGTATATTGCACACATCTGGCCTTTATGGAAGAGTGGCAAGAAGAAAGCCATTTCTTAAAGATATCCATAAAAAGTGTCGTTTAAAGTTTGCCACAAGCCACCTGGGAGACACACCAAACATGTGGAAGAAGGTGCTCTGGTCAGATGAAACCAAAATTGAACTTTTTGGCAACAATGCAAAACGTTATGTTTGGCGTAAAAGCAACACAGCTCATAACCCTGAACACACCATCCCCACTGTCAAACATGGTGGTGGCAGCATCATGGTTTGGGCCTGCTTTTCTTCAGCAGGGACAGGGAAGATGGTTAAAATTGATGGGAAGATGGATGGAGCCAAATACAGGACCATTCTGGAAGAAAACCTGATGGAGTCTGCAAAAGACCTGAGACTGGGACGGAGATTTGTCTTCCAACAAGACAATGATCCAAAACATAAAGCAAAATCTACAATGGAATGGTTCAAAAATAAACATATCCAGTGGCCAAGTCAAAGTCCAGACCTGAATCCAATCGAGAATCTGTGGAAAGAACTGAAAACTGCTGTTCACAAATGCTCTCCATCCAACCTCACTGAGCTCGAGCTGTTTTGCAAGGAGGAATGGGAAAACATTTCAGTCTCTCGATGTGCAAAACTGATAGAGACATACCCCAAGCGACTTACAGCTGTAATCGCAGCAAAAGGTGGCGCTACAAAGTATTAACTTAAGGGGGCTGAATAATTTTGCACACCCAATTTTTCAGTTTTTGATTTGTTAAAAAAGTTTGAAATATCCAATAAATGTCGTTCCACTTCCTGATTGTGTCCCACTTGTTGTTGATTCTTCACAAAAAAATACAGTTTTATATCTTTATGTTTGAAGCCTGAAATGTGGCAAAAGGTCGTAAAGTTCAAGGGGGCCGAATACTTTCGCAAGGCACTGTATAGGTACAATGATCTGTGAGCTGCTCTGACAGCTGATGCTTAAAGTTAGTGAGGGAGATTTGAGTCTCCAGCTTCAGTGATGTTCGCAATTCGTTCCAGTCATTGGCAGCAAAGAACTGGAAGGAAAGGCGGCCAAGGGAGGAATTGGCTTTGGAGGTGACCAGTGAAATATGACCAGTGAGCTGAGATAAGGCGGGGCTTTAACTAGCAAAGACTTATAGATGACCTGGAGCCAGTGGGTTTGGCGACGAATATGAAGCGAGGGCCAGCCAACGAGAGCATACAGGTCGCAGTGGTGGGAAGTATATGGGGCTTTGGTGAGTGTTGGAGGCTATTTTGTAAATCGCCAAAGTCAAGGATCGGTAGGATAGTCTGTTTTACGAGGGTAAGTTTAGCAGCATGAGTGAAGGATGCTTTGTTGCGAAATAGGAAGCCGATTCTAGATTTACTTTTGGAGTGGAGATGCTTAATATAAGTCTGGAAGGAGAGTTACAGTCTAACCAGACACCTAGGTATTTGTAGTTGTCCACATACTTTAAGTCAGAACCGTCCAGCGTAGTGATGCTGGACGGGCGGGCAGGTACGGGCAGCGATCGGTTGAAGAGCATGCATTTAGTTTTACTTGCACTTAAGAGCAGTTGGAGGCCACGGAAGGAGTGTTGTATGGCATTGAAGCTCATTTGGAGGTTTGTTAACACAGTGTCCAAAGAAGGGCCAGAAGTATACAGAATAGTGTGAAACATTATTCAAATCAAACTGTATTTGTCACCTGCGCCGAACACAAGTGTCAACATTAACATGAAATGCTTACTTACAAGCCCTTAACCAACAGTGCAGTTCAAGAAGAGTTAAGAAAAGGTGATTGTCAGTGACTGATGACCTATCACAGTGAAATAGTAATCTCTAGAGACATGTGGTATCAAAAGTGAGCTAAGGTAAGGAGTCATTGGTAAAGTATCAGGTAGAGTATTAGGAGGAGAATTTACTTTAACTTTTTAACCTGATTATCACCCACTGGGCACAGATGTCAATTCAATGTCTATTCTATTTTGGTTCAACTTCATTTAATTGAAATGACGTGGAAACAATGTTGATTCAACCAGTGTGTGTCCTGTGGGTATTTACAGTGCATTCGGAAAGTATTCAGACCCCTTGACTTCTTTCACAAATGGATTAAATAAAATAAAAAATCCTCATCAATCTACACACAATACCCGATAATGACAAAGTGAAAACAGGGTTTTAGAAACTGTATTATGTATGTATTAAATGCATTTTAAAAAATTAACCAAAAAAGACCTTATTTGCATAAGTATTCAGACTCTTTGCTATGAGACTCGAAATTGCATCCTGTTTCCATTAATCATCCTTGAGATGTTTCTACAACTTGATTGGAGTCCACCTGTGGTAAATTCAATTGATTGAACATGATTTGGAAAGGCACACACCTGTCTATATAAGGTCCCACAGTTGACAGTACATGTCAGAGCAATAACCAAGCCATGAGGTGGAAGGAATTGTCCGTAGAGCTCCGAGACAGGATTGTGTCAAAGCACAGATCTGGGGAAGGTACCAAAACATTTCTGCAGCATTGAAGGTCTCCCAGAACCCAGTGGCCTCCATCATTCTTAAATGGAAGAAGTTTGGAACCACCAAGACTCTACCTAGAGCTTGCCGCCCGGCCAAACTGAGCAATCGGGGAGAAGGGCCTTGGTCAGGGAGGTGACCAAGAACTCTGACAGAGCTCCAGAATTCCTCTGTGGAGATGGGAGAACCTTCGAGAAGGACAACCATCTCTGCAGCTCTCCACCAATCAGGCCTTTACGGTAGAGTGGCCAGACGGAAGCAACTCCTCAGTAAAAGGCACATAACAGGATGCTTGGAGTTTGCCAAAAGGCACCTAAAGACTCTCAGACTATGATAAACAAGATTCTCTGGTCTGATGATACCAAGATTGAACTCTTATGCCAAGCGTCACGTCTGGAGGAAACCTGGCACCATCCTTACAGTGAAGCATGGTGGTGGCAGCATCATGATGTGGCAATGTTTTTCAGCAGCAGGGACTGGGAGACTAGTCAGGATCGAAGGAAAGATGAACTGAGCAAAGTACAGAGAACTCCTTGATGAAAACCTGCTCCAGAGCGCTCAGGACCTCAGACTGGGGCGAAGGTTCACTTTCCAACACAACAACGACCCTAAGCACACAGCCAAGACAACCCAGGAGTGTCCTTGAGTGGCCCAGCCAGAGCCTGGACTTGAACCCAATTGAACATCTCTGGAGAGATCTGAAAATAGCTATGTAACGACACTCCCCAACCAACCTGACAGAGATTGAAAGGATCTGCAGGCAAGAATGGGATAAACTCCCCAAATACAGGTGTGCCAAGCTAGTAGTGTCATATCCAAGAAGACTCGAGGCTGTAATCGCTGCCTAAAGTGCTTCAATAAAGTACTGAATAAAAGTACTGAATACTTATATAAATGTGATATTTTTTTTATTTTATTACATTTGCAAACATTTCTAAAAACGTCTTTTTGCTTTGTCAGAAGCACCTACCTAAGATGAACCCTTGATTCATAATTCAACTATTCATAATTCAAGTGACTCACAGTTGTGCATGTATGATGCAAGTGATGCTATGGGTCCTGTTTACAGTATAGGTATACTGCATTGCGATCATACATACAGAACCTGATGTATTATTGTCTATGATTGTGACAGTCCCATTTGATGAATTCAAAACAAGCCCTGGTAGATGGAGGCCCTGACCCCATCAGCACTTAGTCCCAGGGAACAGAGAGGGAGGGACGAACACTGCTTGCTCTACCGTTAACCTCTCTGCCCTTCATTATGCTGGCTTGGTTGGTACACTTCTCCCTGTGGATGGTTCCTAGAGGAGGAGAGGAGAGGAGAGGAGGGAAACATATGGCTGCATGTGTTTCTCTCTAGTGTTCCATTCAAATATCTGTTAGCTGTGATGTTAGCTGTGTTTGGTTGTTAGCTGTGTTGTTAGCTGTGTTAGGTTGGCTTAATTTGTCATAATTACAACAGGAAGTGATTTCCATACAGACTCCATGCTTGACATTTTCAAAAACACACAAGGCCATTACAGCATTACAGACCAAATGAAGATGGAGCACGGTCCAATTGAATTCTCCCTCTCAAGTAATGCGTCTGCTTCCTTATGTTTTAATACGGTGTGTATGTGTGTGGTGAGGGGGGGGGGGGTATTTTTGTGACTGTGCATGCGGAGGAGCTCGGAGCAACAATTTAATATTGCTAATGAATAGATGCATATTAATGATTCGTTACACGAAGTGAGGATTTTCAATGCATAATCAAGTAGTCTTGTTATGAAGGACTATTTTGGACCCAATTTATCTTTGGTATTTTGAGGTTCAGGTCTGTGTTGGAATAGATGATTAAGTACTGTATCACTCCAGTCAGTGATATAATTTAGGCATGCAATCGCAACTTCTCTTAGATTGGTTTTGAGACAGTGAGCCTCCCATTTTGAGCGTGATTTAGCACAAGGTGATCAAGCAATGAGCATGGACTTATTTCCATTTCAGAGCCTTTCCCTCGCGACACTAAGCCATGGAGAGAGAAAAGTGATAATGTTCCCGACAGGATGATAAGGTTATGGCCTTTTGTACAGTTCTAGACAGTCTGTTTCTCTCCTGGTCCTCTTGATGAAAGCAACACTCCTCCCTACATACCGACGCTCAGGTTCTGTCCACAATGGTCCTGACAGGGTTCTTTTCTTGTTTCGAGGTTAAAAAGCAAAGAAGTGATGGACTGACAAAGGCACGTCAATCAAACAGTGTTTCTTTAGCACTTAAGACTCCAGGCTGTTCTGCAGAGTAGAGAAACTTTGTCTCCCAGGTCAAAGGTCTCGGCCCTCTCAGACAGAACACTGGAGACATGACCAGACTGAGAATGAATACGCTAAAATACTGTGGCTTTAGGCTTGACAATATCACACTCAACATCACCTACACTGGTTAAAACAGTGGCCCGTTTGTGGAGGAGTTCAATTCATAGTACCTCTTGACTTTCTATTACGGCTGTGAAAAGGATTTTGTTAGTGATTGTTGAAGTTTTCATCTTTGTTTGTTGTGTTCATGTCTTCATGTCATTTATGTAGTTATGTGGGCTGTCCTTTTGAAAATTTCCGCTTTTCCTCAAGAGTAACGTCTGAATGATGAAAGCTGGACCTCTACTTTATCTGTGTTCTGCATCTCTCTATGCCACTGGCTGCATGGCTCGGCCCTAAATGTTGGGCCTTGATGGTGACATTTGGTGGCATTTAGAGTTGTAGACTGTGAATGGCTGTGTGTAGAATGCTAAAAGGTCAGGACACGAGGGAGAGAGTTTGTCCACTCGCTTTGACATTCGCCTTGTCCAGTCCAGTTTTGTTTAATGTTACGGTCCATTTATTCAGACAATAAATATGAATTATTAAGGAACAGGAAAATGGGTACCGGCACGGACAGTTCATTCAGGCTCTTTTATGACTATGGGAATCTGTTTTGTTTGGTATTTTGTTGTTTATTACTTGGTTGATGGGGGGGGGGTTTGCCCATTTTGAAACATTGACCACAGTATATTTTATTCTTCCCATCTCTTGCTTTCAAACTTAACAATGTTTGTCCTGACTTTACAATCTAAAACATAGTTAGACGAGATCATACCGTAGAGTATGTAGATGACTTTACCGTCTAAAACATATTCCAACCCAGCCATCTACATACACCACGGTAGAATCTCATCTACCTGCCTTGGGTCCTGGCCTCCCAGCCCATGATGGCTTCTAATTGGCCGGCGGCTGGGGTCATTGGAATGAGGTACGGTGATGATGAAATGTTCCCTATTCCGAGCTGTCTGTGGTGCTTCTGGGAGCAGGGAGCTATCCACCTGGCTGTGGTGCTTCTGGGAGCAGGGAGCTATCCACCTGTCTGTGGTGCTTCTGGGAGCAGGGAGCTATCCACCTGGCTGTGGTGCTTCTGGGAGCAGGGAGCTATCCACCTGTCTGTGGTGCTTCTGGGAGCAGGGAGCTATCCACCTGGCTGTGGTGCTTCTGGGAGCAGGGAGCTATCCACCTGGCTGTGGTCCTTCTGGGAGCAGGGAGCTATCCACCTGGCTGTGGTGCTTCTGGGAGCAGGGAGCTATCCACCTGGCTGTGGTGCTTCTGGGAGCAGGGAGCTATCCACCTGGCTGTGGTGCTTCTGGGAGCAGGGAGCTATCCACCTGTCTGTGGTGCTTCTGGGAGCAGGGAGCTATCCACCTGGCTGTGGTGCTTCTGGGAGCAGGGAGCTATCCACCTGTCTGTGGTGCTTCTGGGAGCAGGGAGCTATCCACCTGGCTGTGGTGCTTCTGGGAGCAGGGAGCTATCCACCTGGCTGTGGTCCTTCTGGGAGCAGGGAGCTATCCACCTGGCTGTGGTGCTTCTGGGAGCAGGGAGCTATCCACCTGGCTGTGGTGCTTCTGGGAGCAGGGAGCTATCCACCTGGCTGTGGTCCTTCTGGGAGCAGGGAGCTATCCACCTGGCTGTGGTGCTTCTGGGAGCAGGGAGCTATCCACCTGGCTGTGGTGCTTCAGGGAGCAGGGAGCTATCCACCTGTCTATATATTATCTATATATTATCTACCTCACTTGCTTTGGCAATGTTAACACATGTTTCCCATGCCAATAAAGCCCCTTGAATTGAATTGAATTGATATCCACCTGGCTGTGAGCAGTCACATCTTCTGACCCAATCAATGGCTCTACAGGTGTCTGTGGGGAACCTAGTTGAGCTGACCTTCTCTCTCTCTCTCTCTCTCTCTCTCTCTCTCTCTCTCTCTCTCTCTCTCTCTCTCTCTCTCTCTCTCTCTCTCTCTCTCTCTCTCTCTCTCTCTCTCCTCTCTCTCTCTCTCTCTCCTCTCTCTCTCTCTCTCTCTCTCTCTCTCTCTCTCTCTCTCTCTCTCTCTCTCTCTCTCTCTCTCTCTCTCTCTCTCTCTCTCTCTCTCTCTCTCTCTCTCTCTCTCTCTCTCTCTCTCTCTCTCTCTCTCTCTCTCTCTCTCTCTCTCTCTCTCTCTCTCTCTCTCTCTCTCTCTCTCTCTCTCTCTCTCTCTCTCTCTCTCTCTCTCTCTCTCTCTCTCTCTCTCTCTCTCTCTCTCTCTCTCTCTCTCTCTCTCTTGCCTGATTGAGGTGATCTAGTAATTATCTTTTGTTTCATTAAGCGCAGCAGGCAATCAGTGAACTCCAGAGGGCACTTGTCACTGACTCTGACTTAGTATGCATGGCCAATACATTACTCCATAGTGCACAGAGGAGGCTGGTGGGAGGAGCTATAGGAGGACAGGCTCATTGTAATGGCTGGACTGGAATCGATGGACCTGGGTCAAATGTGGTTTCCATGTGTTTGATACCGTTCCATCTATTCCATTCCAGCCATTACAATGAGCGGCACTGCGGGTTCCCTCTGTTGGGATGGTGAGGAAGGTAGGAACCCCACAGCCACACACGCACTCACAGCCACGGTAGTCATCCTGTTGTAGCGGCTGATGAATTGGAACACGCTCCGACAAGACAGAAGCCCAGCGGTGGCTGACACTGAATACATTATTATGACAGCCTTGGTAAATCCGACTTACTCTGTGGTGTAGAGCGGAGATTGAGGAGATTTCACCCAATGAGGTAGCCCGCTCCGCCGCTCCGATGCACTTCATTGGGCCAAATGGATGATAATGCACAGCACACGTGTTGATTATGAAATGATGGCCGCACAGCAGAGTGGGGATGGAGAACAGGGTGTTACCATGGGGCTATGATGTGATTAGTGCTCTGGGACTCGAACTGTCTGCGATCCAATTTTGTGCAACAGTTTGAGATGTGTGCTACTGGCTGCACAGAGAAAAGAATCAGATAGTAAATCATTCATTCTCAACATGAAAGATCATAGTGATACTGCAACTGTTGCTAATGAAGGCTACTAGACTAACATTCAAAACACCCCGCCAACATTCACGCTGACAATCCTATTTCTTTCAGTGCCTGCATGCCCTCTAAAATGAGATGTGGCATCTACGCCATGTGGAGTGTGCACGGTGTGTACGCCAGAGCCGTGCGGTGGAAGAGATCCCTGGAGTTTCCACAGGAGAAGACTCTATTTAAAGACGGGCAGACAGGCGGGGAGGGGAATGGAAGATCTCAGGTGGGTTGAGTCCAGTGTGTATTGGGCTAAATTAATGATGAGCCATCTGTCTGTCTCCAGTGTGTGTGTGTGTGTGCGTGCGTCTCCAGCGGGCGAGACCACCAGCTGCCGAGGCTTTGATCCCACCGGTCTGTCTTCACCTGTTCATCACTTTTCATGCTGTTGGTGGAGGTGGTGCGACACTGTACTGTGACTTGTTAGAAAGAACTGTACACAATGTATTCAATGTGATGTTATGTTTGAGTTGACATCCTGTACATACTGCACAATCCTGTTACACCTCCAGGTAACATACGGCTCTATTTCTATCCCCTATGAACTAAAAGCCCAGATTTCTTACACCAGCAATACGGGCCCAGATTCCCACCCAGGTTACCTACTGCCCCAGTTCCCAGACACCCTGGAAGATACCTGTTGAAACAGCCAATGAGTTCATTCATGACCAGAGCCTCTCTCATTAATCTCTGCATTGATCTCTCTCTCTCTCTCTCTCTCTCTCTCTCTCTCTCTCTCTCTCTCTCTCTCTCTCTCTCTCTGTCTCTCTCTCTCTGTCTCTCTCTCTCTCTCTGTCTCTCTCTCTCTCTCTGTCTCTCTCTCTCTCTCTCTCTCTCTCTCTCTCTCTCTCTCTCTCTCTCTCTCTCTCTCTCTCTCTGTCTCTCTCTCTCTCTCTCTCTCTCTCTCTCTTTCTCTTTCTCTTTCTCTTAGCAGGAGCCTAAGGCCTCTCCTCAGCGAACCGCTAAAGTGTCTCCTCTAAAAGTGAAGGTGATGCCCAGATAATTGTCTTCTGTGGGAAGGGAACACACTATACATCACAAAGCCTGGTGTCTCAGCTGCTCAGCCTCCGACAGCAGAGGTAAAGTAAAAGAAAGCTCTGGCTCGCAATCGAATCCAGGTCCCCTGAGAGATGGAGACTGTTTTTTCAGGATAGACGCTTAACGGTTTTCCCTGCTTAGCAAGAAGGGGGGTGGGGGTTGGTTTTCCATTGAGCCCTACAGACAATTTTCAGTGTGTTTTTTCATATTTAAATACATGCATCAGTGGACACCTTTTAACTGTTAGGTGCATAGTTCTAAACAACTACTTTAGCAAAGCTGGGTAGACTTTCTTTGACGTTATTTTAGTCTTGTGAAAACCCTCTGTCACCTTCACACAATCTCAACTGATTAGAAAAACCCTTCTTTGACCACATAGTTTATTATTTCAGCCTCAGCTGCCTACGGGCGACTTCAATAAGGGGCGATGAATTGATGAATAACTTTTGAAACCATCGCTCATCGTTCTCAGAGAACCAAAAACGTGTGGCTTGGACATGAAAAAGACATTTCCCTGTGACATCAAATTAGAAACATCAAAGTCCTCCAGCTTCAATAAGCAATCTAGTTCAATAGCCTGAATTGGTCTCTGCTGGACTTGAAATTCCAGTTGAAATGTCTCTTTTGGGAGGGTAAAATCTGAAGATTAAGAGTTCTTGAACTGGATCATTGAGTCTAATGTTCTTTTTATCTCAGGCGGGTAAACAACAAGAATACAAGACAATTGGAATAAATAGGCTAGATATAAAAGCATTTTTTACATTTTTAAATTCTCTCCAAGGCACATTTGTTTCTTCTTGAAAGCCGTTCCAGGTCACTATCAACTTAAAATGGAGGATTAAGAAGTGCAAGACGATTTTTTGGAATGTGCTTATAAGATGTGCTTATAATGTGCTTATAATACATTCAGCTTCAAAACAAACCAAACTATTTGGAGTAGAAAGTAAACTCATGTTTGGAGGGCATTTGGACTTCTTCCTATCTCTCTCTCACACCCAACACTAAGGCTAATTAGCCAATTGAGTCCATGGATTGTCTAATTGACATGGTGTGGAGTGACTTCCCAATGGGTACACACATTTCAATGAAATGACTTTGAACCAACATGGAACTGACGTTGAATTGACCTCTGTTGGTAGGGCTGTTGGACTGACGAGGGGGGTCAAAGGGTGTGTACTGTAGATGTAATCAGTGAATAAGATACCTGTCGCATAAGAGTCACTGCTTGACTGTTATATACAGTGGGGTCTGAAATGATTGATTGACCCTTGATAAAGATGAGCAATAATGACTGTATAAAATAAATAATTCAAATGATGAGCTATATCGTATGCAAACATTTTGGGGGAATTGTCTTGTACTAATTCATTTGCTCAGAGAAAGATTTGATTTAACAAGTAATACTTGTTTTTCTCAAAGGTAGGGGTCAAAATGGTTGACACCCCTAAAGATTCTTAAAAATAAAGTTTTCAAACGTGTAGTATTTGGTCCTATATTCTTAGCACAAATTGACTACATCAAACTTGTGACTGTACAAACTTGTTTGTATGCATTTGCAGTTTGGTTGCATTTCAGAATATTTTCTGCCCAGTAGAAATGAATGGTAAATAATGTATTGTGTCTTTTTGGAGTCACTTTTATTGTAAATAAGAATAAAATATTTTTCAAAACACTTCTACATTAATGTGGATGCCCCCCCCCCCCTTCCTTCCATAAACAAAGACAACAGAGTAGATGGGCCAGTGACAACTGCATGATCTCTGGTCTCATCTCCCTGTGTGTGTGTGTGTGTGTGTGTGTGTGTGTGTGTGTGTGTGTGTGTGTGTGTGTGTGTGTGTGTGTGTGTGTGTGTGTGTGTGTGTGTGTGTGTGTGTGTGTGTGTGTGCTTGTGTACGAGGATGCACGCGTGTGCTTGTTCACTCCGGTCTCATCTCTGAGAGGGGAATAAGTTATTAGAGAGCAGCCTCTTGAGTGTTGTGTTTAAAGGAGGCGGTGGAACTCAAAAAGCCCTTCGCTATTTGGGCCCTCAGCCAATGAGAGTGCTATTAAGATGGAATTAGTGTCTATTCAGCTTCCTGAATCCCATTATCATTGCATTGCAGATCAGATCGGTGACACTCAAGCTGTTTGTTCTGAAAATCCTGTCTGAAATGGCCTGGTGGAGATTTCGGAGGCTATCACAACTACAGTAGTGGAGCAGGGCTTGATGGAGTGGTTGTTTAGATGAGAGGAGATAGTGGACTAGGGAGCCTAGTGATGTAGCTCATAAAACACCACCACTGCTGGAGACATATACTCTCTGTAAGTAAGGCACATTGAAGAACATACATTCAATGCAAAAGTTTCTTGTTCTTTTAAAAACATTTTGTGAACTGTTCTTAGTTAAGCAAGAAAAGGAACAGGATATTTTAAAAAGAGTAACTCACTGGGTTGAGACTTCCCAACACAACGTATATTTGGACCTTCCCTTGACCTTTCAATGCTCAGATATAATACAGTGACAGAGATAATGTATAGCTCTATGGCCAGATATAATACAGTGACAGAGATAATGTATAGCTCTATGGCCAGATATAATACAGTGACAGAGATAATGTATAGCTCTATGGCCAGATGCAATACAGTGACAAAGATAATGTATAGCTCTATGGCCAGATGTGATACAGTGACAGAGAGATCATGTAAAGCTCTATTGTAACGATTGTCTTCCTCTTCTGATGAGGAATAAGAAGGATCGAACCAAAATGCAGTGTGGTATGTGTCCATGATAACTTTAATAACTCAGAACACAAGAAAATACCAAAAGAACAAAGTGCAGGAAAGAAATGAAAATCGAAACAGTCCCATATGGTGCAAACACAGAAACGGAAAACAACTACCCACAACCCAGAGTGGGAAAACAGGCTGCCTAAGTATGGTTCTCAATCAGAGACAACGATCGACAGCTGCCTCCGATTGGGAACCATACCATACACAACATAGAATGCCCACCCCAACTCACGCCATGACCAAACAAAAACAGAGACATAAAAAGTTCAGGACGTGACATCTATGGCCAGATGTGATAAAGTGATAGAGATAATGTATAGCTCTATGGCCAGATGTGATAAAGTGATAGAGATAATGTATAGCTCTATGGCCAGATGTGATACAGTGACCGAGAGATAATGTATAGCTCTATGGCCAGATGTGATAAAGTGATAGAGATAATGTATAGCTCTATGGCCAGATGTGATAAAGTGATAGAGATAATGTATAGCTCTATGGCCAGATGTGATACAGTGGCCGAGAGATAATGTATAGCTCTATGGCCAGATGTGATAAAGTGACAGAGATCATGTATAGCTCTATGGCCAGATGTGATACAGTGACAGAGATAATGTATAGCTCTATGGCCAGATGTGATACAGTGACAGAGATCATGTATAGCTCTATGGCCAGATGTGATACAGTGACAGAGATAATGTATAGCTCTATGGCCAGATGTGATACAGTGACAGAGATAATGTATAGCTCTATGGCCAGATGTGATACAGTGACAGAGATCATGTATAGCTCTATGGCCAGATGTGATACAGTGACAGAGATAATGTATAGCTCTATGGCCAGATGTGATACAGTGACAGAGATAATGTATAGCTCTATGGCCAGATGTGATACAGTGACAGAGATAATGTATAGCTCTATGGCCAGATGGAATAAAGTGATAGAGATAATGTATAGCTCTATGGCCAGATGTAATAAAGTGACATAGATAATGTATAGCTCTATGGCCAGATGTGATACAGTGACAGAGATAATGTATAGCTCTATGGCCAGATGTAATACAGCTCTAGCTCCATACAGTCATCCCCTGCTACATCCATTGCTTTATTGGAAGACAAAGAGGCCTGGAGGCTCCAGTGAAACCTGAACATGACATGGTTCACAATCACAGTATTGTTGATTATGTTATATTAATATAGGGCTAGGGGCACTGAGTCACACGTTTGGAATGGGAGGCCATGTCAATAAAGGATATGGCAGCTGTATATGGCTGTGATAAATACAAACGGTCATAACAACATGATATAGCACCTTTTGCATTGCTGAGTACAGGATTATTTTTATTGGTGCCATTATGTTTGATTCGTTAGGCTGTAGGTGAGTGGGTGTTCGTATTGGCAGACTGTTTGTCTAGGGTGTTGAAAATGGAGATGAAATGGCTGTTTGTTTTATCGCTAAGGTGTTTGTAAAGAATACACAGCTAACTACCTAACAAGCTATATGAGTTGAAATACTGATATACACAAATATTTTCTAGCTGCTCATCAATACAATGACAAATCGTGGACACATGCCCAATCCCTTGGAGTGACGGATAATGTTTGAATAAAAATAACTTGCAAATATTTATTCCAATATGACTGTGTATGTTTAAACGATAGAACTAAATCACAAAGTGAGAGGATTGAGTTGTGCTAGCTTGAGGACTGAGCTATAAAGGCATCGACTAAATCAAGTCATTTTTGTGTGTTGGAACCAGCATTCATTTCTACTCCATTTCATTCTGTTCCATCCGAATGCTTTACAGCATGGCAAATATTTCCATTAAACCCAAAGTTGGTCCAATTATTACCTTGTTATCAATCACTTGACTGTAGTATGCCTCCTGCATTTGCTGAGGGTGGTGTCCCAAATCGCACCTTTTTCCCTTTATAGTGCACTACTTTTGGCCAGGGCCCATAGGGGAATAGAGTGTAATTTGGGACACAGCCTGACTATCTTCTTAGTTGGAAAGGTTAAGCAGTTGTTTATGTATAGAAATGTGTGATATGTCAGCATTAGCAATTCCTCGGAATATCGATCGCTGAGGGGGGAATTGATTCACAGATGAAAAGTGCCTGTGTGTGGACTATGAAAGGACCTTGGCTGGAGTGAAATGTGTGGCCTCATCACAACCAGATGGAAGAACAACAACAACACCTTATAGCCAATAACAGATAGTTTAATCATGTGGGTATACTAGAGACCAAGATACAAGGGACATTTGGAGAGAGAGAGAGAGCACTACCTGAGGGATGCATACTGAGCACTACCTGAGGGATATGTTTGGATGTAGGAAAGACAGAAGGTGTGAGAGAGAAAAAGCGAGGAAGTAGCTGAGAGTCGAACGCAAGGGAACGAATGAGAATCCCTTGTCAGCTAGCATATACTGTCTGTTCCCCATGTCTGGGTTTGAAAGATAGAGGGGGAGAGTGAGAAAGAGAGAGATGGATGGAGAGAGAGTGAGAGGGGGACCCAGTCTGCTGTTCAGAGGAGCTCTGAAGGAGAGAGGAAAGGAAGCCACAGCAGCAGAGGCAGTTGCTAATGATGAAACAGCTGACCTCCCCATCCACCACTCTACCTCCTCCACTAACTTAGTCTGCCTGACTCACACCTGCATTCTCTCTCTCTCTCTCTTTGCTCCCTCGCTTCCCTTGTCTCTCACTCTTACTCTCCAAACTACCTCTCTCTCTTTCTCTTTCATTATCTCGTTCTCTTGCTCTCTTGCCCACTTAGTTTTAAATTCATGTTAGCCATTTGCTTTGTTGGCATGATTCCTTGGCATGACTCTGTGAGAGGCGAAAATTGCCAAAACTCTCAAATTCTACCAACTGGTTAGACACAGTTCTTAGACAAAACAACAACATAAAATAATCAATAATAAATGCCGTATCTCTTTCTCTCTCCTTCCTCCCTCCCTCTGCCCCCTCTCTATCTCCCTCTACCCCCCCCCCCCCCCCCCCACCCGCCCCCCCCCTCATCTCTCTCTCTGTAGAGGGAGAGAAGGAAGGAGGGATTATGCGGATAGAGGAGTGGGAGACAGGGGAGTAGAATGGGGTTCATCACAGGTTCAATACTGCCTGCAAAGCATATCACTCTAGGGCAGTGTTTCCTAAACTCAGTCCTCGGGACCCCAAGGGGTGCACGTTTTGGTTTCTGCCCTAACACTAACACATCAAAGCTTGATGATTAGTTGATTATTTAAATCAGCTGTGTAGTGCTAGAAAAACCAATATGTGCACCCCATGGGGTGGGAAACTCTGCTCTAGGGCAAAGCAGGCAGGGTAATGCATTGTTTGTGTATGGTGTGTTTGTGTGTGGTGTGCTTGCTTGTTTGTGTGTGGTGTGTTTGCTTGTTTGTGTGTTGTGTGTTTGCTTGTTTGTGTGTGGTGTGCTTGCTTGTTTGTGTATGGTGTGTTTGCTTGTTTGTGTGTGGTGTGTTTGCTTGTTTGTGTGTGGTGTGTTTGCTTGTTTGTGTGTGGTGTGCTTGCTTGTTGTGTGTGGTGTGTTTGCTTGTTTGTGTGTGGTGTGCTTGCTTGTTTGTGTGTGGTGTGCTTGCTTGTTTGTGTGTGGTGTGTTTGCTTGTTTGCTTGTTTGTGTATGGTGTGTTTGCTTGTTTGTGTGTGGTGTGTTTGCTTGCTTGTGTGTGGTGTGGTGTGCTTGCTTGTTTGTGTGTGGTGTGCTTGCTTGTTTGTGTGTGGTGTGCTTGCTTGTTTGTGTGTGGTGTGTTTGCTTGTTTGTGTGTTGTGTGTTTGCTTGTTTGTGTGTGGTGTGCTTGCTTGTTTGTGTGTGGTGTGCTTGCTTGTTTGTGTGTGGTGTGTTTGCTTGTTTGTGTGTGGTGTGCTTGCTTGTTTGTGTGTGGTGTGCTTGCTTGTTTGTGTGTGGTGTGTTTGCTTGTTTGCTTGTTTGTGTATGGTGTGTTTGCTTGCTTGTGTGTGGTGTGGTGTGCTTGATTGTTTGTGTGGTGTGCTTGCTTGTTTGTGTGTGGTGTGCTTGCTTGTTTGTGTGTGGTGTGCTTGCTTGTTTGTGTGTGGTGTGTTTGCTTGTTTGTGTGTGGTGTGCTTGCTTGTTTGTGTGTGGTGTGCTTGCTTGTTTGTGTGTGGTGTGTTTGCTTGTTTGTGTGTGGTGTGCTTGCTTGTTTGTGTGTGGTGTGCTTGCTTGTTTGTGTGTGGTGTGCTTGCTTGTTTGTGTGTGGTGTGCTTGCTTGCAAGTGAATGAAATGTCCCATCATGTTGTAATGATGCTTTTCCTCTACTGAAATGGTCAGGGCAGATAATATCATTTTATTTCCTTCCCATTACCAGTCCAATGTCATTTCCTACTGAGGCCACTGCTCAACAGGCCAATAAGGACTTTTCATTCGTTCATAGAGTTTCAGGGTCTTAGCTCAAGAAACTACAAAATCAACTAAATCTTTGGGAAGTTATTTGGACCATTTCTTTCCAGTATACAAGCGTACATTTTCACTGTTATCTCAGAGAAAGGTAGCCTACGAGCGAGAAGCCATCTGCTTGAGTGGATGTGGTTTGTGTGGATGTTGTTTTGTGGTGGGGGGGGGGGGGGGGGGGGGTGATGTGTAGCGGTCTAGTGGAGAGTGGGAAATAATAACCTTGTGTGTGTCTACTGTGCACCGGCCACTGGCTGGTTGAGGGGAGTGGAGTGGTGTGCAGCGGTCTACTGGAGGGTATGAAATAACAGGCCTTGTAATTGCATTGGGACAAGCCAGGATGGTTCCTTGGATGATGGGATACTTTTCTTAGGTTGAGCATGAGGAACATAGATAAGAGACAGAAAGAGGAGGGGGGGAAGAGGTGGATGAAGAGGAAGGCATGGAAAAGAATGGGGAAGAAATCGACTCACACTGAAGTAAAGTTAGTTGTAGTTTTCCTCAGGAGGAGATGAACTCAACGTACGATGGCATGACGGTGGGTAGAAATAGAATCTTTGGGATCCCAAAGGGAGCGATGGAACAGTAAGCACACACTTGGTCTTCCAATAATGTGGAGAGAGGAGGAGGAGAATACAGAGGAACGGAGAAAGGAAGAGAGAAAGAGAAGGGGGGAAAAACGGAGAAGGAGAGAACGCCGACAGCAAGAGAACAGGGATCGATTTCTGAGGCTGAGCACAGAGCATTCCTTGTGTGTTGCATCGCTTACTGTTTGCCCAGTGTGGTTAGTCGTGCATATTGCCAGCAGACTCTGAGGAATTATACTATTAGATCATAGCTCCATGAGCCATTAGAGTTCCAACCCCTCGCTCTTTGCCGCCGCTCTGTAAGGATCAGTCTTCTGACAGACATACAGGGCTGTTTCCCAGACACAGATTAGATCTGCGCTAAAAAAAACATGCTCAATGGAGAATCTCCAAATAAATAGTTTTTCAGTCCAGGAATAAGCTTAATCTGTGTCTGGGAGACCAGCCCTCAATCGTCAACCACAGCTCAATGTGGAGCTAAATGAGATATCACCTGTAACATTTTGCATAGCCAGGTAGAGTCTAATGAATCATTTAAAACAAGGTCTTTACGCTTCCAATTTCAGAGAGCCATTCATCAACTATAATGATCAATACCCTCACAGACTTCGCGAGTTGAGGACAGAGAATAGCTTTTAGTCCCACTGGTGACTCATCATAATGCTGGATAAATATGGCCTAGATGAGATGGAACTCTTACAGGATAACGTATCTAAATGTGATATAATGATATTGTTTTGAAGCTTCTCTTCCTCAGAATGGATGTGCTGCCTTGAGCCCTCGACACCACATATTCATCACTTATCCCTATTCCTTTGTTGTTTTTACTTTTCAGATTTCATTATGAAGGCACCGCTGGTTCTGCATTTGTATCCATCTGGAATCCAGGAGATGAAATGGAGCAGGTGTTTTATACACTTATTGATTTGGCCTCTCCTCTCCTCCGCTCCCCTCTCCTCTCACTGTCCGCTATCCTCTACCCTCTCCTCCGCTCCCCTCCCCTCCCCTTTAACTTTCCCCTGAAATAAACCACATTGAACACATCTAGCCGCAAAACATTTACTCTGCATCTTCACGCCCAGTCTAATTCTAGCAAATCATAACTAAATGACAGACGTATTTCCCTCACTCCCTCTCACGTCTTCCCATCTTATTTCCCCAAATGCACATTTTCCGTGCTGAGACTTAATTGAATTTCACAGCATGCTGGGTGTGTAAAGTAGTGGGTCCTTAGCCACAGTTGCTAAGGACCCACTACTAAAACAGCCAGGCAGGATGGCGGAAGGAGATGGAGCTAGAGGAGTGAGACGGCCAGTGGCGCGTAGGGATACCCCGCTGAGTGATCAGGGATATTATTAGAAGCTGGGTGTTCAATATCGTTATTGGTTTGTGTTCACACAGACATACACACAGGGACGGGGAAGAGTGGTCCTGGAGATTGGGGGGTGGCCGTTGAGTTGCATTCCACCAGGGGACTGTACACCGTTTGCATGCAACTGTGGTAAAAGGTTTAACTGGGCTGCTGGTTCATGCGCGTGTTCCTAACTTTATTCCGTGCTAGAGGAGAAGGAGAGTCCTACAGCACAGAAGGACAGCCAGGAAGCCTTACAGAACAGGGACAGCTGCCAGTGTCAGTGCAACACGCCAATGTTCTGTCCTTAGGAGTGGCTTGGAATATTCATCCCATTCCCCCCACACACGTTATTCTCAGGAACCACAGAATTCTTTAAAGCCAGGGAAGACCCAAAAAGAGGGGGAGAAACTTCCCTGGTAAGAAAGCACATAGTGGAATGATGCAGCCCATCTTAGTCTACCTCTCTGGAGCCATCTGACAGGGATATGGAAATATACTCTCTTTCCTTCATCTGTCCATCCTCTTCTCTCTCTCTCGCTCCTTCTTTCACTTTTTCAAAACAAGGGAGTGTCATGATGCACCTGCCACGAGGAGGACATTATGCAATGTTTCCTGCTCATGCAGAAGACCCGGTCTTTTCTCGGTCTGGTCACACACTGTGTGTGGGTGTGTGTCCTCTGTCTCTCTCTGAAGCCTTTGACAGGAAAACCGTAGGTTTGGTACTTTCAGTGACAATGGAGAGAAATGATGGGAAAGGAAAACCTGTCTCATTCATATCTAAACGATGACACTTAAGGGGTGGTGGAAGGATTGAATAGTAATGTAGCAATATTGTGTGATATTTTTATTTATTTAACTAAGCAAATCAGTTAAGAACAAATTCTTATTTTCAATGACGGCCTAGGAACAATGGGTTACCCTGCCACCCCAGTGATATGATACTGTATGATATTGAGTGATGTGTGAGCTTTAGTAAAAAAATATATATATTTGATCTTCTTGCGCGTCTGTTTACCAAAATATTGAGGATAGAGAGTAAGAATGACAGTTAAATGATATGATGTAAGCTTTAGTAAATAAAATATTTAAAAACATTGATATTTGATCTTCTCACATTTCCATGTTTACCAAGAAGCCTTGAGGATAGTGAGGAAGTTTTGTCAAGTACATATTAGCTGTGATACTCTATAATATACACTGAGTGTACAAAACATTAGGAACACCTGCTCTTTACATGACATAAGCTGTGTTCGAATACTCATACTCACTAACTGTACTATTTGTGACATAAATTGAGTATGTAGTATGCTTATTGGTCATAGTATGGATGTAGTTAGTATGCCAAAAGTTCCCGGATGTACTAAATACAGCAAATTACGAAGTACACAAGCAGTGGACACTATTTCGTGGCTTTTAGGGCCCATAATGCAATTAGTCAGAAAATGGGCGTGGCTTCACAACGTTTTCAGATACGAAGAAAATGGTGGAAAATATGCAGCAGAAGTCCGACGAGAGTGGATACAAATTCATGGTTTTAACTAATTATGACAAATGTCATAAAGTAATGACTTTTCAAATAAGTTACATTAAATGTTGGCTGACAATTTGTTAGCTACTCTATCCTTACGAACCGCATAGCATTATAGTAGTATGTACCGGTATACCGGTATGTTAGCTAAAGTTAGTTACCTAACGAGAAACGTTAACGTTAGTTGGCTACTAATACATCGAACTTGCCAGGCAGTATATTAACTATAATCTAACTAACTTCCCAATGTTTATTGACTTAATATTCACGTCATTCTTAGCTAAGTGGTATAGTCTTTTTGCGTTCTCAATGGACAGTGTTATTTCTGGCTATCTACTCCAATTTCAGAACACTCTCGGTGTTGAATATAAACGCAAAAAAAGCGTAATGAAATTGTTGCCAACAGCACAGTTACAGTCACCAATGCTCTGGATAACATGAAAACAGCCTAACCAGCTTGGCTATGGCGAGTAAAATGGTCAGAGTGAGGTGTTCTCTCATTTGTTTCTGGAAATGGCAAGCTAGCCAACATTAGTCAGTTAGCTTATGTGCTGGACTGTGAGTCATGCGTCCTCCGAGATCGAAACTGCGGAACAGACAATCTGGCTACGCTCTGGATTTACAAACACCCAGAGCTCACTCTGAACACAGTCTGGCATTCCAGATTGAAATTTGCGAACACACCCGAAATCGTAAAATGTCTAGCTAGTCATTTGTTATGCTAACAAGCTAGCAAGAGGTTGCAAAGCAACAGCATAAACTTCCGGTAGACAGACAAAGCACTAGTACGCTCAGCTGAACGGATACCGTTCATTTACAGTATACTAAAATGAACTAACATACTCATTCAGTATGTAGTATACAGTATGTTGGTATGGATATTAAAACACAGCTATAGATTGACCGGGTGAATCCAGGTGACAGCTATGAGACGTTATTGATGCCACTTCAATCAGTGTAGATGAAGGGGAGGAGACGGGTTAAAGAAGGATTTTTAAGCCTGGAGACAATTGAGACATGGATTGTGTATGTGTGTCATTCAGAGGGTGAATGGGCAAGACAAAAGATGTAAGTGCTTTTTAACAGGGTATGGTAGTAGGTGCCAGGCGCACCGGTTTGTGGCAAGAACTGCACCGCTGCTGGGTTTTTCATGCTTAACAGTTTCCTGTGTGTATCAAGAATGGGCCACCACACAAAGGACATCCAGCCAACTTGACACAACTGTGGGAAGCATTGGACTCAACACGGGTCAGCATCCCTATGGAACGCTTTCGACACTTCGTAGAATCCATGCCCTGATGAATTGAGGCTGTTCTGAGGGCAAAATGGGGTGCAACTCAATATTAGGAAGGTGTTCCTAATGTTTGGTATACTCATTAAATATTATACTCTAACTCTATATACTGTTCAGTACACTGCAGTGCAGCTCCAATAACACACATAGCCACAACCAGTAGTACTTTGTCTTCAGGGAGAGTGACAGAAGTCCAACCAGTAGTACTTTGTCTTCAGGGAGAGTGACAGAAGTCCAACCAGTAGCAATTTGTCTTCAGGGAGAGTGACAGATGTTCAAATTATCTGAGATTAAAAATAAATCATAATAATAATCTAGAAACTATACAGTAGCGCAATCATTTGTGTTTTTCCTTTTGAGTAAGGGAATTTATCAAGAGACTCAAAAGGCAATTGCCTCGATTAAGTTTACGCTGGGAGAAAATGGAAGCTGTCAAGTCCAAGACAAATTGCTTCATCTAGTGACTAATGATAGAAGATTGATAATCGAGCCATACATCAGCAGACTTCAATTCATCCGTCAGCTTTGCTCGCATGTTGCATTGGGTCTTTTTATTGATAGAAATAGAATAAAACTGAGTAGGTGTGGATAATATATTTTATACACACCTACTCAGCTTCACTCAGTTCGATACTATTTCTATCCAATGCCATATGGGGATTGTAGTTCTTTGGGGTTATTTAGCGTGTGATGGCTATTTTAAGGTTCACTCCACTGATTGTAGTTCCATTTAAGCGAGCATAACTCCAGTCTGAATTCCCAGAAACTGAATAACACACATTCCCTTTTATGCACTTTTCTCTTTACCCTTACTCTGACCTTGAACTCAAGCAATTGAAAACGCATTTGCCAACCAGCTATATGTTTGTGGTGGAGATCACAAGAATGGAGGTGTGGCAGAGGTGTTTCTCCAGATACACTGTATTCTGACCATGATTTTCATGATTTCACCACCTTTACATGTGAAGAAACCATGAATACGATCGAGCGCCTGTTGGTTCCAAGTGGAAAAACATCTACTATTCCCAATTTAAATAACATAATTCTCCATGCACTATATAATGTATAAATTGATAAGAGCTAGGTAAATGAGTAATCCATTTGAAGGGGACTGTAAATACAAATAGCAATTGTTTTAGATGATTTTTCCTTATGATTGCTGGAGATGAATGTGAAACCAGCCATACGGAGGGAAAAATGAAAATCATATCAACATGACATATATTTCGGCCCCTTTTCCACAGTGAAGTTCCTCAGTGTCCAAATCACAAAGGACTTAAAATGGCCCACTCCCACATGCACAGTCGGGAAGAAGGCGCAACCTCTACATCAGGCGGAGTGAAAGGAAGGCCCGGACTGTAGCGCCAAACTACACAGACTGAGTTTACTCTTGTATTTTATATGATTTATTTAATTAAATGTTTATGCACACTCACAGGACTCTACACACTCTGACACTCCAACACACACATAACCTGCTCACACATTTATACTGACTCTACACATGCACACACACACACACACACACACACACACACATAACATGCACACACATTTATACGGACTCTATACTATATACTGACATGCACACACACTCACATACAATCAGAATTTATGCTGCTGCTACTCTATTTATATCCTGATGCCTAGTCACCTTACCCTACACATATCTACCTCTTTCACTCCAGTATCCCTGCACATTGTAAATATGGTACTGGAACTAACCTGGTGCTTACTTTCTCTTGTTCTTTTTTCTATTTGATGTGTTTTTGTTCTACCTTATGTTATTTTTAGTGCTACATTGATATTGATTACTGCTTTGTTGGGTTTGTAGCTTGCAAGAAAGGCCTTTCACTGTACTTGTGCATGTGACATTAAAATTCATCATTTGTGGGGATGAAAGTCCCAAACTAAATGCCTCTGTAGCGCCAAACGTACCGAGTTGATTTATGTGCTCTAGAATGTTTTAATTAAATGCCCGGGCCTTTCAATTTTTTTTTTATCATGTTAAATATTAGCCACTATGGATAGCCACCGTCAATAATTCCCACATATATTTATAACTGTCACTTTAGTGTTAGTTTCCTTCAATTTGGAGCCTACATTTTGCATCAATCCATTCCATTTACCTTTCTTTCCTTTGTGATGTCCGTATAGTTGTTCCTGAGGATCATATTAGGCTGTTGTGCAATAATTTGGGACATGTAGCCTATTTGAATCATTATGCATATCAGGTTTCAGGTAAGACCCAAATGCAGACTGTGTTGAAGTAACAATGCTTATTACAGCAACAGGAGCAGGCAAATGCCAGGTCAAGGCAGCAGGGGTTGATAATCCAGAGTAGTGGGACAAAGGTACAGGACGGCAGACAGGCTCAGGGTCAGGTCAGGCAGAGGTCGGTAATCCAGAGTAGGGGCAAAGATATAGGACGGCAGGCTCAGGGTCAAGGGAAGGCAGAGCGGTCAGGCAGGCAAGGGTCAAAACCAGGAGAGCAAGAATAAGAGAGACTGGGGGAAAAGCAGGCACTGAGACAAAATGCAGGTTGACTTGACAAACAAGATGAACTGGCAACAGACAAACAGAGAACACAGGTATAAGTACCCAGGGGATAATGGGGAAGATGGGCGACACCTGGGAGGAAGGAAACAAGCACAAGGACAGGTGAAACAGATCAGGGCGGGACAATGAAACTCAGACCACACTTAGCATTTTAAACCTGGAGCCTGGCGTTCGGTTCACGACAACTGGACCGTTGTAATTACAGTTCTATGATTAGTGGGGATTAGAGTAAACTATTGTTCAAGAACACCTTCCAATATTTCATGGATTATAAATGCCATATGTTGGCAACTTTCAGCATGAATCAAACCACTGTATTTTTTTATTCATCAATATATTTCACGTGTAAAGGCTCTCCAAATCATTTTTTTATGATTCATAAATACTTTCCTAACTCTAAATTATCTACTTTGTACTTACCATTTGGTGCTGAAAGAGAGACGAATATGCATATATTTATATGGCTTTTTTCATTGATCCTGAACCCATTCTGGCATATTCTAGTGAATCTGTTGACTAAATTCTAATTAAAAGGAACACTGTATTTAAACAGATGGCTTAACATAAATGTACTGACAACCCTATTGCATGAAAACTCCACGATAAAATCTATTGGCCAGCAAGTGGGAGGGTTTTTAGCTGTTGAATTTAATTTATTCAGTGTGCGCAAGGGAGCCACACCTACAGAGCACGTTATGCACCTGCATAAGGTAAGTCTGAATACCAACTAATGAGAAGAACATAGGGTAATTTTACGATTGAGCCGACGTATGCAGTGTTTATTGTGAACGCAGTCTTCACAAAATCGGTAACATTAACTTTCAATGTCAATTGCGCTGCAACGCTGATTTTCCATGCTACGGATTGAAAAGTACCTGCACCACTCCAGGACCACGGTTTCCTACCTTTGTAATCTAAGCAAATAATTTATCCACGTCTGGGAATTTTATCTTTACTCATATGAATAGCAGAATGTTACAAAATAAAGTTTGAGAGAACAGAACCCAAAACTTGAAAATAAGGCAATTTTTGGAGGAACAGAATCAGAACCAGGAACGAAAGAGATCTATACTGTTTTGGAACAGAACCGTTAATTTAAAAACGGTTGTTCTTTTACGTTCCGGTCATTTTCTTTGCTTCCCACAAAGGAAGCAACAAGGCTCTCACTCTGTTACTCAGAAACTTATTCCAGTGTCTGCCTGCCAGCCTGATTCAGAAATTAGGGAGATATTTTTAATTAGAGAAGAATGGATTTACTTTTTCAATGCTAGTTACGGATACTAAAGGTGTTAAGTCTCACATTAGATTTATTAACTACAAAAAGGTAAGACGTGTTTTTCATTCTGGTGCCGCTCTGCACACAAGTTTGTTAGCTAGCTAGCTAGCAAGCTCTGGTCCAACATTAAGCCAACTGTCTGAAGTTCAAAGACTTCAAGTTATTCAGTAGAAGTCTCTCGTCCGTAGTTATAATTCTCTGGACCTAATTCAGATAATGCATGTCATAACAAGAAAAGAACGATATAAGCCAATACTTTTTGGGGGGTTAGAACCAGTTCAGAACTTTACTTTGTAGGACAGAACAGTGGAACGGAACAGGAAAAATAGTGCTTCTGTTCAGAACGGAACTATTAGAAAATCATTTCGGTTCCAACCCCTCGTTTGAACTCCTCTTTCTGGAAGCTGTTTTTCCCACTTATGTATGCTACATTTACCCACTTGCCAGAGCATTCTTAAGACTACAGTACTCAAAATCATTCACTAGATCTAGTGGTAATTACAGATAATGTTTTAATTTCCTATTTTATTAATTTCCCACCATTTTGTAAGTCAATACAAAAACACAGACAGTTCCAGGAAACTCGAAAGCTTCTTTATCCAATAAATGTGTCTTTGGCTGCATCCGGTGGTTGGCTGTGTCATTACAACCCCTTATGTCAGGTCTCTGCCGCGTCTTGTTAAAGGGGTGGTTGGAGGTCCTTAGAAAACCATTTCTACAGATCAACTTGCTGACGACCATAGAGAATGATAGAGGCCTATAGTTGCAAAAAGGCCATTTTAACCACATGGGCATCGCCATTGAGGGCTTCTACTTCTACTACTTCCGCCATTTTAAAGTAATCAAAGTAGTCAACTGGGTGGGGATTCCTATGGGTTGTAAACCTCCATGGCGCTGCCCATGCTGTCACAGGTGTTATAAAAGCACAGATATCTCTATGTTTCACGACAGCCATGACTGAGGACTCTCCAGATTCCTCTCGATCAGACAGATTTAAATACATAACTTCCATAGCTGTACGATGAATGCGACCTACACACTCCCTTAAGCCTAAAATAAGTAAATAAGACATTTTGTGTGGATGTCAAACTTTGCTTTACATAGGAGGCAGACACTTATAACACTTATACTTTTATGTATTAGATCATATGTACTAGATCAAGACATACATGTAAATAATTCCTGGTGAAAGCCAAAGGCCATAACTTTCTAGGGTTTGTGAATAGACTTTGTGTGAGTGTATTGTACAAACAGGAGGACTGTTAGCTGTATGTACTGTGACTCAGTCGGGCTTCGTCCACAAATGGCACCCTATTCCCTACATAGTGCACTACTGTTAATGGGCTCTGGTCATATAGGAACACAACCTGGGAATGCTATAGCTACAATTACTGTTATCTCCCTTCGCCTTTTGAGATTCATGAATCAAAAGATAACACTGCTTTAAACCAAACTATTATAACAGCTTTGTACCGGTCACTCAAACCTTGGGAGAAGGAGTTTAGAGAGAAAAAAGGGTTAGTCTGATTTGGAAATAAGGGTTAGTTCTGATTTGGAAAAAAGGGTTAGTTCTGATTTGGAAATAAGAGTTAGTTCTGATTTGGAAATAAGGGTTAGTTCTGATTTGGGTTGGAAAGTAGTGTCTGTTCAAGCTTTTGATGTGCCAGCGGTTTTTCTGGCTGTCCTAACAATGAATATACAAGTCTGTCAAGTTATTAGGATCCAAAAATACGACAAAGCATACACAGAAAATATTTATTTCACACAAACACTTTCACACAAATCACTCAATAATGGGTAGACTAACAAATAAACAACCCAGTGAACTTAGCCAATATGGCTGTGTTTAGACAGTCAGACACAATTATTTTTCACACTAATTGGTATTTTGACCAATCACATCAGATCTTTCCACAGCAGAGCTTTTTCAGAGCTGATCTGATTGGTCAAAAGACCAATTAGTGAAATAAAAATCAGAATTGGGCTGCCTGTCTAGATGTAGCCTATGATGTCCAATACAGTAGTTTCACTCATGCTTCATCTCTCAAAACGCCATGGCAGTTCATTAGAGCAAATCAGCAGCAGGTGTTGCGGTCACATGGTATAATAATCAGCCAATAGGGGGTGGATACTAACCTAATACCATGGGTCTGTTCCAATACTTTTAACATGTATCCTTCCTTCCATTCTGTCTGTCTGTCTGTCTGTCTGTCTGTCTGCCTGTCTGTCTGCCTTCCTTCCTTCCTTCAAGAAATCACATATTTTGGCCAGGTCTCTCTTGTAAAATAGATTTGTAATCTCAATGAGACTGACCTGGTAAAATATAGGATCAATAAAAAATCTGATATATTGGACAGGTATACTAAACTCATGGCATTACATGCCTTTCTGTCACATCAGACAAACTCAGCAAAAAAAGAAACGTCCCTTTTTCAGGACCCTGTCTTTCAAAGATAATTCGTAAAAGTCCAAATGACTTCACAGATCTTCATTGTAAAGGCTTTTAACACCGTTTCCCATGCTTGTTCAATGAACCATAAACAATCAATGAACATGCACCTGTGGAACGGTCGTTAAGACACAAACAGCTTACAGACAGTAAGCAGTTAATGTCACAGTTATGAAAACTTAGGACACCAAAGAGGCCTTTCTACTGACTCTGAAAACTACCAAAAGAAAGATGCCCAGGGTCCCTGCTCATCTGCGTGAATGTGCCATAGGCATGCTGCAAGGAGGCATGAGGACTGCAGATACTGTATGACCAAGGCAATAAATTGCAATGTTCGTAATGTGAGACGCCTAAGACAGAGCTACAGAGAGACAGGACGGACAGCTGATCAACCTCACAGTGACAGACCACGTGTAACAACACCTGCACAGGATCAGTACATCCAAACATCACACCTCCGGGACAGGTACAAGATGGCAACAACAACTGCCCGAGTTACACCAGGAATGCACAATCCATCAGTGCTCAGACCGCAATAGGCTGAGAGGCTGGACTGAGGGCTTTTAGGCCTGTTGTAAGGCAGGTCCTCACCAGACATCACCGGCAACAACATCGCCTATGGGCACAAAGCCACCGTCGCTGGATCTGACAGAACTGGCAAAAAGTGCTCTTCACTGACGAGTCTCACCAGGGGGGATGGTCGGATTCGCGTTACAGGGAAGACATCCTCCTCCCTCATGTGGTACCCTTCCTGCAGGCTCATCCTGACGTGACCCTCCAGCATGACAATGCCATCAGCCATACTGCTCGTTCTGTGCATGATTTCCTGCAAGACAGGAAAGTCAGTGTTCTACCATGGCCAGCGAAGAGCCCGGATCTCAATCCCATTGAGCACATCTGGGACCTGTTGGATTGGAGGGTGAGGGCCAGGGCCATTCCCCCCAGAAATGTCCGGGAACTTGCAGGTGCCTTAGTGGAAGAGTGGGGTAACATCTCACAGCAAGGACTGGCAGATCTGGTGCAGTCCATGAGGAGGAGATGCACTGCAGTACTGAAGGCAGCTGGTGGCCACACCTGATACTGACTGTTACTTTTTATGTTGACCCCCCCCCCCTTTGTTCAGGAACACATTATAAAAGTTCTGTTAGTCACATGTCTGTGGAACTTGTTCAGTTTATGTCTCAGTTGTTGAATCTTGTTATGGTCATACAAACATTTACACGTGTTAAGTTTGCTGAAAATAAACGCAGTTGACAGTGAGAGGACATTTATTTTATTTGCTGAGTTTACATAACCCTCAAACTAAATTCTGGACATCGAAGCCAATTCCACTGCGTTTTCTCATTGTTGCTCTCTAATCAGGGAGTGATTTAGACCTGGAACACCAGGTGTGTGCAATTCATTATCAGGTAGAACAGAAAACCAGCAGGCTCCGGACCTCGTGGGGTCAGAGTTGAGTACCCCTGCTATATAACATTGAGAACTACAAACCAGGGAAAATGTTCCCTACAGATCAAAACATTTTCAGGATACTGTGTTGCCCACTGGTACTGGTAATATAAACAGCAGTCCCCAAATAACAAGGGTAATGTCAGTTTCATGTGGATAACAATACAAGTGTGAGATATGGACCTGCTCCCATCAAAACATCCATTCAGTTCGCCGATAACGCAAAGTCATTTCCTCTCTCGCCAGTTGTGTGCTGCTTTTGTGTCATCCAGAATCAATTTGAGGTAGTTTTAGTTGGATACATGGCATTTCTAAGCCAGCCTTTTGGGCCAGACAGCTCCCATTAGACACTTGCCTGGAGGTATAGCCATATAAGAAAAATCACATTAGTACGCAAACACAGCCGAACTCTGGACAGATCGACTGAAGAGTTATGCTTCATCTCTGCACTTCACTCACCTTATCTCATCCTCAAAAGATGATGTATGATTGAATCCCTGTGGTATGATATCAACTAAAGCAATCCAGTCACTACTACTGGACTATCTGCAGTGAGCCTCTCTGAATCCTAAGTGCCACAAATAGGATTCTCTCCAACCCGTATTCATCAGTAATTGGAACAAAGTTAACTTGTGGGAATACGCCATCCGCACAAGGATAGCCACACTGAGACACACAGTGGGCAGAATCATGGATGACGAGTCAAAGTCAAGCAGGTCGAACAAACAATAAATTCCCAGAGCTATAAGGTGGTGGTGGTGGTGGTGGAGGGGGAGGGGGGGGCATTTTTTCAAATTAGCTCATTTATTGCAGTCATCTATCAGCATCTAGGTTGTAATTGTTGTTCAAGGTTTTCCCCTTACTTTTCCTGTTGTCACACACACACACACACACAAACAGAGAGAAAGAGTGATGAAAAGCAGAGATAATTGAAAAGGAATCAAATGGCAAATGTAATCTGGTCGAATGAGACAGATTGGCCTGATCAATACAGGCTGTATGACTCAATAGCAGCGTCCCAAATGGCACCTATTCCCAATAGGGCTCTGGTCAAAGGTAGTGCACTATATAGGAAGTAGGATGCCATTTGGGACGCAAACAACATCTTTTATTTTGACATCAGCATGTTTAATTTACACGGGCTGTTTTTACTTTCACACTTATTTAATGTAGATAATCAAAACACAAGCAATACAATCTCAAGGTAGTTGATGTAATTTCATTCCTATCCCAAAAGCAACAACTGGGGTAATGAGAATATAACAGGGGTTTATGCCAATCTTGTACATATGAATGTATCAAATTGGATTTTAAATTGCATCAAGCTCTGTTGTAGAATCAGACGACCAGACACAAACAGCAACAATAAGCCTTACGGTCTTCGTTGGCATGCCAACCCACTGGGCCCAGTGGTGATTGGGCAGTAGCGTGTCCTCAAGGTGGTCGTGGCGATCTGCAAATGATAGAGAATGCATTTAATAAAGCACATCATAATTAGATATACAGAGATACGCACGCTCAAGCACAGGCACGGACGTAGGCACACACACACACACACACACACAATGTTCCGTAGAAGGAACACAGAACAGAAATTACATTTTCGAAAGAAAACAACAATAGCAGTGCCCCTCTGTGTGTACATTGCACTAGATGCCAAAACACTGATTACTAATTGTGTTTTGACGACACAGCTGCAGCTAACGGGGGAATAAATATGATTAGGAAGAGAAAACCATTTAGCATTTAGCTCAAATCGCTCCCTAATAAAGACATTAAAGGGTTAATCCTCATCAAACTCAATTTAGTGTGAAGCAGCTGTAGAGTTTCTGCACTGTGGCCAAAGCCTGTGGAGGCGTCCAAATTGGCACCCTATTGCCTACATAGTGCACTACGTTTGACCAGGGCTCTGGTTATAATGGGTTTGGTGCTTTCACAGGTTTGCGTCCAAAATTGCACCCTATTCGAATTACCCTCGTTTACCAGAATGCTTTTGTCTGATATAATTGAATTAGTTTCAAGCACTAATGCAGGCCTGCTTCGCTGAGTTGGAATAGGGAACGAAGAATAAGGGTTGATGAGATTATCGTTGGGAGAACGAGGGGATTATTAAAATATTATTATACAGAGTAAAATGAAATGCTGCTAATAAATAAACCGTTAAACCCCTTTTGTTCATTCTGATGAGTTTAAGGAGATACATTAGGAAACCCAATATGCAGTGTGTCTACAAGTCTAATCCTTCAGATGTTAGTGACGTGTATGATGATGATGGAATTCATCGAAACGTGTTGGTTTTAACAATGAAATATTCATTTTTGAAGCACGACTTCCATTGTGCTACCGAGAGTTGATGAATATCTTTTCCACTTTAGTCTGCTCAGTCAGTCTGTTCATTCACCTGAAAAGCGAGGTAAGCAGCAGCGTTTTCTTTGATCTTAAAATACCAACAGCGAATCTTGCAGAGCTTTACTTTACAGTTTACAGAGCTATAGAGCTGTTACTATAGCTGTAACATGTATACATTATGTAGCCTATGCATTGACTTAGCCATGGCTTTTAAGATGTAGCCTATGCATTGCCTTAGCCATAGGTTTAACAGGTAAACTATGCATTGCCTTAGCAATAGCTTTAACATGTAACCTATGCATTGCCTTAGCCATAGGTTTAACATGTAGCCTATGCATTGCCTTAGCAATAGCTTTAACATGTAGCCTATGCATTGCCTTAGCAAAAGCTTTAACATGTAGCCTATGCATTGCCTTAGCCATAGGTTTAACATGTAGCCTATGCATTGCCTTAGCAATAGCTTTAACATGTAGCCTATGCATTGCCTTAGCAATAGCTTTAACATGTAGCCTATGCATTGCCTTAGCAATAGCTTTAACATGTAGCCTATGCATTGCCTTAGCAATAGCTTTAACATGTAGCCTATGCATTGCCTTAGCAATAGCTTTAACATGTAGCCTATGCATTGCCTTAGCAATAGCTTTAACATGTAGCCTATGCATTGCCATAGCAATAGCTTTAACATGTAGCCTATGCATTGCCTTAGCAATAGCTTTAACATGTAGCCTATGCATTGCCTTAGCAATAGCTTTAACATGTAGCATATGCATTGCCTTAGCAATAGCTTTAACATGTAGCCTATGCATTGCCTTAGCAATAGCTTTAACAGGGCCATTCCATGTTTTCATTTTACGCTGATTGCTTTGAAGGGAAAATACACGTGTGTCATCATTACATGTTATTACGCCGTCATGATGGAATCATCCTTTGTCTTTGACCCCGCGACCTCCGAAGCAATGAATACCGGGGCTTCCATCCCCTAACCAATCACCTTCCTAACCAATCACCATTATTGCCGCCAATAACACTTCCTGTTCCTATGATTTCACTTCCTCCTTGTATAATTACAGCCGCTCCGCCCGGCTCTGAAGGTAAAAGGACTGTCTAACGCAGGTCAAAACCATAAATACACACCTGGACCAGCTGTGGCTTGACGTCAACGGGGTAATTTACTCCACGTCAAAATGAATTGGTTTCCATGACGTTGGATTGGATTCTAACTCATGCATAACGTTACAGCTGTGTATAACTCATGTCTGGTCCGAATAAATTACCCAGGTCTGGAGTTGGTTGTTTTCCCACAGCATCAACCAATGAAGTAATGGGAGAGAAGAGTTCAAATGCTGTCTGAGGTTGACTTTGTGGAATGGAGAGATGTATTGTAGCAATTCCTTAATATTTACATTGACATTAATTTATTATTTGTTAAAGGGGCAATCTGCACTTGCTACATCTATTTCTGGACTCATAAATTAATGATATCTACCCATGAACTTAATTCAACTGTCATACCCCATCAGCACCCACAATATAAGCTCGTTTTACTCCAATGTTTGTAAACAAAGTAAATGTAAACAAACACTATATAGCCTCAAAACATAGTTCAAACTATAATTTTGATTTCATGGATGGTCAGTCCTTCCATCCATGGCTCTGTCTATCAATTTGAGAGTGGTTTCATTTTTCAAGACCCCATCCCTCAGCTTTTTACAGAAACAGGGGCGGGGAGTAGACTTTGTTGTTGTTTGAGCTGCTGATTGATACTTTAATGAAGATCTCAATGTCTTATCTCTGGGTCCAATGTAGTTCCCCCTTATGTTACTCTGTCATGCAAACATTCATTTTGAAGATCGTTCAGTAGCCTTTTTTACATAATCAATTTCCTTTTGAAGGGCAAACCAACTGACTGACTAATGTTCTTTGTGCACCCTCTGAGAGAAAAACAACCAACCCCAGAGCTATCGGATTACCATACAGAGAGAGAGAGCCCTGTTCCTACCACCAGTAAATCTCCTACAACTCCCACTCCCATGATGCATCATTAATCGGAACCGTTCAACAACTGTGCTACCCAGTGTGGTCAGTAGTAACACTGCTTTGTCATCGTTTCAATGAACAAGCACACACTCACACACTCACACACACACACACACACACACACACACACACACACACACACACACACACACACACACACACACACACACACACACACACACACACACACACACACACACACACACACACACACACACACACACACACAGGGCTACAGTATGTCTGCAGATACCCCCTCCAACTACCATATCTAGCAGACGCAGACACAATAAACACAAACAATGGTACTGTCAGTGCCAGCAGCGCAAAGCTAGTGAGTGCTAGGAGGTGTTTTGACACCATGTCCTGCCTGGGACGGAGAGAGCACAGTCGTCATCCATTATCCCTACCCAGAGCACCACTGAGGGCCCTGGCCTGCTATCTGAGAGACAGGCCGACCGCACAGGAAACCAGATAAGATCCCATCGCCATCGGGACCGAAGGGAAAGGTGGACAGATTGCAGGCGGCAACACAGATGGGCACATTCTCCGATGGGTGACGCTCCCCCCCCCCCCCCCCCCCCTTCCCCTTCACTGGAAGACAAACATCCAGGCTTCAAAAGAGGAAAAGTGTACTCTACCATAGTGCTTCGTGATGGAATTTAGTGGGAGAACGTTGGCCTGAGGTCAACCACAAAACATGCACCATTTGAGTTGTGTAAACAGCATCTCTCACAGGGAAACTAACACCATGGTTTATCTGTACCAGCAACACAAAAGATTCAAAAGATGTCAATGATAAACTCAGCAAAAAAAGAAATGTCCTCTCACTGTCTACTGCTTTTATTTTCAGCAAACTTAACATGTGTGTGTGTGTGGGGAGGGGGTGGGGGCTAGAGAGCGTGCTATGGAGTAGACGTGCTATGCTAGAGCTCCGCTTTATTTTGAAACAAATTCATATTTATCTTAACCTCTCACAACCTATAACTTCAAACATTGTCTGGCAATATGACAAAGGGAAAAGGCACCAAAAATGGAGGCGCTAAACAAGATAATTTGAATGAGAGAGACAACGAACCAATTTCAACACCGCCGACCCACGAGGAGTTAGCTGAAGAGGCTAGCTCCCAAGAGTTCCCCACAGACCCTACTCAAAGTGACATACTGGCTGCCATAAACTCACTAAGCAAGAAGGTGGACACAAGGTTGGCTGATATCTCAAAGAGTATTGGGACTTTGACTGAAACTGTGAAGGCAAGTAAGGGAAGGGTGCATGAGGTTGAGCAGACGACAGTCGATCACGAAGGCCAGGCTACAGGACATAGAGAAACAGTGCGCAATGTTAAAAAATGACAACAAAACCCTGAAAGCCCGATTGGAAATGCTAGACGCCAGAACATCCGAATATTTGGGATCCAGGAGGACACTGAGAAAGGAAACCCACTGATAAGGTCTCGGAGCTGATACCGGCCCTGCTGGGGAGTGAACACTTCAAAACGGCCATCCTGATTGACCGCGCACACAGATCACAGGCAACGAAGCCGGCCAAGGGCAGGCCACCAAGGCCATTCATTGTACGGCTGCACTATCCCCAGACCAGGGATCTCATCCTCAAGCTGACTAGACAAAGTTCTCCCTTTAACTACAATGGAGCCAGGGTGTCTTTCTACCCAGATCTTACTTTGAAGGTGAGGAACCAACGGAAAGAGTATGATGAGTTATGCAACAGATGCAGGGCGGCCAACATCCGATATGAATTCCTCTTCCCAGCCCGGTTTAAGGTGACAGTCGAGGGATCAACACGTACGTTTGACAACCCAAAAGAGGCTGATCTGTTCTTAGCAAGCAAGTTCCCTGGCTCAGGATACAGAACGGCTGTGTCAACCGGCTAAATGGCCAAATACAAGCCAGGAATGTGTTTGAATTTCCTGCCTATCTCTTTTCGTTCAGAAGATCAGAAATTGGGACTTATACGATGGGTGAGATGTTGTGGCTTACATAGCATTGTTTAGCCTATCATGTTTTAGCGCCACTCACCCCCTAATGTGAGAGTGTTATTTAATATTAGTTTATATGCGGAGCATCTATAGAGGACGAGTTAGTTCAAGCTGTATGTCTAGACACCTTAAGGTTTATGTGTTAGTCAAGGAGTGCTTCGTTTGGGGAAGTCACTCAGTAAAGGGATGGGAGGTGGATGGGGTCTGTGTTTTATGTTCACATTTATTAATACAGGTGGCATGACAAGCTCCCGCATGGCGGGACATTTTTCTTTTGGGCTTTGTAAGACAGCAACAATTTGCCCTAAAATAAGAAATGCCACATAGTGACCGAGCATAGAGTAAACCTGGTGGAATAAAGATAGTCAGCTGGAACTGTAATGGCTTAGGGCATGTCGTGAAACAAGCTAAGGTTTTTTCTCATCTTAAATCACTGAGGGCTGACATAGTGCTTCTTCAAGAAACTCATATTAAACGCTCCGTTCAGGCCAAGTCGGCTGGATCGGTCAGATATACCAGTCTAACTTTGATGCAAAAGCGAGAGGGGTAGCAATCCTGATAAGGAAAAACATTCCTTTTGTTTACTCATCCTCGATTTCAGATCCTAATGGTCGGTATACAATTGTGGCTGGTACACTGAATTTGAAACCAATAACCTTGGTAAATTTATATGGACCCAACTTCGCTGATCCATTATTTTTTCAAAGGGTATTTAAGGACATACCAAATATCTCGGATACAAGTGTTATTGTTGGAGGGGACTTTAACTGTACGTTAGATCCTCTTTTAGATAAACAGTTATCAAGGTCACTTCAACAATCCAATGGCATCCGTGGTAACCAATCAGGAAATGTCGCAGTCATTGCGCCTGTTCAACGGCTGCTGACAGGGGTGCCCTATTTTTCCTGCTCTCTTCGCAATAGCCCTGGAACCCCTTGCTACTCGCATTCGGATAAACTGTCAAAAAAGCAAATTGATGCCGATATCATGGCCTGTGGATATGCAATTTTTGCAATCTACCCCATTTAGAACAGTGATGGACAAGTTCACAAGCCTTGGCATTGTAGTGACAAGAGACCTTGATCAGCTATTGAAAGCAAATTGGGACATGAAAATTTATCAGCTTAAACAAAATATAGATTTTTGGAAATCTCCTTGGTTGGTCGTATAAACGCTATTAAAATGGTTGTCCTACCCAGGTTTCCTTACCTCTTCCAATGCCTACCCAATTTCATACCACAAAGCTATTTAAGAAACTGGATTCAATAGTAACTCCATTTTATGGGATAACAAGGAAGCCAGAATTTCAAAGAAGCATAGTCCATCATATGTGAAAAAAGCCACTTATGACTTTAATCCAGTCATTTGTCAAACTCTTAGGATCTGGAAACAGATTAGGCATTTTCTTAACATACCCATGTATACATTGACAGCCCGATTTGCCTGAATCATGCTTTCCACGCTGCATTGGATGATGTGGTGTTTTCACAGTGGAGGTAGAAGGGGCTCACAACAATTGGTCATGTATACATGGATGGTCAGTTAGCTTCATTTCAACAATTACAGGGAAAGTTCAACATGCCAACAACACATTTTTTTCAGATACCTACAAATTAGGAATTTCTTAAGGACACATATCCCACAATATGGCATTAAGCCAAATCATCCTACATTAGTTAGCCTGATCCTTGTCAAACCCCATTCAAAAGGGTCGGTCTCTAGACTGCATGATGTGCTACAGGCCCAAATAGAGGTATCCACAGACACCATTAAAAGGGCTTGGGAACAAGAACTTGGTTCTGAAATCTCAGATGAGGACTGGGTAGAAGCTCTCAGGAATATAAACCACAGTTCAGGGAATGCCAGACACAACCTTGTACAGTTTAAGTTGATACACAGGTTACATTACTCAAAAGTAAAACTGCATAAAATGTTCCCAGACACCTCACCACTGTGTGAGAGGTGCAAGCAGGATGAGAGGACGTTGACCCACTTATTCTGGACATGTCCTAAGTTACATGCTTACTGGGCTCTCATTTTTGATTACTTATCTAAGGCCTTCGATAGAGTTATAGCCCCAGACCCATTGATCGCTCTGTTTGGTACAGTTGATGGGAATAACTGGGAGGGGAAGGCTGTCTCTTTGTACTCTATTAGCCAAAAGGCTCATATTGCAATTTTGGAAATTGGAGACTGTACCTACCTTTGAAATGTGGTTACGGTATTTAGGGAATGTAATACATATGGAAAAGTTTGATACAAAACCTCCAATAGAAGTCCATTATTTTACAAAATATGGCAACCGATACTGGATAAATGGTCTAGTCCCGCTTCATAACTGGGTTGACGATCTGCTGCTACTCTGTGCTGTACTCCACTCAATATTTATTCGTGGCTTAACTACACTGCTCGTAATGACTATATGCTGTCTTCTTATATATGTACCACCTAATAGGATTTTGAATAATGTGTCCCTGAACATCGGGGGGGGTCAATATCAAAGGTAACAGTCAGTATCAGGTGTGGTTCCCAGACATTTCTGGGGGGAATGGCCCTGGCCCTCACCTTTCGATCCAACAGGTCCCAGATGTGCTCAATGGGATTGAGATCCGGGCTCTTCGCTGGGCATGGTAGAATCCTGACTTTCCTGCCTTGCAGGAAATCATGCCCAGAACGAGCAGTATGGCTGATGGCATTGTCATAATGGAGGGTCATGTCAGGATGAGCCTGCAGGAAGGGTATCACATGAGGGAAGAGGATGTCTTCCCTGTAACGCACAGCGTTGAGATTGCCTGCAATGACACCAATCTCAGCCCGATAATGGTGTGATACACCGCCCCAGACCATGACGGACCCTCCACCTCCAAATCGATCCCGCTCCAGAGTACAGGCCTCGGTGTAACACTCATTCCTTTGACGATAAACACGAATCCGACCATCACCCCTGGTGAGACAAAACCACGACTCGTCAGTGAAGAGCACTTTTTGCCAGTCCTGTCTGGTCCAGCGATGGTGGCTTTGTGCCCATAGGCGACGTTGTTGCCGGTGATGTCTGGCGAGGACCTGCCTTACAACAGGCCTAAAAGCCCTCAGTCCAGCCTCTCTCAGCCTATTGCGGACAGTCTGAGCACTGATGGAGGGATTGTGCATATCCTGGTGTAACTTGGGTAGTTGTGTTGCCATCCTGCACCAGATGTACCGATCCTGTGCAAGTGTTGTTACACGTGGCCTGCCACTGCGAGGATGATCAGCTGTCTGTCCTTTCTCCCTGTAGCGCTGTCTTAGGCGTCTCACAGTACAAACATTGCAATTTATTGCCCTGGCCACATCTGCAGTCCTCATGCCTCCTTGCAGCATGCCTAAGGCACATTCACGCAGATGAACAGGGACCCCTGGGCATCTTTCTTTTGGTGGTTTTCAGAGTCAGTAGAAAGGCCTCTTTAGTGTCCTACATTCTCATAACTGTGACCTTAACTGCTAACCGTCTGTAAGCTGTTTGTGTCTTAACGACCGTTCCACAGGTGCATGTTCATTGATTGTTTATGGTTCATTGAACAAGCATGGGAAACGGTGTTTAAAGCCTTTACAATGAAGATCTGTGAAGTCACTTGGACTTTTACGAATTATCTTTGAAAGACAGGGTCCTGAAAAAGGGATGTTTCTTTTTTTGCTGAGTTTATGTCTGATGTGACAGAAAGGCATGTAATGCCATGAGCCGCATGAGCGACAGGAAAAACTAGCCCTTGATTATGACTTGTTAGAATATTACACACTTTGTATTGGCATTTCTTAGATTGAAAACCAAATACCTTATCATACATGAATTTTCCATGGAAAATGTGTGTGGTTTGTTTTCACAAGCTAATTCATGTTTTCCCCTCAAAAAACATGCAAAAAACATTAAAAAGGAAGTAATTAGTGTAATATTCTAAACAGTTTACAAGCCAAGGCTGTTGCTCCTCAGGGGAGATAGAAAGCTTTTACTTTGCCAACCGACAACATTCAGAAGTACACAAACCAGACAGGAGTGTATACCCAATCTACCCTAAACCCTGTTTCTTACCTGCTTTGACTACATAACTTAACGGAACCACAAAGTGTTAAATGGCTCACTTCATGGTATGTCCCTTCAAAAAGGTGCACGACTAATGCAAAAGGTGCACGAGTCCTCATCTTGCCTATCTTAGAGTGAGCTACAGAGTCAGCACAACTGGGCATTCTCTTATACAGTAAACATCACTGAAAAAACTTCTGAGGACAGAATAAGTATAGAATTCATCACATACAGTTGAAGTCAGAAGTTTACAAACACTTAGGTTGGAGTCATTAAAACTTGCTTTTCAACCACTCCACAAATTTCCTGTTAACAAACTATAGTTTTGGCAAGTCGGTTAGGACATCTACCTTGTGCATGACACAAGTAATTTTTCCAACAATTGTTTACAGACAGATTATTTCACTTACAGTGAATTATATCACAATTCCAGTGGGTCAGAAGTTTACATACACTAAGTTGACTGTACCTTTAAACAGCTTGGAAAATTCCAGAAAATTATGTAATGGCTTTTGAAGTTTCTGATAGGCTAATTGACATCATTTGAGTCAATTGGAGGTGTACCTGTGGATGTATTTCAAGTCCTACCTTCAAACTCTGTGCCTTTTTGTTTGACATCATAGGCAAATCGAAAGAAATCAGCCAAGACCTCAGAAAAAAAAGGAGGAAACAAGTACAAAAGTACCTATATTCACAGTAAAATGAGTCCTATATTGACATAACCTGAAAGGCCGCTCAGCAAGGAAGAAGCCACTGCTCAAAAACCACCATAAAAAAGCCAGACTATGGTTTGCAACTGCACATGGGGACAAAGATTGTACTTTTTGGTGAAATGTCCTCTGGTCTGATGAAACAAAAATAGAACTGTTTGGCCATAATGACCATCGTTATGTTTGGAGGAAAAATGGGGAGGCTTGCAATCCGAAGAACACCATCCCAACATGAAGCACGGGAGTGGCAGCATCATGTTGTGGGGGTGCTTTGCTGCAGGAGGGACTGGTGCACTTCACAAAATAAACGGCATCATGAGACAGGAAAATTATGTGGATATATTGAAGCAACATCTCAAGACATCAGTCAGGAAGATAAAGTTAAAGCTTGGTTGCAAATGGGTCTTCCAAATGGACAATGACCCCAAGCATACTTCCAAAGTTGTGGCAAAATGGCTTAAGGACATTAAGGACAACAAAGTCCTTAACCTCAATCCTATAGAAAATATTTGTGGGCCGAACTGAAAACTGAAAAAGCGTGTGCAAGCAAGGAGGCCTACAAACCTGACTCAGTTACACCAGCTCTGTCAGGAGGAATGGTCCAAAATTCACCCAACTTATTGTGGGACGCTTGTGGAAGGCTACCCGGAACGTTTGACCCAAGTTAGACAATTTAATGTCAATGCTACCAAATACTAATTGAGTGTATGTAAACTTCTGACCCACTGGGAAGGTGATGAAAGAAATCAAAGCTGAAATAAATCATTCTCTACTATTTTTCTGACATTTCACATTCTTAAAATAAAGTGGTGATCCTAACTGACCTAAGACAGGGCATTTATACTAGGATTGAATGTCAGGAATTGTGAAAAACGGGGTTTAAATGTATTTGGCTAAGGTGTATGTAAACTTCCGACTTTAACTGTACAGTACAAAAGAGGCCTTGCTCTGGGGTTGTTTTTAAATTATAGACGCATAGAAAACCTTGAGACTCTGAGGCATCACAACGCAGGAGAATGAAGAAAAGCTATCTAAGATTTAGCAGTCCTACTTAAGTGCAATGTGAATTTAAAGTTAATACTGAGGCTTTATCAATTGAAGTAGCTCGTCTCTTCCTTTACAGTTCTGTCAGAATAGTTCGACAAGAGCACAAGTCCAAATTAGCTTATTCATCTTATATTTTATTTTATTACATAATCCCTTGGTTTGAATGTATGAATTTTAATTTTAATATATGAATGTATGAATTTTACTTTTCAATTTGTTTTACTTCTTAAATAAAGTAGGATCAAACACACCTCAGAGTTAGTCCGAAGATAATACAATATTGTATTATCTTCCAATAGAAGTTAAGATATTGAAAATCTGTCAACTGTTGCCCCAAGCAAAAGCCCTTCTGTGAGTTGTTCATTATTATTGTCCATAAGTATGATTCTCTGGCAGCAAATCATTATAAATGTATTAAGGTAGAATCCATTACAACTCACTAAGACAGTGTGTACTGTACTGTCTGAGTCACGTCTGTACCCTCTTCTAGTCTAGTTGATGCAGTTACTTCAGGAAGTTTGAAGTGAGACATATTCACAACCGTACCATTGTCTTGTGTCACATGGCGTGACTTTCCTCTGCACTGTCGGGGATTATAGCTTCATGCAGGACTGACACCACCTGTCGGAAGACAACGCTACACTATTTAATAATGCTACCACGGTAACACACCTTTTGGATGAGCACATTATTGATCCATATGAGGATGATGTATGCTGCAGTACACAGTATGGGGTTTCCAAGGAAACCAGCAAGCTGAAGCGCTGTAAGGGGAACAGTCTTGAAGACATACTGTACAGATTGTAGCCTACAGCAGCAGGTCTTGGTGCAGCACCTCCAGTGCACTTCTAGACAGTAAAGGCTGGGAGCTGGGAAGAGGTTTTCTACAATGAGTCTCAATGTGGGGTCCAGAAGTCCTCACAAGGATAGTAAAAGAAGGTAGATTTGGCCAAGTGGGGACATTTCGCCGGTCCCTACATTTCAATGTGTGCTCGTGAGTCTCTATGTATGAGTGTTCCTGTATGATGTGCATGAGTTTGTTTGTGTTGTAATTGGTGTGGCTCAGCGACATGACAGGAATATGAATGCTGTGCTTTTGTGTGTTTAATTTCCCTTGGAAACATTTAGGAGACTGATATAATCTGATATATTCATACTGCAGGTACATTTATTGTCTTGAAGTGCATTAGTGTGTGTGTGTGCGTGCGTGTGTGTGGCTCAGTGACATGACAGGAATATGAATGCTGTGCTTTTGTGTGTTTAATTTCCCTGGGAAACATTTAGGAGACTGATATAATCACGCTGCAGGTAAATGTATTGTTTTGAAGAGTGTCTGCAGATATACTGTAGCCCTGTGTGTGTGTGTGTGCGTGTGTGTGTGTGTGTGTAACAGAGTTAAGAACGTACTGTGAGCTCACTCCACAGCTAGCTTGAACTGCCGCTGATGGAGCTATCCAATTAGATATTTTTCGAAAGCTCAAACAGTTGGTACGTTGTCAAGGAGCGCGCTCAAGTCTGTCTGTGAGCAGAGGATCACTGGTTGGAGCCCGGTATGGGGACAGGGTTGGTGGAGGAAGCTATACTGTTTGCAGCAAACAGATTTTTAGCCACTGCAGGCATTGCATTGTCATGTGTGATTGTGAATATACTGTTAGTGTATAATACATCAGAACATTTGTGTATGCTTGTTGATAATATGTGCATGTGTGTGTGAGTGTCACCTGTGTGTGCGTGCGTGTGCACACATTTATGTGTGTACTGATCCACTTTAGCTAGCTAGAGTGATCTAATCTCAGGTGCTCTCGCCTGAATATGGGTCCCTGGTGGCTTTCTCATAGTGTGTGATGGGACTAGGTAATAAGGGGAAATCTGCTGGAGAGGAGGGGGATTACACAAGAGTCCGTGCCCGACATACGTGACGTGTCCCTGGGTCTGGGGATGAGGAGGAGTGGGTCCAACAGTAACTTCCTCCACTCTAGAGAGGGGAAATCCCTGGCCTGCTTAAGAACATGTACACTGCTGAGTGGATTCACACTAAGACCCTCACATACTGTACTATGGAGGAAGGGAGGGAGGGAGAACTGGAAGAGAAAAAGAGACAGAGACAAAAGAGAGAGACAGACAGAGAGACAGAGAAATTCAGGATCTCTTTCTGAGTCCAATTGGCCATGATGGGTAAATTGAGACAGTATGCACACTGTAGAGTCAAATCATAGCTTCGCTTCACTTAATGGGCGTACTGTATTGTCAAAGCCAAAGGCATAGAACTGGTGTATTCACCATGACCATTAAAAAGTTCACTGTATGAAGTTTGTAGACGTCAGGTTCATTAAGTTCAGGCATAATACCATGCAATTATATGTGGACTTGTTATTAGCTGAACCGTACCCCCAAATAAATACCATTCACCCTTTCCTCTCTCTTGACTCTACAGAAGGAAAAAGCCTTTGTTAAACATAGAGAGTCTGGGAACATCAAAAGGTGAGGGAAAAGCAACCATATTTCGGTAATCCAACCAGCTGAAAATATGCGTTGGTACTAAATGAATTTGATGCCAGATCAGTTGGCGTCTGAGACATTATTACTGATGATAGGACGACGTACACTGTATCTTAGAAAGTCTACACATTATAGTTATCAGATTCACATGGAATTGTTGTGCAATTTCAATGTTTAAATATGAAACTATTTGTGAAAAGATTAAATGTAATTGGGTTTTCATGAGTGAACTATGCTCAACTCAGTGGCCCTGCCCATGTGAACAGACATTGGTTATAAACTATGAAACACGCCCTTCTCTCCCCTCCTATATAAAGCCCTTGACGAAAATGTAACTTTCTGTTCCGAGGACATTAGGGCGATAGTTAAAAATAATCAGATAATAAGCTGTTTCAAGGACGTGTGGATTTGAGGTCCCCACGTTGAAAGGACAAAGACCACCTTCAGAACTAAGCCAACCTCAGCTAGAATCTAACGAAATTAGCATTGAATTTCAATGTGAAGGTGACGACCTACACCCCGGAAAGATGAATTTCAACTATACCAGCCAGAATATAGCATGAGCTTAAAAGTACGGCAACTTGGTATGAACTTTGAACTCTTATTCACTCCAGAAGTGATACCTCCTAGCCGTTGAGTTAGCAGCAGTCGCTAAACGTGGGCTAGGAGAGGACGGACAGAGTAGCCATCTACCGCCCTCCAGTTCACCACTAGACATTCTTCAGAGGACCAGAGATCCAGGACAAACCGGCATTCCATCGACGACCAATCTACCGAAGCGCAGCTCAGAGTAAATATTTATTGCATTCTCCTTTTTCAAATGGGCGGTTATTTAGAATGCATAAGATTCTGTATTTACGATAGCATAGCTTCTCCCTTTGTTACTTAGTCTTCCCACTCTTTCACTCAAACCCAACCCCCTCTCTTTGTGTAACCAGGCGTATCTGTTCCATCCACCAGGGACATTTTCTTTATGACATAATTTGTAATCAATGTATGATCCATTCTGTGTGATTATTTAGGTATTTAGTAAATAAATAATTAAACCAAATGTTGTATTGCTGATTCAACTTGTTAGCCAGGGTTCGTGAAGATAACCAAGAATTTACAACTTTCAGATGAGACTAAACAAGGTGACGATTAAATATTGACTGCTATTGATGTAAAATATTACTAGGTCTTTAAGAGTTTATTTGGAAGATAACAGCTCTATAAACATTATTTCATGGTGCCCCGACTTTCTAGTTAATTATCTACCTGATTAGCTTAATCAGGTAATATTAGTTACAGATAAATTATTTTATAGAATAGCATGTCATATCACTGAATCCGTCATAGCCAAAGACACGACAAAGGCCAAACGCAACCAAAAGTAATCGACAAAATGTCTTGTTTGAATGGGACAGTGAGTCGACCTAGGAGGCAGTGCAAGATATAACTGCTAATTAAATATTGCAGTTAGTGTTAAAATACTGGCAGTGAACCAAAACAAGTCCTAAACGTTCTAATAACCAAAACTAGCATCCAAAAGCTGGAACACCAAAGCAAATCATGAATACTTTCAATTGGTACACAAGTGGATAGGGTGTCATATATACTGTCATACACCCAGTTTGAACATACCCTAGAGCACTCAAACCCATACTGTCATACACCCAGTTTGAACATACCCTAGAGCACTCAAACCCATACTGTCATACACCCAGTTTGAACATACCCTAGAGCACTCAAACCCATACTGTCATACACCCAGTTTGAACATACCCTAGAGCACTCAAACCTATACGGTCATGCACCCAGTTTGAACATACCCTAGAGCACTCAAACCCATAAAGGTCTAGTCTACTACAGAAAGTCGACGAAGGAGCAGTCTATTAAACAAATCCAACCGTCTGATCCAGTTCCGCCCCGCCCTATCAGTCCAGCACCAGACGATTCATCCACCCACCTGGCTGTGTGGATGACTGAGGCTGGTGGCAGAGAGAAACCCAGAACTCCCATCATCTCCTCCATCCATCCTCTTCTCCATAAAAGTGGGTGTTTAGCACTTAGTTCTGCTCTGGGATTTTGAGACACAGCGTTGGCAGAGAAAGGGACTTCCTCTACTGAGAGGGACTGGATAATTAGCCTGTGAATAATTAGATTGCGTAACTTGCCTCACTTCTTAGTCCATTTCTTTTTCAGTTCCACACTAGATGTCTCCACAGTCCCCAGTTCAACTCTGAAAGAAAGAAAGCGACATTAATATCTGATAGGTATACGAGCTGTGTTTCATTAGCAAGCTCTGCTGTGTACTGCATCCGAGCCAAGTCTCTCAAAGGGCTCACACGCTGCCATATCAACAGCATTGCATTCCACTAGCCTCAAAGATACATTTCTGTAAAAGCAGACACACTTTCATCAAGTCACACTGGCTGGTTGCGGGGGAATGAAAGAAACGCCAGCTGTGACTGTTTCCCTCGCTTGCCGACGCATCTTAGGGCCCTGCTAGCTGCGCTTCTCCCCCGGTCATCACTCATACAAATGAGAATGCTTTCCCCCGCAAATACACAAGGCGTAGAAGAGAGAGAGAGAGAGACAGTGAAAGGGGGATAGAGGACAGAAGACAGAAGAGAGGAGAGGAGAGAACCAAGCGAAGCAGACACTCCGGCGGTAGTGTGAATATATGATATGATTATGGGTAACAAATGCCGGTGGGCTTAAGGCCTGGAGCCAAGGTATTTCATTGTGTTATGGCCGGTGGTGCGGTGAGGTGAGGAGGGAGCAGCAGCCTCAAAGGCAGGAGGCCAAGTGCTTCACTGATATATAGATCTTCTCATTGATGTTGGTTGGTAGAGTGCTTCATAAAAGAGCAGGTCCATAATCAAGAGAGGAAGATTGTCCAAGGGCTCGATGTACACAACATCAATGGCTCTGTTTAGTCTGTGTCATTTGTTTTATACATTTGTTTACTGTCACTGTGTTCACTGCCTATATAAATGAAAAGCTGTTTCCATGCACAATTTTGCTGTTGCTTGAAACCAGAAAATCCTCAATGTTAAGTTTCCATTCAATTACATACGTGTAGAAATTGGGTTACAAACCATAACCATAGCCACAAAGCCAAAATTGTAAAAATTTAAGTTTAGGGTTAGGTATAAGGTTAGCGTTGTGGTAAAGGTTAGGGTTAGGTTTAACATATTATTTTAAGAAGATACAATGTAGAAATAGGCGGGGTTTAGTCATCATTATAACTGTGGCAACTACCCACTGGGCACAGATACAGATGACATCACAGCAGTTTTTGAAAAAAGTTCAATAACAAATCTAAGCATCTAGTTCAAATCCCATAGCTAGCGGTGGTATAAGGTTACTTCCATTCCAATGCAGGTACAGTATCATGCAGACGATGCCAATACCCACTGGGCACAGACGTCTATTCAACGTCTACTCCAGGTTGGTTCAGCGTCATTTCATTGAAATGACGTGGAAACAACATTGATTCAACTAGTGTGTGCCCAGTGGGTAGTGACGACTGAGAAACGGTGATGCTCTTTTGAATTTGCGTTTCAGTAATAAGCAATTATGCGTTACGCAAGACAATCGGTTCTTATATTTATCTGTCACTGTTGAATGCAAAAAGGGTGTTGTGGGATGCATGGAGTAATTTCACAGGTGACAGGTTCCTGTTTGTTTGGGAACATACCGGCTAATGCAAACTGCACTGGAAGAATACCTAATGGCCATAAAGCTTCCCTTCACTCAGAGCTAGGATAGGACGAAGCATTGTCCTTTCAAAAGTTACAGTTAGTTAAGTAAAAGTTACCTGCACGGTGTCCATATTAAGACAGCGTCACACATCCATGGAAGTTGTGTCAGTGAGTATATCAGAATATGGATACCGTACAACTGAGAGCATATAGATTGGTCTAACGTAGCCCCTAACTGCCCAACTCACCTTCGCTTGATGTCACAGCGCACAAATTGTGTGTTGCACTCCGTGTAGCCTAGGCCTAAATGATCAAAGCTATGTAGTAGATGACGAACAACACAATGAATGTGTCTATGACATGGTCAGATAACAAAATAACAATAACAAAACTCTAATCAAATACCCTCATCTTTTAATAGAGACACTCCTGCCTCCTAGCCTGGTCGTGTTTGTGAATGTGACAGACAGGTTATCGTTCTTGTTTCTCTCTAATGTGTTCTATTCATCTGTCTTCCCCTCTGGGCTCCATCTATCTAAGGTTAATTTGTTTATGCTGATGAGCCACTCCGCTCCAAACACCTGCTGATAAGCAGCATGCGGCCCCTGATTGCTCTTTTTAAATGAGGTGCAACCAACGCAACAGTTAGCATCCCAGCTAAGTCGCTAGCTCTTGAATGCTAATGTAATGGCATTAGCATGGACATTTATCACCACAGCTAAGTCACTAGGGCTTGAATGCTAATGTAATGGCATTAGCTTTGACAGTTAGCACCACAGCTAAACAGTAACACTTCAACGCTGATACTGTTAGCTTTGACTGTTGAATACACACAGATGATGGTTGGGGAGCTCTAGCACTTTAATGCTAATAATATTTGCTTTATCGGAGCTGTGGAATGCAGATGATGTGAAAGTAGCAAACACTTCCTTCTATGTTACTTAATTTGCACTTACGTCTATCTACTTTGCATACATTTTAGTAAATTCATCTGTATGCAGTCTCTAAATGTTGTCTATCACTAGCAGCACTATATCACTAAGTAATATTCAGAGTATGTGTGAATGTACTTAGGGAATAAAGTTGATGTTGAATTCTAGGTGTAGGCCTAACTACATTCTTCCCTTTCTGGATATGTCGATTCCATGTTTCCGTTTGGTAGGCTACGTTAGGCAGGGATGATATTTTTACTCAACTATTTCATTATAGGGATCGTGTCAGAACCGGATTCAAATGATTAAATAAGGATAGGTTCCGTCTGAAACTCTTGACGGCAATTATTTTATAAACCAAAAAGGATCGGCATTATTCTTTCATTTCATGTAGGTTATAAAACAAGTCAAAAATGGTGCCGGAGATAGACATATCAATGTATCTATTTCTTTCTTTTATTCCGAGTGAAAACAAGTCATCCCTGCTCTGTTATCTGGGATGAAAGTCCAAATTGCAGTTATGCAACCCATATTTCATGTTTAATTATCATTTAAAGACAGCCATTGATGTCAAAGAACTGACTTGTTTTCTTGCTTCTGGAATATTCAACTGCAATGAAATTCAAAGGTTTCTCCGATTTTTTACAAAAAGAAATCATTCCACCTCAAGTCATTTCCTATGCCTATATGAATTCAGCAAGGCTCCAGGGCTGTTAAATTCCGGTCCTGGAGGGCAGAAACACTTCTGTTGTTTTTCTTCTACCTGGTAGTTAATTGCACTCACCTGCTGTCCCTGGTCTGATTTAGTCCCTTACTAGGAGAGGATCAAAACCAGAATGTCTCCACAGGACCAACATTGAACAGCCCTCCTAGACAAACTCAATATGACAACATATGAATTAATCAACAATCATAATATTAGTCTTCACATAAGCAAAGCCAATATTTGTCACTGATCTGATTGTGAATTCATATCCTATACTACAGTATGTGGCCTAGCGTGAACTTCTCGTGTAAAAGGTTTTATTTTAATACCACAGGAAGAATATGTCATCTGAGGCGAGCATCAAACATTTCCTGTACCTGCTTATAATACCATCTAAACTGATTCTGCAGTAACTCTGCGCCTCCCTTGGCCTTATAACATGTCAAAGGAAATCAGGTCTATTCTCCTTGATGCCCTTTCATCCAGTTATATTCTGATGAAACATGTTACTACATCTTCAAAGGTGCAGGCTCTTTTCTTTCAGTGACAACTAACACTATCAAAGTTCTGAGAACTACAATATGCTATAGAAGGAAACTGATCATCACTACTGTCTGACCTTTAGATTGCCAGACCTACAGTATAGTCCACAGGCCAATCATTATCTGTCATTTGTTACTTTACATTACAAAAATGTACTGTCAATAGGACATTCAATTCAATGTAACGCTATGAAAAACAACATGTAACTCAACATTACTAAATCTTTCAGTTGTTGGCAGGGTTCTTATCAAGCCCAAAGCAATCAAAACCAAAATCAACAGATGTCAAAAAGTATCTAATTAAACAAAGCTTCTGTTTCACTTTTAGGCCTACATGAAATACCGGGTGGTCCAGACTCAGATGTTCATATCTACTGTTCCTATTGCGTTCTAATTAAGATAATAAGCAGATAAGCAAATGTAACATTTTGGAGAGATAAACTGATTACGGAGACAGGACGCCGTATCACGTTCTCCTAATGCAGATTAAGACTCTGCGTACAGCCGCAAATAAGGAGCGATAATGCATTCATTAACGAAGGTCATTCAATTAACATCCCAGGTCGATGTACACCAATGATTGACACCGTGCTCCATTTTATTATGGGAAAACAATAAAGAAGTGTTGTACAACCGGTCAGCTTTGCTCCTCTCCACGATATTAAGTTAAGGTGCCATTCAATCATAAACAATACCTGCATTTCTGGGGATGAAAACAACTATAATTTTACACTGCATGAGTGCAAATTTGGATCCCTATACCAAACAATTTTACTCAGAGCCATGGCCCAGTGTTTACAGTTTGAAAAGAAACAAATAAATAACAAAAAATCCATTCCAAAAGCTTTCTGGCTGCACAGGAAGACTGGGGGGATATTGTATTGGTCTTGTCACGGAAAGTAAACCCAGTTACCGGTTATAACGTATGTCTAATGCCCTACGTCTAATTCAGCCATGCTTTGTAGCCATGGAGACCCTCTACAATCCATGCAGCCTGTGATGTGACCAGAGGAGAGGAGAGGAGGGAAGCGAAGAGGAGATAAGAGTAGAGTGTACACACACACATGCACAGCCTGTTTGTCACTCTCCCTCTAATTACTGCTTACACAAAGGGAATGGGAATTTGATCAGCACAGTATTTGGTTGATCATCTGTGCTCAGTGGTTTAGCAGGTGTGACTAGAGTTTTAACGAAGACAGTGTATACGAGTGGCTATCTGGCTATATAGAGGAGCAAATATACAGATGCCGTATCTTAATTTGAGCCAGTTTCACACAGTAGGAAAATAATTCTGCAGCAACAGGAAATGTTAATTGTTATGTGGATTATATTTAACGGAAATTCTTTGTAGGGGTTGATCAATTTTTCATTAGGGCAAATCAAGTCTGAAGTCGAAATTACACTTTTGAAGCCTTTTTAAATCAGGAATACACTTCAATTTTGCATTTCCTGTAGTGCACGATGATCAAATTAAGATACGGCATCTGTACATACACAATACACATATACCTTTGGCCTCCATCTCCCCTGGTTCACTCTATAGCTCTGGTTTCTTTTCTTCTTTAGTTGGATCTCCTTTAGCTGATGCCTTAGAGGCTGCTAGTCTTCCTGGAGTCAGACCGCATATTCTGTCTCACATCCCACCGCCCCATTTATTTATAATTTTTACTACTATGGCATATATATTAACCTTTAAGCCATGTTGAGGAGTGAAAGTCACAAGGGAAACTATCTGTTTACTTTCTAATGGAAATAAGGAGAGTGCCGAGACACACTGGCAGATGTTTTCCCACCCACATAGAGTGCAGAAACAAGTATGAGCTCTCAAAGGGCGAGGAGATGGCATATGGACATGACAAGATGGCTGTACTTAGGCTATAGCTTTCTTGTAAGAGCATTATTCACCCACCCACCCACACAGTCAGAGAAGCCAGAGTGTGTCGTACAGAGGCACACACACACACACACACACACACACAACCACCAACCCACCCACACAACCACCAACCAAAAAACACACAAACACACACAAAACCACCAACCAACCCACACCAACACACAGATACCTGCCACCCACTTTTTTATAAAAGTCTAGTTCTGGAAACAGACAAAGTGCAAGAGCCACAAGGACAAAACAGGATGGCAGCTCTGCAGGTGAGGAGGCAGAGAGAGAGAGGCAGGATGATTCAGGCATTTCTGAAGTCAAGTGTGAAATGGGCTTTAAATCATGTCTCCCTAAGCGGAGAGAGACTTTGTTGACTTCGCCAGCCCCTCTGACTCTCATGAAAGGGAATCTTATCGGTTTAGCTCAAACCAAACCCCTACAAATTAATAAAGCAATTACCGCGGTAACTGTGCCTTCTGCCTATTTAAATACGGGTTAATCACTGGTCGTCTCAAAGAGACGTATGTAAATCAGAGTTTAGGAGGCACAACGTCTAATTCGGACCAGGGGGAGAAAAAAAAACTTTTGAAAACAGCAGCTACGTCCCAAATAGCACCCTATTCCCAACAAGTGCACTACTTTTCATCAGGGACCATAGGGCCCTGGTCAAAACTAATGCATCCCATAGGCAATATGGTGCCATCTGTGTCACAATCCCCATCTCAAACGGCCTTCCTGCGGACCCAATTTATGTTCCAAAAACATGAAAACAAAACACCCCCACAGACTGCTAATGATCATTAGCTTGTTGGTCACGTTGATATTGTTTCACAGCTACAAAATAGAGCAGAGTACAAACAAACTAATAGTAGCCTAAATATCTAACAACTGTTGCAGTAATCTGTGTTGTTGTCGATGCCTCCAGGTTGAGTTAAACATGTTGTTTGTGGCTAGTACAGTGACAACCGTAGGAAAAGAACAAGATTAAAGTAGAAGACAGAGAATATAATATAAAACAAATAAATTGGCAAATAATGCTAAAGCCGAAATACAACAGATTTTGCTGTTGCATTGAATGAGTATTAAAATACCATTAGTAGCCATAACACAAAACAGTGAAATACACACTGTATGGTATAGCGTCGACCTTCACATACTGTAGTACATGTCATGCTTATATGTAGGGCAGGACTCAAGGGACGGAACGACCTCCTCGGAAGCACAGTTTCCCTTTTAGGACTCTACCTCATATCATGTCCATCTCAAACAGAGGTTATACAAGAGTGGATGTCCTGAGAGAACAGCCTGGGGGCACATAGCAGACTTAATTAAACCAAATAAACATTTTATTGTTCAAATACACATATTTAGCAGATGTTATTGCGGTTGCAGCATTTACATTTTTTTTTTTTAACTAGGCAAGCCAGTTAAGAACAAATTCTTATTTTCAATGACAGCCTAGGAACAGTGGGTTAACAGAATGACAGATTCGTACCTTGTCAGCTCTTGGATTTGAACTTGCAACCTTTCAGTTACTAGTCCAACGATCTACCCACTAGGCTACCCTGCCGCCCCAAAATGCTTGTGTTCCTAGCTCCAACAGTGTAGAAGTATCTAACAATTCACAACAATACACACAAATCTAAAAGTAAAGAATGAATAAAAAATAAATATACAGTATCAGTCAAAAGTTTGGACACACCTACTCATTCAAGGGGTTTTCTTTATTTGTACTATTTTCTACAGTGGTTCTTCCTTTAAAAGTTTGGAGCTTATGCCGCGACAGTTTGTGGTAGATGGTGGCTGTGGTAAATTGCATCATTCTGGCAATAATGGCTGACACTTAAATAACATGCCATAGAATTCTTCGCACCCTGCAAGCTGTGCTGCAGTACGCCGCAACTTTTAAAGGAAGAACCACTGTGGAATAATAGTGAAGACATCAAAACTATTAAATAACACATATGGAATAATTTTGTAACCAAAAAAAAAGTGTTAAACAAATCAAAATCATGTTATATTTGAGATTCTTCAAAGTAGCCACCCTTTGCCTTGATGACAGCTTTGCACACTCTTGGCATTCTCTCAACTATCTTCACCTGGAATGCTTTTCCAACAGTCTTGAAGGAGTTCCCACATATCCTGAGCACTTGTTGGCTGCTTTTCCTTTACTCTGCGGTCCAACTCATCCCAAACCATTTCAATTGGGTTGAGGTCTAATGTCCATTGCTTGTGTTTCTTGGCTCAAGCAAGTCTCTTCTTCTTATTGGCGTCCTTTAGTAGTGGTTTCTTTACAGCAATTCAACCATGAGGGCCTGATTCACGCAGTCTCCTCTGAAAAGTTGATGTTGAGATGTGTTACTTGAACTTTGTGAATTATTTATTTGGGCTGCAATCTGAAGTGCAGTTAATTGCCTATTTCTGAGGCTGCTAACTCTAATAAACTTAACTCTGGGTCTTCCTTTCCTGTGGCGGTCCTCACGAAAGACAGTTTCATCATAGCGCTTGATGGTTTTTGCGACTGCACTTGAAGAAACGACCAACATTTTTGAAATGTTCTGTATTGACAGGCCTTCATGTCTTAAAATAATGATGGACTGTTGTTTCTCTTTGCTTATTTGAGCTGTTCTTGCCATAATGTGGACTTTTGGCTATCTTCTGATATGGCCATCTTCTGTACACTTACCCTACTTTGTCACAACACAACTGATTGGCTCAAACGCATTAAGAAGGAGCGAAATTTCACAAATGAACTTTTAACAAGGCACACCTGTTAATTTAAATGCATTCCAGGTGTCGAGCTCATGAAGCTGGTGGAGAGAATGCCAAGAGTGTGCAAAGCTGTCATCAAGGCAAAGGAAAGCTACTTTGAAGAATCTCAAATATAAAATATATTTTGATTTGTTTAACACTTTTTTGGTTACTACATGTTTCCATATGTGTTATTTCATAGTTTGATGTCTTCACTATTATTCTACAATGCAGGAAATAGTCAAAATAGAGAAAAACCCTTGAATGAGTAATTGTGTCCAAACTTTTGACTCATACTGTATAAATATTAGGACGAGATATTACTGTGCACCAACTGAGGAGTACTGGGTCATCATGATATTTATGACGAGCTGCCAAGTCGTGTACTACATCACCAGTAGACAGACAGCGATGATTCTCCTTCCTGTATATTTCATACATAAGGAGACAGTGTTCCAACTTTCATTCTTTGTCCTCTGTGTTTCATTATTTTCACCTCTGTTCAGTTTGGATGGTGGAGACAGCTACAAAATACAATTCAGCTCTATGTGTTGTGTAAACTCTTACAGTGCCTTCAAAAATTATTCAGACCCCTTGACTTTTTCCACATTTTGTTACGTTACAGCTTTATTCTAAAATGGATTCAATTGTTTTTCCCCTCATCAATCTACACACAATACCCCATAATGACAAAGCAAAAACAGTTTTAGACATTTTATTTTTAGATGTACAAAATATTACATTTACATAAGTATTCAGACCCTTTACTCAGTACTTTGTTGAAGCACCTTTGGCAGGTATTACAGCATCGAGTCTTCTTGAGTATGACGCTACAAACTTGGCACACCTGTATTTGGGGAGTTTCTCCCATTCTTCTCTGCAGATCCTCTCAAGCTCTGTCAGATTGGATGGGGAGTGTTGCTGCACAGGTATTTTCAGGTCTTTCCTGAGATGTTCGATCGGGTTAGGGTCCGAGCTCTGGCTGGGCCAGTCAAGGACATTCCGAGCCTTTCCCAAAGCCACTGCTGCGTCGTCTTGGCTGTGTGCTTAGGGTCGCTGTCCTGTTGGACGGTGAACCTTCGCCCCAGACTGAGGTCATGAGTGCTCTGGAGCAGGTTTTCATCAAGGAGCTCTCTCCTTTGCCACGATCAAATCAAATCAAATGTATTTATATAGCCCTTCGTACATCAGCTGATATCTCAAAGTGCTGTACAGAAACCCAGCCTAAAACCCCAAACAGCAAGCAATGCAGGTGTAGAAACACGGTGGCTAGGAAAAACTCCCTAGAAAGGCCAAAACCTAGGAAGAAACCTAGAGAGGAACCAGGCTATGTGGGGTGGCCAGTCCTCTTCTGGCTGTGCCAGGTGGAAATTATAACAGAACATGGCCAAGATGTTCAAATGTTCATAAATGACCAGCATGGTCGTATAATAATAAGGCAGAACAGTTGAAACTGGAGCAGCAGCACAGTCAGGTGGACTGGGGACAGCAAGGAGTCATCACGATCCTGACTAATCTCCACAGAAGGATGCTGCCAACACCATGCTTGGGTTCCTCCAGATTGCGACGCTTGGCATTCAGGCCAAAGAGTTCAATCTTGGTTTCATCAGATCAGAGAATTTAGTTTCTCGTGGTCTGAGAGTCTTTAGGTGCCTTTTGGCAAACTCCAAGCAGGCTGTCATGTGCCTTTTACTGAGGAATGGCTTCTGTCTGGTCACTCTACCATAAAAGGCCCGATTGGTGGAGTGATGCAGAGATGGTTGTCCTTCTGGAAGGTTCTCCCATCTCCACAGTGGAACTCCAGAGCTCTGAGAGTGAACATCAGGTTCTTGGTCTCCTCCCTGACCAAGGCCCTTCTCCCCCAATTGCTCAGTTTGGCTGGGCAGCCACCTTGAGGAAGAGTCTTAGTCCTTCCAAACATCTTCCATTTAAGAATGATGGAGGCCACTGTGTTCTTGGGGACCTTCAATGCTGCAGAATTGTTTTGGTAAACTTCCACAGATCTGTGCCTCGACACAATCCTGTCTCGGAGCTCTACGGACAATTCCTTCAACCTCATGGCTTGGTGTTTGCTCTGACAATCAATCAAATGTGCTGTACAGAAACCCAGCCTAAAACCCCAAACAGCAAGCAATGCAGGTGAAGAAGCAGAATGGCTAGAACCTAGAAAGAAACCTAGAGAGGGACCAGGCTATGAGGGGTGGCCAGTCCTTTTCTGGCTGTGCTGGGTGGAGATTATAACAGAACATGGCTAAGATGTTCAAATGTTCATAGATGACCAGCAGGGTCAAATAATAATAATAATAATAATAATAATCACAGTGGTTGTCGAGGGTGCAACAGGTCAGCACCTCAGGAGTAAATGTCAGTTGGCTTTTCATAGCCAATCATTAAGAGTATCTCTTCCGCTTCTGCTGTCTCTAGAGAGTTGAAAACAGCAGGTCTGGAACAGGTCAGGGTTCCATAGCCGCAGGCAGAACAGTTGAAATTGGAGCAGCAGCACAACCAGGTGGACTGGGGACAGCAAGAAGTCATCAGGCCAAGGAGGGGGGTATGTATGAACCCCATAGAAAACCCCATAGAAAATCTTTGGAGGGAGTTGAAAGTCTGTGTTGCCCAGCAACAGCCCCAAAATATCACTGCTCTAGAGGAGATCTGCATGGAGGAATGGGCCAAAATACCAGCAACAGTGTGTGAAAACCTTGTGAAGACTTACAGAAAATGTTTGACCTCTGTCATTGCCAGCAAAAAACTAAGTATTGAGGTAAACTTTTGTTATTGACCAAATACTTATTTTCCACCATAATTTGCAAATAAATTCATAAAAAATCCTACAATGTGATTTTCTGGATTTTCTTTCTCATTTTGTCTCATAGCTGAAGTGTACCTATGATGAAAATTACAGGCCTCTCCCATCTTTTTAAGTGGGAGAACTTGCACAATTGGTGGCTGACTAAATACTTTTTTGCCCCACTGTATATATTTGTTATCTTGTACTCGGGGTGAATATGGATATAATACCTGCAGTGGTAAATAATCTATCTTTCTACAGTGGGATTCCCAGGGCCATGTTTCAGACAGGTAGTCCTGTTGTGTGGAGAAGTGGAGAAGGCTACAGGCATGGAGGGGTTGTACTATCCTACTCTCTCCCCTCAACCCTTTTCCAGCTCTCTGCTATGACACGCTGCGGTGTTTTGAGTGGGGGGCTACCTGTAGATGTGCATGTTGACAACACTGTGCATAGCATTGTGTCAGGTTGTCTCGTTTCAATTCCTCCCGAGGCTTTTGATCTATTTTACTCAAATTCTTTCAGCTTGCTGAAAAGGGCTTTGACGTCTATGTCTACAGTATGCAAGGTGTCAGAGATGTATCCATTGCAGACACACACACTTATTTACAAAACTAACACACACACATACAAAATGCACAACACATCAATATGGATGTATTGTGCATTTTGTGTGTGTGTGTGTTAGTTTGTAAATAAGTGTGTGTCTGCATTGCAAATGGATACAGCATCTCTGACACCTTGCATACTCTAGACCCCCACACAAACACACACACACACACACACACACACACACACACACACACACACACACACACACACACACACACACACACACACACACCACCCTTGCCTGTGATTGCTATCACCCCATAGCATCAGACAGGTCATTATCAGAGTCTTATCTGGCCCTCCATTAGACACGGTTGTGTCCTGCCACGGATTGTCCTTGTCCCATGATGACCTATTACATGGAAATCTAGCCTTGTAATGGGGCCACAAGATCAGAAGATTGTATGTGTGTGTGTGTGTGTGTGTCAATCGAAATATTGCCATGCAGAAGACTCGTTTGCCTGTTGCCTTAGAGATACCCACCACAACACACTAAAATATGTCAAATTAGATTGCCAGCTGAAAACACACCACTCGTCCATGAAGAATAATTTCCTGTTTACCCGCATACTACAATCCTGCCACACAGGTATAGGTGAGTGATATATTTTGCCATATAAATTCCTGCTCCTGTATGTGTTGTCCTTGATTACATCATCCCTGTTATATAGAATACAATCACACTGGTAGGTGGTGGTTGTGAAGAGACAACCCTGAGCGTGTGTGTGTGTGTGGCGCAGCTGCAGACCCTGATTGATAAAGACGTGTAAACATCAGATCGAGATAGGGATTCGCAATTGCAATTTTCACCTCCACGCCTTCGCCACGAGGGGCCCATTTTCAATCAAATTTCAATCAAATCCTTCAATCTGCCATTTTCACTGCTAGGCGTTAGCCGTTGATGATGCTAAACTACAGCAGTGGTGATCAGACAACTACAGGGGCGGCTGTAACCTTTTCTCATTTGAAGCAGTTGTGCCATGCTGGAATAATTGCCAAGCTTTCCAAGCTGCAATGGTGGAATCAGAGGAGCCACACAATAACAATTTCCTAGCTAGCAATGTCATTAGGTTCCTCGGTGACAGCTTGTAGACTATGTATTGGTGGGAAGGTGGTTACATGAAACACCATAATAGCCTCCAAACCTGTTCCTGGAGGGCTATCCACCTGTAGGTGTTCGCTCCAACCCCAGTTGTAACTAACCTGATTCAGTTTATCAACCAGCTAATCATTAGAATCAGGTGCGCTAGATTAGGGTTGGAGTGAAAACCTACAGGACGGTAGCTCTCCAGGAACAGGTTTGGAGAGCCCTGCTATAGTCTATGTATCATAGTACAATAACTACATGTTATTTAAGCAATTAGGCATGAGAACCAATGGATTATTACTAATAACACACGGCTAAGGACTGTTCTTGGGCACGACGCAAAAGGCTCTGACGGTTGGTGCCAATTACATAAAGCTCACCGGGTTTTGATAACTGTTAATTGCATTATCAACATTGAATTCTTCCCTGAATTAGTCATATCCCCTCATTACATTAAACTATAGCAGACTGAGTGAAGTTCCCATGTTCCAGACAAGCACACACCACATGGACCACTCCCATTAACAGCTCAATTATAATGCTGGCACCCGTTCATGTCTGTGTTTTCACAGTAGGCGACTAATGAAAAATGACAACAGTAAATGTATCCTTAATCAGCAGCCATATGCAGAAGATGATGAAGTCACTGCATGGTTACCTTCCTGAACCAAAGACCAGCTAATTGGCTTTATTTTTCAGCTGGTATTTACCTTTACTAACCGTTGATGTGGTTACAGTAGCTAGCGATGTAATATATTAGTAAGAAGCCCTCATAGCGTGTAGTCTTTATGAAGCTTAGTCTCAATACAACAATAACTACACATTGTATTAACAACCAATTCATATACAGCCATTTCACTTGACTAAAGGGATTTCATTTGCCACATGGGAACTTGTCTACAGGATAACGTTAGACATATCGTAAAGGCGGTAGCTACTGAAAGTCTTTACCACTGTTGAGAAATGGTTGTGAAGACAGGTGCCAATATCCTAAGGTGATCATTTGGCTCAACGGGTTTTTGATAAGTGCTAATTGGGAGTTTAGTAAGATTACATGGCATTGGCAGAATTAGTAATATCACCTCATTACATCACACACAGTGAAGTTCCCGTGTTCCAGACAAGTACACACCACATGGACCACTCCCATTAATCAAATCAAACTTTATTAGCCACATGCGCCGAATACAACAAGTGTAGACTTTACCGCGAAATGCTTACTTACAAGCCTTTAACCAACAGTGCAGTTCAAGAAGAAGAAAAGGTTTACCAAGTATGCTAAAATAAAAAGTAATAATAAAAAGTAACACAATAAGAATAACAATAACAAGGCTATATACAGGGGGCACTGGTACTGAGTCAGTGTGCAGGGGTACAGGCTAGTTGAGGTAATCTGTACATGTAGGTTTGTGGTGGAGATAGGGATTCGCAATTGCAATTTTCACCTCCACGCCTTCGCCACGAGGGGCCCATTTTCAAGATTTTTTTTCCTGGTTGCACATGTGACATACTGGTAAAAATTTGGTAAAACTGATGTAAGTTTGCCTGCATTAAAGTCCCCGGCCACTAGGAACACCGCTTCTGGGTGACCATTTTCTTCATTGCTTATGGCCTTATAGAGTGGTCTTAGTGCCGATTTCGCTTTGTGGTGGTGAATAGAGGGCTACGAATAATACAAATGAGAACTCTCTTGGTAGATAGTTTTTGGTAGATAGTTTAGACGACAGCTTATCATAAGGTACTCTACCTCAGGCGAGCAATACCTCGAGACTTTAATATTAGACATCGCGCACCAGCTGTTATTGACAAAAAGACACACAGAGGTAGCGAGGTAGCGTCTCTGTTCTGCCGTGGAATGGAAAATCCTGCCAGTTCTATATTGTAATTTCTTTGTTTAGCCACGTCTCAGTGTAACATTTTACAGTTTTTAATGTCCCGTTGGTAGGATCATTTTAGTAGTAGGTCATCAATTTTATTTTCCAAGGATTGCACGTTAGCAAGCAGAATGGAAGGCATTGAGAGTTTACTCGCTCTCAGAAGAATCCCCGGTATGCGTCCCCTTTTCTGGTGTCTTTCTTCAAGCAAAAGGCATGGATCTGGGCCTGTTCCAGTGAAAGCAGGATATCCTTCTCGTCGGACTCGTTAAAGGAAAAAAAGTTTCTTCCAGTCCGCGGTGAGTAATCGCTTTTCTGGTGTCCAGAAGTTATTTTCGGTCAGAGAGACGGTAGCAACATTATGTACACAATAAGTAAAAAAAAAAAAAAGTACAATTATAAAATTGCACAATTGGTTGGGAGAATGTAAAACATCATCCATGTTCTTCAGCGCCATCTTGCTTTTAACAACTCAGTTATAACGCTGGCACCAGTTCAAGTCCGTATAGGTATGTGCTTTCGCACATGTATATAAAATTAGCAGCCGTATGTAGATGATAAACTCACTGGATGATTGCTTTCCTGATCCAAAGACCAGTTAATTGGCTTTATTTGACTGTTGATGTGGTTACAGTAATGGGTACTTTCTGGATCTGTTTCCAAGTGATACCTAGTAGAGTTAGCAGCTAGCCTAGCGTTGAGCATTGTGCCAGTAACTGAAAGGTCACTGGTTCAAATCCCTGAGCCGATTAGGTGACAAATCTGCCGATGTGCCCTTGAGCAAGGCACGTAAACACTAATTGCTCCTGTAAGTCGCTCTGGATAAGAGCGTCTGCTAAATGACTAAAATGGCAATGTTAGTACTATCTATTTGCCATTTTACCATGTTATACCCGCTAGATAACTATGAAATAAAGCTGAATCACTACTTGTTATTGAAAAGATTGAGGATCTTTTTCAAATAGAATAATAGCATCACTGTGGTCTAAGATCAAGACAAGCATCACATCAGGGAAAACATGAAAGTGATATGAACTTCCAGCTCAACCCATATTCTCTACGACTATGATCCATACCCATATCCACTGACATGACTTCATATAGGGCAGAGCAAAGTGATACGGAGCCTACAGTAAATGCCCGTGCCAATATCAAGATCCTGAAATCATTCAGACACCTCAAGAGGTGTTGCTATGGCACCGTAAGAAGTTCTCTAAATCCTCTTATCATCGTTACGTATATCCACCACCACAAACCTTTTAACGCACCACACGCTTGTCTGACTGAGGAGTCTGAACATTATGTATGGCTTCTTAAGTGGGGCTGACATTTCATGCATCTCCCTTTGAAGCAACTTAAGAGAGGAGACAAAACACACAGACTTTCACTTTGAAAGTCCTTTGTGGTTTGCGTCAGAGCGTCATGTGTATTGTAGCACAAACATACCAAATAATTCATTCTAATGGTCCCAGCTGGCGTATATTTCAGAATTATAAGTCAAGATGTCTTAGCAGTAGGAGAGAGAGTGAGGGGGGAGGAGAGAGAGATGGAGGGAGAGAGAGATGGAGGGAGAGAGAGAGCGAGAGAGAGAGAGAAGGGGAGAGCGGAGAGAGAGAAGGAGAGAGAGCGAGAGAGACAGAGGGAGTGTGTGAGGGGGGAAGGAGAGAGAGATAGAGTGAGAAAGAGATAAATATGAAATAGCAAAGTCAAGATTCCTGTATAGCTTAACAGTTGGCAAAACCCACTCACATCACCATCTCAACTTTCTAAATCAAGATTGGAGAAAGGCAACTTTTTTGGGGGGTGGGGAGAAAAGCAACTTAAATGCTTGCTTTGAGATACATCAACTATTTTGACAAACTTCAAAAAATAATCCGGTACACTTCTATTCGTTCACAGATTCATGCACCGATATTGAAAGAAAGGTCAAATAATAAGATGTGACAATCATTTCATCTGATGGCTGTCTTCATGGAAATGAGACCACTGGTTTAGATCAGCAACTCACTCTGTCATTGTTATCAGGGTAAAATGGCTTCCCATGTTTCTTAATGAGACTCAGCTAAACACATTGATTGCTCTGTATTCGATAGTATCTTTTTCATTAAAACAGCAATCACACTATGGTCATCATGGCTACTGGGAATCCCTTGCTCTGGTCTGGACTACCAAAATCTTTAAGAGCCATCTTACAATAACAACAAACATGATTGGATGCCTTAAACAGTTAAATTCTCCTTTATAGTGAACATGAATGGTACTGCACTATTAAAGCTACAAGTGTGTTTACAGCAGAAACATCGACTTTACTATTACTACTGCTGGGTAAATTTGCCATTTGGTGGCAGAGGCCCACAGATCTGCCAAGCTGGTGTAATTGTTTGGGACGCTAGCCAAATAGTTAACTAGGGAGCGCAGGTGGCATCTGTGGCCAGACAGAGTGTGTGATGACCGGTACAGTAACAATGCCAACAGACCTGCTTCCGGAACCAACCAATGAACCAGATTGACCAAGCTTCCATCTGCACCTGTGCGAGGTGTACAGCTCTTGTTCAACAGGGAATATAAAAAACTGAAACTAAGTGAAAACAAAATGCTTTTTTCTACTCAAATATTTAAGTTTAACTTGAAGAGTATTAAACATGATGGCCCTATGTCTCTAGACAGAACCTTTCACCTTTGACTTCCCGAGTGGCGCAGTGGTCTAAGGCACTGCATCGCAGTGCTTGAGGCGTCACTACAGACAACAGCTGGTTGTGACCAGGAGACCCATGAGGCGGTGCACAATTGGCCCAGCGTCATCGGGGTTAGGGGAGGGTTTGGCCTCGGTCACCAACTGGACGGTGTTTCCTCCGACACATTGGTGTGGCTAGCTTCCAGCTTAAGCGAGCAGAAAGCATTTCGGCTTGGCAGGGTCATGTTTCGGAGGAAGTATGGCTCTCGACCACATCTCCCGAGTCCGTAGGGGAGTTGCAGAGATTGGACAAGACTGTAACTACCAATTGGATATCATGAAATTGGGGGGTACAAGTACAAACAAATATATACCATATATACAGTACCAGTGAAAAGTATGGACACACCTACTCATTCAAGGGTTTTTCTTCATTTTTTAAATTATTTTCTACATTGTAGAATAATAGTGAAGACATCAACACTATGAAATAACACATATCGAATCATATGGAAAGTGTTAAACAAATCAAAATACATTTTAGATTTATATCCTTCAAAGTAGCCACCCTTTGCCTTGATGACAGCTTTGCACACTCCTGGCATTCTCTCTACCAGCTTCATGAGGAATGCTTTTCAACAGTCTTGAAGGAGTTCCCACATATGCTGAGCACATGTTGGCTTCTTTTCCTTCTCTCTGTGGTCCAACTCATCCCAAACCATCTCAATTGGGTTGAGATCGAGTGATTGTGAAGGCCAGGTCATCTGATGCAGCACTCCATCACTCTCCTTCTTGGTCAAATAGCCATTATACAGCCTAGAGGTGTGTTTTGGGTCCTTGTCTTGTTGAAAAACAAATGATTGTCCCACTAAGCGCAAACCAGATGGGATGGTGTATCGCTGCAGAATGCTGTGGTAGCCATGCTTTTTAAGTGTGCCTTGAATCCTAAATAAAATCACTGACAGTGTCACCAGCAAAGTATACCATCACACCTCCTCCATGTTTCATTGTGGGAACCACTCATGCAGAGATCATCCGCTGACCTACTCTGCCTCTCAGAAAGACATGGGGGTTAGTAATTTGTACTCATCAGACCAAAGGACATATTTCCACCAGTCTAATGTCCATTGCTTGTGTTTCTTGGCACAAGCAAGTCTTCTTCTTATTGGTGTCCTTTAGTAATAGTTTATTTGCAGCAATTCGACCATGAAGGCCTGATTCACAGAGTCTCCTCTGAACAGTTGATGTTGAGATGTGTCTGTTACTTGAACTCTGTGAAGCATTTATTTTGGCTGCAATCTGAGGTGTTGTTAACTCTAATAAACGTATCCTCTGCAGCAGAGGTAACTCTGGGTCTTCCTTCCTGTGGGTGTCCTCATGAGAGCCAGTTTCATCATAGCGCTTGATGGTTTTTGCAACTGCACTTGAAGAAACTTTCAAAGTTCTTGAAATTGTCCGTATTGACTGACCTTCATGATGGACTGTTGTTCATATTTGCTTATTTGAGCTGTTCTTGACACTATATGGACTTGGTCTTTTACCAAATAGGGCTATCTTCTGTATAGCACCCCTATATTATCACAACACAACTGATTGTCTCAAATGCAAATGAACTTTTAACAAGGCACACCTGTTAATTGAAATGCATTCCAGGTAACTACCTCATGAAGCTGGTTGAGAGAATGCCAAGAGTGTGTCAAGCTGTCATCAAGGCAAAAGGTGGCTACTTTGAAGAATCTCAAATATATTTTGATATGTTTAACACTTTTTTGGTTACTACATGATTCCCTATGTGTTATTTCATAGTGTTGATGTCTTCACTATTATTCTACAATGTAGAAAATAATACAAAAAAATACAAGAAAAATCCTTGAATGAGTCGGTGTTTCCAAACTTTTGACTGGAACTGTATATATTTCACCTGTCCATAGAACATTCTTGAAGGAGTATTGACGAGTCTAGATAGGGGCTTCCAGGTGCGTTTTGGCAACCTAAGGTATTTTGAACGACATGAGTCCCATTATGTCTGCTGAAAACCCAAACATTCCACAGTAAGAACCTCATACCAAGAGCCATTCATGGTGGTGGTAGTGTAGCCACAATCAACAACTACAAGAACATGTTGGTTGCAGTCATTTCAGCTAAAGGTGGTCCAACCAGTTATTGAGTGTAAGGGGGCAAATACTTTTATTACACAGGGGGAGTTGGGGGCTGCATAACTTTTCCAAATTAAATACATGAAATAAGTATACAAAATGTTGTGTTATTTTTTTCACTCAGGTTCCCTTTATCTGATATTAGGTTTTGGTTGAAGATCTGACCACATTCAGTGTTAAAATGCAAATATAGAAAAGAATCAGAAAGGGGCAAATGCTTTTTCACGGCACTGTATATTAGTGAGCGATGTCTCAAGAATCCAGTATATATCACGCACACACACACACGCAAAATTGCACCCAGGGGTAATCATTCAGTAATGGTTGGAGAGACAGAGAGACAGGGAGGGTAGTGGGATGACGCCAACGACACACAGCCCAGACAGTTGACAACTATTTTCTTGAAGCATGAATCTGAATGCCACTAAGTAGTTCTACAGTATAGTGACTCCTCAGCTGTGTTCACAGTGACCAATTTAAAAGGGTCTGTGTTGGAATAGTGTCTCAAAGGGAAGCCAAGGATAACGTCCTTCAAGAGATCGAGTCAAACGTTGATGTATAAATGATCCACGGCACCAAACTGACAAAACGTTTAATCTGATGTAGTGTAGATGCAATCATAGTACATGGCACATCGACGTCAAAATAGCATGTTGCATCATGATGCATCATCTCAAAATGTACCGTTTTCACATTCAAGCTGATATAGGATGTCCACATTTCATTAACATTACAACAGATATTACACTGGCATTGATCAATTACATTCTGCGTAGTTTTAAGCAGTGTGTCCCCATTGCACCTAACGACTCAAGCAGTTATCTGCACCTTCAATATTCCCAAACACTAAGCAGCAGATCCAGCCATGACAGAGAGAAGTAGGGCAGTTACACTGTATCAGACTGAAAGGGCTGTAAAAGTGTCAATCAATACCTGCAGTCACTTTAAAGTGAATGAAGTAATGCACTTCAAGCTAAGCTGAACAATCTATTTAAGTACAGCAGGTTCCCATCATGCAACAGGTGTGTATGACTATGACAGTTCCAGCACCATTACTATAAATAGTTTACCCAGCTCATCTGAACATCCCCATTAACCAAGCCTCTCCTCTGCCACAGTCTGTCTGCCCTGTGATGTCTGAGTTGTGCTGTCCTTCACGGCTAATTCAGATCCCTTTGATTGCTACAATTAGTAGCGTCATTATCACTCTTCTGTCTGTCTCTTCCCTTCCACGGTCTATCTTAGTCCCCCACCACACCTCTGACAGTGTGTGTGTGCGGTGTTTGTGCGTTTGTTTGTTTGGCCCTGCACTGCAAATAGGGCCTACTGCCCTCAGTGGAAACATTAAATGCCACAGCCATGAAGACCAGCCATTATTGAGACACTTAGCCATTCACCCCCATCCATGCCCACGTTGTGCTACCACTGGGACCAGGGGTTGTTCTCTGTGCGATGTCATGCATATTGGAGCTGGAGAAAAGATGCCAAAATGGGTATCATTTCTCCAAATGGCGGGAGTGAAAAAGACTCGGTGAGGTTAACGGTATGATTGCTGGTTTTGGTTGATTGGAGCCACGTGATGGCGAGGTTGTGTGTGTGGAAGGGAGTAAGCCCTATTTACAGGGCCTAACAAACAAACAAAAACACACACACACACACGTACACACACACACACTGGCAGAGGTGTGGTTGGGGACGAAGATAGACCGTGGAAGGGAAGAGACAGACAGAAGAGAGATAATGACGGTACTAATGGTAGCAATCAAAAGGATCTGAATTAGCCGTGAAGGACAACACATCTCAGACATCACAGGGCAGACTGAGACTGAGACTGAGGAGAGGCTTGGTTAATGGGGATGTTTAGATGAGCTGGGTAAACTATTTATAGTAATGGTGCTGGAAGTCATCAAAGGAACAGAATGATGTGGAGGGGAAAAGTGTTATGGTGACACGGTTGTCAGATTGGATCGTAAACGTTGTCGTTAGGGGAAAAAAGTGTACAGATATGCTATTCAATAATGTGTGTGTAATGCTGATAGCATGTCTGAACTAAAGACGCGTCAAGTGCGATGATGTTAATTGCACAACACTGCGTGTGATAGGTCAATGTCATCTATATCTCATCATGTTCAGCACTGAGGACTTTTATCTCAGTCTGACAAGCGTTTACAGAGCTGATATCTGTTAAACTAGAGCTTCTCCATAGAGCACAGTAGCAGATGAAAGTGTCTAGAGCAGTGGAGGCTGCTGAGGGAGAGGACGGCTCATAATAACGCCTGGAAAGGAGCGCATGGAATGGCATCAATGTATTTGATACCATTCCACCAATTCTGCTCCAGCCATTATTATGAGCCTGTCCTCCCCAATTAAGGTGCGACCAATCTCCTGTGTTCTAGAGCAACATATCGAATGTTAGACATGACTGCGCCCCTGCCATAGATTAGGGCCTAATGAATTTAATTAAATTGACTGATTTCCTTATATGAACTGTCACTCAGTAAAATGGTTGAAGTTGCATGTTGCGTTTATTTTTGTTCAGTATACAGTAAGTACAGGTTTGAAGCCCAGGGCATGGTAGAGTAAAAAGAGAAAGAATAACAATGACAACAAACACCCTTTGAGCTTAAGAGAAGGGGTTTAGACTAAATAAGCAAAATAAGCAAAATAAGGATAATTGAGTATGCCATAGCCTACATGGTTAATCTCTTCCTTTCCCACCACCGCTGCCCAGGGGAAGGCTCTTCAACAAAATCAAAAAGTTAAACTTCTGCCAAAGATAATATAGTCCTTGGAGAGAGGCTGTAAAAGAGGATAAATTATGCACGTAACTCCTGGTCAACTTCAAAGGGCTTTAGACGCAACAATGATGTAGAATCTAGATGTGCTATCACTGTAGAGGTTCTCCTTTACTTTTAAGTTATTGGGTATAAGGGCTTAACAAGATGTTGTCTTAGGAAATACACTTTGGATCAGAGCTCCCAGCCTGTTCACACACACGCACACACACACACACAAAGACAGAGAGAGAGAAAGAGACAGAGGGAGACAGAGAGTGTGTGTACCCAGGGACGATTTCCTGATATTTATATTTCGTTTGACATTTGACAGCAAATAATCAAAGTCACTGAGACGCAGACACTCTCGCAGTAATGCCAATTCCATGGGATGTGGAGTGGGGGCGGGGAAGGCATTAGCTGTGGCACAAGGTTGTTGATTCAAAGTTTCCTAAAACTGTGGAAAAAGTGTGAAGCTAGGCCATTACAAAGACAAAACAGAGGAGGAGCACAAACTCAGTATCCAGAATTACTCACTGTCCAGATGTCAGAGGAGCAGAACTCGTAGTCACTGCTAGTGCTGTGGTATAGCTCTGCAGAGCGCTGAGAGTTACTGCTCTGGGGAAGTGACTGATTTAGAGAGAGTGAGAGAGAGCGAGCGAGGCAGTATCAGACAGTACCCAGAACCTTTGCCATGACACTCAGCAGCAACAAACATTTCCTTCCCCTCTCCTCTCTCAGCTTACTGGCCCTCCTGTACGTATACAGTATTACTCAAACAACCATACCCCAACTAAATGAACCACTCGCATTCGCTTTCCGACGGGTGAGTAATATACAGTATATAATAATACATGTCCAATGATGAAATGGAAAGATATATTTCAGCTGGGGGGGGGGGGGGGGTTGTCATTGCAGCAAAGCAAATGGGAGACGAAATATATGTCTATAAGTCAAGTTTAATTTCACAGGACATAAAGCTGGGCTTTTATTATTTGTTTTTCTCTACTGGAAAGTACTACACCTCAAAGCCATAGGGAATGTAGGAGCGGGTTGGAACAGACATCTGATTGGGCATTTTTAAAACAGCGGCTGAATTCTTTTCAAAGCCCTGACACCAGCCCAATTTTTTTTCCACATGGCATTATTAGCCAAATATCATCATTTTCTACCCATTTGCCTCAATTGACCTGTGGCCAGTCCATTTCTGGTGAAATATACCTGCATGGTGTTATTGAAAATCCAATCATGAAGCCAGCTTCCCTGCTGTGATAAATTAGAAAGGAGAAGCCAACATTTAACATCTTCCAAACAAACCTACCAGGACTACTTTTACTCTCTTTGAATTCTTCAAAGTGAGAACATTTCCTTTCGCCAAAACTCAACATTAAGCCAACCTGAGAAGTTTTCAAGATGCTCAGCAAGAGAGAGTGGAGAGAGGAAGACATGGAAAAAAAACCCGGAGAGACAGAGCGAGCGAGAGGCAAGTTGCGAGAAAGAAAGACAAGAAGCGAACAGACAGACGGACAAACAGACAGAGAGAGAGGAAGAGAGAGGCAAGAGGCGAGAGAGAAATACATGAGGCGAGGGAGAGTCAGACAGAGACAGAGAGAGAGGCAACAAGAGAGAAAGATTTGAAAGCAACATTCTGCTCGAATGAAAGACACTAATATATTTATAGATTACACGGAAAGGGGGTCACCTAGTCAGTTGTACAACTGAATGCATTCAATTGAAATGTGTTTTCCGCATTTAACCCACCCCTCTGACTCAGAGAGGTGCGGAGGCCTGCCTTAATCAACATCCACGACGCCCGGGGAACAGTGGGTTAACTGCTTTGCTCAGGTAGCTTAAGAACAGATATTTACATTGTCAGCAAGGGGATTTGATCCAGCAACCTTTTGGTTACTGGCCCAATACTCCTACGCACCAGGCTACCTGCCACAGTGAGCTGTACACTTTTGAAAGTCCAGTGCAGTCAAAAACTAGATTTTGTGTTTTAGATATATTTCCACATGAGGAGGTTGGAATAATGCTGTGAAATTGTGAAAAATGATGATAATGCCCTTTTAGTGTAAGAGCTGTTTGAAAATACCACCTGAAATTTCAGCCTGTTTTGGTGGTGTCACGCCCTGACCTTAGTATTCTTTGTTTTCTTTATTATTTTGGTTAGGTCAGGGTGTGACATGTGTGTTTTTGTCTTACCTAGGGTGTTTGTACTGTCTAGGGGTTTTTGTAGATTTATGGGGTTGTTTCCATCTAGGTGTTTTTGTAGGTCTATGGTTGTCTTGATTGGTTCTCAATTAGAGGCAGGTGTTTATCGTTGTCTCTGATTGGGAACCATATTTAGGCAGCCATGTTCCTTGGGTATTTTGGTGGGCGATTGTTTCCTGTGTCAGTGTTTATGCCACATGGGACTGTTTCGGTTCCATTTCACGGTGTTATTTTGTATTTGTGTCATGTTCAGTCTTTTCTACATTTATTAAAAACGTGTGTAAGTTTTGTCACAACCCGGCTCATGGGAAATGACAAAGAGCTCTTATCGGACCAGGACACAAATAATAATAAAATAATCCAAATTTAGCTCTTCATTTAACCAGCTTACATATTTGTTCATAAAAAATTGTGAATAACTCACCACGGGTTTATGAGAAGGGTGTGCTTGAAAGGATGCACATAACTCTGCAATGTTGTGTTGTCATGGAGAGTCTCAGTCTTAAAATCATTTTCAACACACAGTCTGTGCCTGTATTTAGTTTTCATGCTAGTGAGGGCTGAGAATCTACTCTCACATAGGTACTGGTTGCAATGGGCATCAGTGTCTTAAAAGCGCAATCCAGAAATCTGGCAGTGGCTTTGATTAAATTCAATTTTCACAGAACCGCTTGTTGCCGTTTCAATTTTTATGAGGCTCTATTGTTCACATATCAGTAAGTGAACTGGAGACAGGGCATGAAAGGGATAATGAATCCAGTTGTTTGTGTTGTACATTTCGAGAAAGTACCTGCGTAATTGCGCACCCATTGTCCGTAAGCTTGAGTTAATTTGCACACAAAAAAAATCATACAATGATGGAAAGACCAGTGTGTTGTCCTTGTTAATGCAGACAGAGAAGAGCTCCAACTTCTTAATCATAGCTTCAATTTTGTCCCGCACATTGAAAATAGTCGCGGAGAGTCCCTGTAATCCTAGATTCAGATCATTCAGTCAAGAAAAAACATCACCCAGATAGGCCAGTCGTGTGAAAAACTTGTCATCACGCAAGTGGTCAGACAAGTGAAAATTATGGTCAGTAAAGAAAACTTTAAGCTTGTCTCTCAATTTAAAAAAACATGTCAATGCTTTGCCCCTTGATGACCAGCGCACTTCTGTATGTTGTAAAAGCGTTACATGGTCGCTGACCATATCATTGCATAGTGCAGAAAATACACCAGAGTTCAGGGACCTTGCATTGACAAAGTTAACCATTTTCACTGTAGTGTCCACAACGTCTTTCAGGCTGTCAGGCATTCTCTTGGCAGCAAGAGCCTCTCGGTGGATGCTGCAGTGTACCCAAGTAGTGTCGGGAACTATTGCTTGCAAAAAAAAATCTCCATAAACTCCGTGGTTTATTTTTTCAAATTGGCATGTTTTGTTTCTAAATGTCTGCGCAAGAGTGAAGGTTTCATCGAGTTGTGAGATAGTACTTTTGCACATGTAACACACGATGGCTGAGGAAAGGCACTACTCCAAATGTAAGTGAACCCCAAATCAATGTAGTTCTCATCATATTTGCGCCTCTTCGATGGTCCAACATCCCGGTCTGTTGTTCGGTGCTTTCCCGGGTAAGGTGGCAGTAGCTCTTCGGCTGCATCAGATTCCCAATTGTCAGCGTCCATGCTAACTGGGCTAACGACAAATGTAGAATTACTGATGCTAGCATTGGATGTGCTCGTGGAAGCAGAACAACTTGCATCATCGTCAGGTGCAGGTGTAGTACTGCTGGTAGTAGCAGTACTACCAGTAGAGCTGGTATGTGTCTCTATGGATGCGAGCCTTACTTTTTTCAACCATTTATTCATTTTCGAGAAAACGGAATGAGCAGCAGCTACGTTTGGCTATATAAAGACTGTTAGTGGAATACCCACGAGAGAGTAACGGTAATCTAGTGTTCATTATTTGACTGGGCTACCTGTATTTGACATTGTGTCGTTATTTCGTGGAACACTAGATGGTTACATTTTATTTTTGGAAGTGAAACGAGGCTACTCAGGCGAGAAAAAAAACTCACCCAAATGTTTAGCCCTGTTGGAAAATATAAAAATGGACTGTTTGAAAATGTGAAATTTCAACAACAAAAAATATATCAATCATATTTTTATTTGGCGTACCTCTGACAGCATTGCACGTACCCCTGGGGCTAGGCAATACCTGATCCAGAGCATCCCAAACATGCTCAATGGGTGACATGTCTGGTGGCCACACAAGGGGGCATTGAAGGCCATGACTGCCAATCGTCCTGCTTCTAAAGCACCTCTCACTCACACGGCTCTCTCAGATATCTCAATTAGCCAATCCCCATCAGGTGATATTGGTCCTTCTCACAGGCATTACAGCTTTGAAGGAGGCTACTAATGAAGACACACGTGATGGACGCAACTGGGGAGTCCTTCTTGTTGTTCCGTGCAAGAAAGTAATATTCCAAAACAGACTCTGGGACAATAGATCCCAAATGAATACAACTACTACAAAAATGATTAAAAAAAACATTTAAAAAGCAATAAAGCTGATGCAAAAGATCAGAGCATTTAAAATGTTGATGAACTATTATGCTATTTCTTCAAATTATAAGCGCAGCGATTTCAACACGGCAGTAGGCTATATAGCGTACATGTTCCAAAATGCAATTAGCAGGAAAACACCGTTCTCCAAAGCGCAACACATAGGTTGTTAATAGGACTAGGAATGTGTCTTTTGCTGCTGTACAATGAAAGAAAGTTGAGAACATGAGAGAAATACTGGTTTCAATGGCATTTGAGGAAGTGTTTATAAAAGGATCCCCTTAACGTTTCTATGGGCGGAACACGGTAAGATATGACTCATAAAATGAGTTAGAATAGTTTCAAAATGTTGACTGCCTCCTTTCAGATTGCAAGGTGATGTCGTGATGCACAACAGGTACGGACGGGACTTTCTCTTCCTATCTGAAAGGAAAGGGACTGGAGTATGAGAGAATCAAGCCTTTAGACACTAATATTAATTATCCAACCTACATTATATTTGGTAAACATGACTGGTGTTTAGCTTATAATACATGTCACTAAAAGTCTCATTAAAGTTGGTCAACATTTTTAGGTACCTCCCTCCTGTCAGCATCGGTCTGGACATGACAGACTGTAGCCAATAGGCATAGGAGAGAGAATAGAGTAGATGTCACGGGTCAAAATTTTGATTGATGACCCTATGTGAACTCTATGTGAACCCTATGTAGTGATGACGTGTGCATGTCTTCTGGTCAGGCAAGCCTGGTTAGGTGGGGGCTATGGGGTGAGTAAGGGTCCATTTGACAGGCCGTTAATGATTGATGACCCAAGCCTGATAGACAAGCCTGGTTAGGTGGGGGCTATGGGGTGAGTAAGGGTCCCTTTGACAGGCCGTTAATGATTGATGACCCAAGCCTGATTTATGACCCTATGTAATGATTTATGACCCTATGTCATGTAGAAGGGTGCATGCCCTGGGTTGAGTAAGTGACCATGTGTCAGGTCAACCTGTTACTGTTTCTCACGGTTTGGGTTGGTTAAGGCCCCTTATAAAGCCGCTGAACAATACCTGTTTAAGACTGTACATGATAACCCCCCTGAATATTAAACAAAAATGACACCTATGCCAATTTTAGGGATGTTATGCTCGGCTTGTCATGAACCCAGTGACCAAAGCCTTGAAGAAGTTCTGTGTGAAGCTCCAGAATGTTTTAAAGGATTTTTGGGTACGAGTGAGGGCCACATGTCTTACATATTCCACCCGGAGGATTCTACGGTAAAGATATTCACAGACCGTGGACCCAAACCCCTTTATCCTGCAAAACCTGGGAGTTTTCCCCCGGCTCTGGGGATGAGAGAATGGCTAAACATCAGGCTGGCTCTTTGTAAAATTGAACAGGTCCTAAGTGTTACAAATGTGCCAGGATATGCGTTGGAAGAACAGGTCTGCGGCCGCAGTGATCTCAAGGCTCTAAGAATTGCTTCAATGGACTATAGCCCTGACAACAAAGTGACAATTTTAGCCTGTGACCTTTATGATAAGGCTAATGCTACAAAGTCTGTCAATTCTCCGGTAGCTTCCAGAGCCCGCAAACATGTAAACTTTTTTATTCCTGTGTTTAGTTTTAAATGGGTGGATTATCCAATTTTCATAACACTTATGAATAAGCTGGACATTCTCTTCCAAAATGGGGAACAGTTAAAGCGCTGGGCGAGGCTTTCCTTGAGACAGAGTCAAGACCAAAAGGCCCGACGGCGGATCTACCCCTGGAGTGAAAACTTACCATGTGTTGATGGACATAGCAAGAGAGCCTTGCTTTTTGAGGGTGAACTCGACACGGACAATGGCGGTTGGTTGCATAAGCTCCCAGGATCTGTAAGAAAGGCATCGTAAAATACCTTAAGAATGTAACGATATAAAATGTATGTACTAAATATTTTGAATGAAATAAATGGTTTTAAAATCAGAATCTCACCACGTTATGAACTCTCGCGTTTGTTCACTCTTAGCGCAGTCTGTCCCTGAGAAAAATCTTGCGGAAAAAGCCATGTGCGCGCGCATGTGCGTGAGGGAGTTTTCTGTAGTGGCTGTGTGTGTGTGTGTGTGTGTGTGTGTGTGTGTGTTTCAAAAACAGAAAAAGGGGGGCGGGTTGTTTGTTAAAAAAATACCCATGCATGCCTGGTGGGTCGTTTGAAACCAAGGTTTACACTAGCCTGCAAAACAGATGCCTACCCCCCAACAATAATATTGTGTCTTACGACTCCTAATCTTAAAGGCCTTTCATAAAACTATTTTTTTTAGGTGGGCTAAAAAGTCATTCATCCCAGCGATGTCGAGAACAACACACCCCCATGCATCTAGGTGCTAGCACCCCGGAGATTTTAGAAGCTCCAAAAGGATCCTAATGTTTAGACACACCCAATACCATGTGTTTGAAATGTGTCAAATATACCATGGGCGGGGGTATAGCCCGAAAAAAACGACAAACCCCAAATGCTATGTAAAAAAATCATTCAGGGGTTTTTCTCTAGGTCGTAGGGTACAAAAGCGCTAGAAACCATGGGCAATGTTAGCAGCGTTTTAGTTCCGATGCAAACAGCACCTCCAGAAACTCCAAGAATCGTTATCGGACTGAAGCGTTAAAAAAGATAATCGGGGAAAACAGGCTAATGGATCTATCGCAAGGTGAGTTCTTGAAATAAATCTTTATTAGATTTGATTGTTGTGGGGAATTGTTTGAAAAGCGTGGGATGTTATAGAAATATTAAACAATCATTAGGATCAGTATGCTTACCGTATAACAAGGCAATATTAGCTAAAGTGATTATAGCTTTAATATTGTCGAATGTTTTATAGATTCTGAAGCATTCACGCAGATACTCCGAGGTATAACTGAGCTCGAATCATCCCATGGGGCTCCGAAACAAACGCCTGCCCTGAATTGTCAACGTAAGTAAGCTCCAAGAATTCCATACATAAAAATATTTATACCTTAAAAACAAAAAGTGTGGGCATCTTATATTAAAAGTTATTTTATATGTTTACAGAGGACCTAAAGCCTAGAAGGTTAAACGATGCCCTATGGAGCCTGAACGGTTTCTGCGAAGCATATGACTACGAGACAATTCTGCCCTACTCCCAGGATGTATTTACCCAAAAGCAGCGAACAGAGACTTTAAACGGCAGGTCAACTCCCCTTGGCCAGGACAACGTTGTCCCCCATATTTCTAAACACCAAAGGATAATTAGTGCTCAGATCCACAGTTCCGCTTCACCCGAACAATTCTACTTGGCCGATATTCACGAGACGTCGTTCCAAGGACTAGGTATGAATCAATTATATATTATTATTTATATATATTATTATTTTAATATTTATATATTTTTTTTTATGCCGGAATATGTTAAAACAAGGCCTAATGCTGTTTTTTTGTTTGTTTTTTCAGGCTCCCCATCTACCGGACCTGCAGATGTTGTAATACAGGTTGAACAAACACAACAGCCCTTGGTTTCAGAGCTTCTTCAGAACAGCCCTCGTCAAAAAAGCCGAGGTATTTAATTAATGTATTGTTAATATATAGGCTTATATCTGAAATGTATTTGGCATTTTTAACATATTTTAGGGTTAATAACCTATTTGTGTATGTATTATTTTTATTTCAGACTCCTCACCGGCTTATGAACACAACGCACAAACATCGGAGGATGCCCAGACAAGCATCCCCGAGGAGGCTCCAAAGACACCAGAGAAACCTGATGATGTCAAAGATTTAAATGACATTTCTGAGGTAGACGATTTGATGTTCTGTGAAGCTGCCAACCTTCTTGAATCGGCCAATTCTGTGGGGGAAACAGCAGATTCTGAAATAGACCAAGAACGTTTTTTCAAAGCGTTTACCCTGGGTTTAAAATCACGAAAGGCTCTACTCCAGAGGCGCATGTGTATTCTACTCGAGCATCAATACAATCAGGATGTGTCATTCTGGCGTAGCGAGCTACCCCGTATGTTAAAAAACATTAGGGCTAAAACAAGCAAATACCGCCGTTAAAAAACACACATGTAAACACACACACACACACACACACATCCTTAATTAGACAGATGGCGCCCCCTATAGACCAAAGTGAGACAATTGAAACACTCTTAGCCAGGATCCCTACAGAGCTCCAAGATATAGTTAACCATATGAATGATTCGGGGGTAATTGACATAATGACAATAGATGAAAATCTATTATCCCAGATTCCCTCCGAACTCATAGACATTATTACACGTATGAATGAGTCAGGGCCTTCCGAGGAAAACATGTTAACACAGATTCCCGAAACCATCATATCTCTAATTACCCAGCTTAACGCGAGCCCTAGGTTTAATTCGGCCCCACAGACACCTCTAAGACAGCCTTTAACAACATTGTCCGAAGAGTCTGAAAGTCAATATGATGTTTTTGAACAGTTGGACAAATGTCTAGCAAATCTGGAGGGGGGCGGTCTTGAGATCAGTGTACAGAACGAGAGCGCTAGGTTTAATTCGGCACCCCAGACACCTATAAATCAGCCTTTAACACCAATGTCCGAAGAGTCTGAAACCCAATACGATGTTTTTGAACAGTTGGACAATTGCCTAGTAAATCTGGAGGGGGGAGGTCTTGATCGAAGTGTACATGTTTTGCGTCGAAATAAATTCAACAATATTGAGGTTCGCCAGTTTTTCAATTTCGCATGGGGGGGTCAGATTCGGGAATATGCTGTGTTTTACGTAATGCTTATGGACACTTTGAATGAACTGTTAGCGAGGATCAGAGATTATAGCGAACCTAGGGATCTCTTACAGTTGGAAATTTGTGGAGACAGTCTACAGAGCAAGGTATCGCTTATTTTACAGAATGGTGAAGCAGAGCTTGAACAATTTGTTAAACTGCTAGAACGCCTTGTACAGTCAAATTTAAACGTGCTAGCAGATAGGACCCTCGAACTTGTAGTACAATTAGTACGCCAACCACAAGGGGGCGGGGGTCAGAGACGAAAGCTCGAGAGTTTAATGCAGTCCGAAATCATAAGCAATAAAAGGGCCTATCTCATAAACGTTCACAATCCAGGTAATAAGCTATGTTTTGCCATAGGTTTGGCCCACTTACTCAGCCCCGGATGTACGGATCAAGCCGCGTTACATAAAGCTCTCGAGCTACAAACTGCGGTGGGTCTCGGTATACAGGATGCTGTGGCTTTCTCAGACATAGTCAAATTTGAAAACTTTCTGAACATCAAGATTGTGGTTTTGTACCACAGTAGGGCTAATGACGCTCTCCTCAAGTTCCAAAATATACCCGAACCACATCCTAAGACTATGTACTTTTATGTGCAAAATGAGCATTACTATGCCGTAACTAACATCACAGCCTTTTTAGGCGCGCCATATGTCTGTCCAGCCTGTCATACCGGCTACACACGCATGGGGGGGCACTCGTGCCGTTACAACTGTTCAGTATGTCTGGATAAACATTGCCCTATGCAGCCGCTAAACTTGACCCCCTGTGCGGATTGTCACCGCACATGTCGTTCGGCCTACTGTTACGAAAAACACAAAACTGAAACATGGCATCCCAAGGCATGTAAATCTGTAAGCAGTTGTGACATTAACAAGAAATGTCCAAAATGTCATTGCAATTACAACCTTAAAATAGATAGCCCTAAACCTCATGTTTGTGGAATTATACACTGCCCAATCTGTAAAGGTCCTTTGAAAAGCAGAGACGCGGAAGCAGTTCAAGAAGTAACACATGAGTGTTACATTCAGCCCTTGGCTGAAGATGAACATACAGAGAAATATGTGTTTTATGATTTTGAGACAACTCAGCAATCAGGGGTTCATTTGCCTATTTTTGTGTCAACCATGACTTTCAAGGGTGAAAAATGGTCGGCCGAGGGACCCGATTGTGCCCGACTCTTTCTAAAACATTTTAGAAAAGCCCAGTACAGAAACTTCACGTTTATAGCTCACAATGCTAGGGCCTATGACTCCTATCTGCTTCTGAACCCTTTGATACAGCAAGGCGTGGCACCCAGTGTCATAGCTCAAGGGAGTAAAATATTATGCTTTGTTGACCCCGCCTTCAAACAGAGATACATTGACAGCTTAAGCTTCTTACCCATGAGATTGGCTCAAATGCCAGAGGCCTTGGGTTTTGAAAACTCTGTCAAAGGCTATTTCCCTCATTTCTTCACATCTGAGGAGAATCTACATTATATAGGATCTTATCCAGCCCCCGAAATGTACGGGTGTGATCAAATGTCTCCCAAAGAGCGTGAGAGATTCATGACATGGTACGAGACCGTAAGACATGGCACTTTTGATTTCCATAAAGAGATGGAATCATACTGTGACAATGACGTTGTTATACTTCGTGAAGGATGCCTCAGATTCAGAGAAGAGGTAATCAAAGATGCGGGCATTGACCCCTGGAGCTGTACAACTATTGCATCAGCGTGCATGAAAACCTATCGTACACACTATCTAACTCCTGAATCTATAGCTATCCCATCGCCAGACAACTACCGACGCCAATTCAAGGCCTACTCTAGTGGTTCCATTCAATGGTTGGAGTACTTGGCCCAGGATAAAGATATTTTTATCCAACATGCTTTGAATCGGGGGGAGAAGGCTTTTGGGCCTTACCATGTAGATGGATACACACAGATTGACGGGGTTGAGACAGTGTATGAGTACAACGGTTGTTTCTTCCACGGTTGTAAATTATGCTTTGTCCCCCACACCTTGTGTGTCCTAACCCAAAAGACTTTTGGGGAAATGTACCAAGAGTTTCAAGACAAACTGAATTCTTTAAAGGCTACTTACGGGTTAAAAGTTGTGGTTTTGTGGGAGCACGAATGGACAGCCCTCAAAAAGGCAGATCCTAGTGTTAAGGCCTTCCTTACCCATTATGACCCTCCAGAGCCCCTGGAACCGCGACAGGCCTTGTTTGGAGGCCGGACCAATGCTTTGACATTGCGTTATGTAGCTCAACCCGACGAGACAATAGGCTATGTAGATTTTACATCCCTATATCCTCATGTAATGAGTTCCTCATTCTATCCTATAGGGCATCCTGAAATTATTCACAGCGACTTTGACGAACCCCAAAATTATTTTGGTTTAATCAAAGCGACTGTCTACCCTCCTAGGGGGCTGTTTATACCTGTGTTGCCTTACAAGGGTCCTAAAGGAAAACTTTTCTTTCCCCTTTGTCGCACATGCTGTGAAAACCACAACCAGGAAAACCCCTGTGATCACACAGATCAAGAAAGAGCCCTGACCGGTGTATGGGTCACTGTAGAATTCTCTAAGGCTTTAGAGAAGGGGTATCGTGTGGCCAAAATCTTTGAAGTGTGGAACTTTTCCAGGAAATCAGACACACTTTTTAAAGAGTACATCAAAACCTTCTTGAGATGCAAGCAGATGGCTTCAGGCTATCCTGCATCGGTCACAGATCAAGAAAGTAAAGACCAGTACATTCAAGACTACCATGACAGAGAAGGCATACTTCTTGACCCTGACAGAATAGAGGTCAACAAAACCAAAAGAAATGTGTCGAAATTGTACTTGAACTCCCTTTGGGGGAAATTAGCGCAGAGATGCAATATGCTAACAACTTCGATCATTAAAGACCCCGAAGAATTTTTGGAATTTGTTTTTTCGGACCAATACGAAATTTCACATTTTTCCTTCTTGAGTCAAGACATTGCCTTGGTGCAATGGAGGCGCCACCAAAAGTGGGTTCTACCCCCGGGTAATGTAAATGTGTTTCTTGCAGCATTTACCACAGCCTATGGCCGCCTTGAACTGTACACCCTCATGGAACAGCTTCAGAGGCGGGTTCTTTACCACGACACAGACTCTGTGGTCTATGTAAGCAAACCGGGGGATTGGACCCCCCCACTTAGCAACTATCTTGGGGGTTTAACGAGTGAACTCGAAGAGGGTGACCATATTACAGAATGGTCCTCATGTGGTCCAAAAAGCTATGCTTTTAGGACTAAAGCCAATCACGTGGTGTTGAAAGCCAAAGGCGTGACTCAAAACTATGAAAATGCACCGCGTGTAAACTTGGAATCAATCACGCGCTTGGTCGAGGGGTTCGTAAAGGACAAGAATAGTGACTTGGAGATTTTGAGCTCCTACAACAAAATAGTGAGGGATAAAAAGGGGTTCCATCTAAGAAACGCACCACTCACTAAAAGATTCAGGGTAGTCTATGACAAGAGACAGCTATTGCCTGACGGTACCACATTGCCCTTTGGCTACTGACTTATGCTACAAGCCCCAGTGTGTCTTAAAGCTTAAGATATTATGACTGCTGTCGAGGGTTTTGACCCCCGGCTACAATTGCCTTTTTCAGCATTAATTGCCGGCCCTTCAAACAGTGGCAAAACTTTTTTTGTAAAAAGTATTTTAGAGAATTCTGAACATGTGTTATCTCAAAAGCCTGACAATATTGTATGGTGTTATTCATGTTACCAACCTCTGTATGATGAATTATTGAAGACAATAAAAATCAAGTTTGTTGAAGGAATACCCGATTCTCTGTCTGATGATGAACTTCTCCCCCCACATGTAAATAATCTGCTGGTTTTGGACGATATGCTATTTGCTGGTAGCGAACACCCTGAAATTGCACGAGCTTTTACCCAATATACTCATCATAGAAACCTGTCCGTGCTTTACTTGGTCCAGAATGTGTTTCACCAAGGTAAAAATAGTCGGACCATTAGCTTGAATGCCAACTACATGGTATTGTTTAAAAATCCTAGAGATAAACTGCAAATTAGCACTCTAGCTCAGCAGATGTACCCTGGACGGAAATCATACTTTATGGAGAGCTATGAGGACGCTACCAAAGAGCCATTTTCTTATTTAATCGTGGATTTAAAAGCAAATACTCCAGAACACCTTAGGCTACGTACAGGGCTGTTTCCGGGGGAGAGGCCTGCTGCATACCTTCCTAAAAAGTAAACGCTATGTCCCTGCGTTTAAAAAGAAACCTCCCCCTCTTGAGAAGGCTAGTAGGTTCTACAGCTAAAGAACGGAAGGCCATCTTGGGTCGCTGTTCTTCAGATCTCATATTAGCCCTATGTGAGATTGCTTTGAATCTTCTCAAAGGACGCATTCCACTCACCCTGAACCAATTGAAAAAATTAAGGAGACAAAAGACAGCGATCAAACTCTTTGCCAATAAAAGGGCCAGTCTTCAAAAGAAAAGACATAGTATACAACAGTCTGGGGGTTTTCTTCTACCTTTACTCAGTATAGCCGTGCCCTTCATCACCAGCCTTATTGCGGCCAGACGTGGTGGTTGAACACGTGGGTGTGATGGCCACTAAAATGTACTTGGTGCCTCAACAAGAGTTGGATAGACTTAAAAAACAAATGCAGGGTCCTGAAGATATCAGACAAACAGCGGAAAATGATTTGGATACGGCCATGAAGGATGTTTTGAACCGAAAAGGATTGAACCCCTATGATAAGATTCAAAAATACACAAACCTAATGCAAAGGTATTTGACTCGGGTAAAGCAAGGGGAGAGAGAGACTAACCATTTAACCCTTTCCCTACCGGACCCTTTAACAGATGTCGAACCTAACGATAGCCATGCCCCTGTAAGGCCTGTACCGTCGATCTTACCTAGTGGCGATAATATGTCGGGTGAAGCTCAAATGCCATTTGAAGATAAAGTTATGCATGACCTACTGACACATGTGCCTTTACGTAACAGGAAGAATGTTAAATACATTATGAACAAGATAAAAGACTCAAAGGGGATAGCTGCTTGGAACGACTCTGGAGAGTTTATCCTTCAGGGCTCTGTGGTTAGGGGGTCCCATATGCAGGACTTGCTTAAAAGTACCACGGCTGCCCACAAGGTTGCTGATGACCGAAGGCCTCCCGGCTGGCGTCAGTTTCTTAAGGCCCTGGCAATCCTCAACATCCCCCTCTCCGGTGTACCCAACCATAAGCTTCGTCAACAGATTCAAGCTTTAAAACAAAAGCCTTCAACGAGATACAGCACCCCTAAAGATGCCCCAACGACACCGGCCCCATATGAAAGCGATGATGCTAACTCATTTACTCCCATGAACGTCTCAGGACCTTTTCCTAAACCCGATCTCTCGGCGTGGTTAGACTTTTGAAAATGACTTTTGAATGACTATGATTAAATTCAATAAATTTTTTATTTGAAAAATAAGCAAGTTAACATTTGTGGCATTCTTGAAACATATGACGTGAGCATACGCCTTGATTACGCGTTCTTAAAGGACACACATTTGAACACTTTTGATATTTTCTAACAAAACAAGATACAAGGTTATCATTACTTCTTAAATCATCCTTATAAAGAGACATAACATCTTCAAAAGAAACTCCCCGGGCTCTTTGGCACAGGTAAAATACACAGTGGTGACCGCATGTAGTGGAAAGGTTATCTTGCACTTGTTTGATGTTGTAGTAGATCTTTGTACCGTTTAGGGTCAAAAAATCTTTAATAGATTTAGGGAAATGTGAAAAACCGGGGGGAAAGCCATAGGAATCAAAAAAAGTTGAGATTTTTCGTCCACCTTCCTGTTCTAATGTCATAGCTAGCCAATGTTCACCAGGCATGTGTTTAGGATGGGTATTGACAATAAACATTGCAGGCCTCTCAGACCATATCTCCATAGGTAATTCATCACAAGCCAACACTCCACAAAATTGTTTTCCAATCAAGCGGCTCATGAGCCCGTCCAACTCTTGGGTATTCATGTCTTTGTTCAAAGGTCCTTAATAATAATCCACTAAGACCTGTCTTCGGGCATTCACTTCCAAGATTGAATCAGAGCATGCGTAAACAATCATGCTAACTGTACAGGTTAAAGGTGTACGGAAACGCATTTCCAGCCTGAGGTTACCTTGGGACACCACAGACAGATTTCCTGAGGTGTCATCATCAGGTGATAAATTGAAAGCATACAATGTGTAACCCTCTGCAAAATCATTTCTGTCAATAGGTAAAGAGAGATCTTTTAGATGTCGCCCTGTAGCCAGGAATAGATTGTAAAATTCTCGCACAGATATGTTGTTATTAAATTGTGGTTGGAAAGCCTTCGCCGGAACCTGACGTCCGTCCTGACAGAGCGCTACATACTCTGCATTGAAGTGCTGAAAATTAAAGGGGTTTTTATCTAAACTGCCCGTATTAGAGGCGTGATCAACCAGACCTATAACCACATATCTAGGTAAAGGGCCTAGAAATAGGTTTTCTTGACTGCAGATTCTACTGCCCACAGGTATGCTAAAGGTTTTCATGGTAATTCTTTGGAGAGGGTAAAGGGCATTTCCTTTCATCAAAGCATGTGAGTGACCCAGGCGCACGGCCGGAGATACAGATACTTTTTTAATAAAAAGGGTTGCCCCCAACACTTTCAAACTAAAATCCCCGTCTTGGGGAGACATCAGGCAAAAATCATCCTTGGCCCTGGTTAATTTTAATCTTAAATCAACCGAATTTAAGAGTAACCGTTCTTGAAAGAAAATGTCAGAGTGTATAGGGCCTAGCAAATGAAACTCTCGAGATTCGGCGCAGTAGCGAGCTCGTGCCGCTAGTCCTTTGTTTGCACCGGTGGAAGGGTCTGTCGATTCCATAGAGGCTCCTGCAGTATCCTTGCTAAACAGCCCGGCGCTAAATTGGGTTTTGAGAGTGTCTTCGGAGTAGTTTAGTAAACACTCCATGATGGCTCTATAAGGGTATGTAGCGCTGCTTTGACTGATTAGGCGTTCACCCAAAGTCACATCAACTTGGGAGAAAATGGTGGCCAAGGGGTAATTAATGAGACTCACTTTGGCATCGTCTGCAATATTAGACCCATCTCTTTTGGTCACTTTTAGACGTAAATGCACCAAGGTGTTGTTGAGGTCCAGATAGTTGTCACCATGGCCTGGTATGAAAAATTCGATAGGCCCGTTATCGGTAATAGCAGAGAGAGGGGCTATCTCCACATAACTGGATCTATCTATTGAATGCTGCGTTAACGGTGCCGTGAAAAGATCAAGTTCTGTCTTTATAGCTTCAGAGGACATTCGATGTAAAAGAGCCATGTCACTTATTCTTTTAGAAAATACTTCCTAGTATTCTTTTAGCCTGTTTTGGTACAGACCTCCTCACTTTACCCCGTCTTTGACTTACTGAGGTTCTTTTAACAGTTAACCGCCGCTTTTTAGGTGCAGGTCTACGCCTTAAACCAGGAGGTCTCTTTTTTGGCCTTCGTGACAATATCATAAGCCCCGAGCCTTCTTGATGCTCCACCTCTGGTGACGCCCTTCGGGTCATAGCATTGGCTACAACCTCACTTACTATATTTTTAGCCGCTGATTTTAAATGTGGTTTGGCTATGCTGAAGCCTCTCTTCATAAACGGTAAAACCATCCTGAAGAGGTTACGGAATATACCTCCTATCCCCGAACCATACATTGTCGGCGCTCCATGATATCCTGGTAGTCCATTACCCACTTGATCCACATAGTATGAAACATAACGGTTAGGGTCGAGCTGATGGAGCTCCATAACCCTTTTATTTGTATTATGTTTATAAATATAATACAGCTATTATATATGTAGAGAGGTTTTGGTGGGTCTAAAGTGGAGTTTTACAATCGTTTTACCATAAGTAAATTCAATGTTTTCGTTCTGATCCGTTTTAAGCTCAACCAGAATGTTTTCAATATAGTTCTTGCTGACATGTACGTAGTGCGGCTTGTCATAATTGACAGTGACGATGTCCCCATCCTTGCCGTCTATATGAACTGTTCGCAGGAGGGGGACACAGCTGTCTCCGACCCTTTGATAGGTTATGATGTCGGTATAGACAAATATGTTGTAAAAGCCTGCATGTATATCCGCAGGGAATGGGAATAATTTATCGTTCACATACGTCCATTTATTGGGACCCATCCCCAACATGTAGGATAAATTACCGCTGGTCTTTATACCTCCGTTAGCAGGCCCTGAGATTTGTATCCTTTTATGGATTGGATTGTAGAATAGGAATATTTCCATCTTGTTCAGGGTTAGGTGTTCATTCAACTCTGAGACGATCCTGTCGACGGTTCTATAGAAACCTTTTTTAAGCTTAATAAGTTTCGCAGGTTCCGAGAACCTTTTGCAATAAAAATCACGGTCCTTAGCTTTGATATTATACCAACTATGGGGGTATGTAATCTCGCTGAGACCTACTTCCCAAGCCTCTGATAACTCTATAGGCTTTGGAAAATTGGTTGTATACTTCGAACTCTGATTATTCCGATATATCTGTGCCGACGCATTACTGGGGAGAGTCAGGTAGAAGCCGCTGTGTTCCATGATGCCCAACTGTGTACACGCGAATGATGCGCTAGTTATCATGACTAGGGGTTTAAATTAACCCCCGTTGCCTCCACCACATCCTGCTCCAATACCCAACTGTTGAACTTTTGAGGCCAGTTTTTCCAGCGGACCAGCAACCATTTTTTACCCTTTTCTCTCTTCTGATCTAGAATCTCCTCCACGTGAAAGACTTTGTCTTTACCCAACTGGACCTTCTGTAATTCCTTCTCATAAAAAGATCCCTCTATAAGATCCCCGTCATAATCTTTTAATTTGTAGACCGGCGGAATGCGTGGCAGACATTCGGTAACGGTAAACAACTCCGAGCTAAAGCCTTGTTCGTATTTTTTGTCGAAAACACCCCTCAACTTTGATATACGCACCAAGTCACCCACTAGGAATTTAAAAGTCATTTTTTTCTTACGGCGAAGTGGGAACAAACCATACATATTTTTAAAGACTTGAAAAGAGTTTTCCGAAGAGACCTCCGAGGGCTTCATACGTATAGTCTTATGGTAGCTGTGGTTGTAACCGTTTACTAAATCCTGAACTATGTCTGTATATCGGTTGGTGTTGTGAGCTGTAAAATAGCGCCACATCCGCTCTTTCAAAGTCCTATTAAAGCGTTCCACAACCGAAGCTTTCAAATCAGAGCCTGTAGCAAAATGTACTATATTATACTTATTCATTAGCTTCTGAAATGTTTGATTAAAAAATTCTTTTCCGCCATCCGTCTGCACTTTCTTGGGGGCGCCTCCTGCCTTCAAGATCGATTCAAAGGCCCTGGTCACCTCTGCCCCGCTCTTATTTTTTAACACCCTTACATAGGCTAATTTAGAGAAAATATCTATAACCGTTAGCATGTAGCGATTTCCATCATTTTTATCGGCAAGGGACTGCATGTCACATAGATCCGCCTGAAATTGGGATAATGGATGCGTAGAAAAAACTCTATTTCTTGGAAAATGTTTTCTTACAGGTTTATGTAGAGTGTAGGCATCTTGCTCTGATAACCATTCATTCACTTTAGCATCGCTTAACAGACTACCTGTTTCTTCGACTATAGCTCTCTGTAAACGCTCTTTACCCCCATAAGACCCGGGGTTAGAGGGATTATAATATATGTTTTTCAACAGCTGCTCAGCCATCCTTCTTGCCTCTCTGAGGTACAATAACTGTAATGAGCCACTTTCATATAACGACAACATTTCAGTTTATGAATTTTTATTTTAAGAATGCAACAATTATTACGTATACAGACAATTCAGGATTTGTTGCAAGATACAAGTCCCCGTTTTCTCAACAATCACAGCATGCAACACCCTGTATATATTGTTTAGATTTACAGGTTTGTTTCGCTGAATTTTTAAAACACACACGTCTGATATATAAGTATATAAACAACAAATATGATACACATTCACATTAAAGGGTGGTTCAAACAAATAATGTAAAATCTTAGCCAAAGTTATTTCTAGTTCTTCAGAATCCTCAACAAGCCTTGATACCATATGTGACCATTGTAAACTCTCGCCCGTATGTCGGACATGTTTCATGATTTGCTCCATTTTTAACACACGCTCTACAATAACCCCTGTATTGTGGGTTGTGTAGAACTTTACATTGTTCACTTTATTTTCAATAATCTGATGCATAACATTTGTAAGGTCTCTCAAAAGAAAAAATGTATTTATTCGCTCAAACATCGTAGACACATAGTTACCCATAGCTCTAAATAAACAAAATGTCACTCGGTCTCTTGGGATTTATTGAGCCAGAAAAGCATCACATCAGCCATCACAGCTTCCCTGTATTTGTTGTCGTCCACCAGGGTGTGTCGGATTTCTTTGAGTTTCTCATGGATGAAGAGGGCCTCCTTCAGTTCATGTAGGAAGGCTTCGGTTACCCCGTAAACTCTAGGGATAGACGGCGCAATACCCATAGACTCCAGGGCGATGACCAGCGCTGGTATAAAACGGCAGGACCACAGTCTTTTCACCAGCTCCTCAAAATGATTGAAAAAGTAGTATCTAGGAGGGTCGTAGAGGCAAGGATGACGACGCTGGCTGGGATGATTGATCTCACAGCCGATGCATTTTTCTCGTATATATTCGCCAATCACCACGTTTAAAAGTGTAGCTACAGAGGCCTTGATTGTATCCACAAAAACAGTACTGGCCACCCCATCAAACACATCCTCAGGCTGGGTAAATGTCGGGGGTGTCACGGGTCTTGCCAGGGGTGCGTAGAGTGTAGGGCTTCGTGGCATAGAGTCTTTAGTGTCGGGCCCCCATGACGTAGTGGCTTCCTCGTAGATGGTCTGGAGATCCATGGTGTATGCTGAAATGAAGAACTGTCTGCTTTTTTTCTTTTTATTGTAGAACAAGGCCCTTGGGTATCTGGGGGGGCGGGGTTAAAGCATCCGCTTACTTAGTTTTCTTCTGACGCTGTATCTTCTTGAGGCTCTTTTGCATCGTAATCTTTACGATTTGTATATATTATGCACTTCTTTAAATGAACAAGGCTCTGACGCTGTTGGCTCTGTACAAAGAGAGCATCCAACGGTTGCAACATTTTCAATTCCAGTACATCCCAACTGTTAAAAGGAATAAGCAGACGCAGTCGGGTATCCCCAGTCAGGCCACCACCCCTAAGTTTGTGGTTTCGGATTGCCTCGGTGCCGATATAGAACTCCACGCTGCCGCACGGTCGGCCATTCTTTCTTTGTATTTTCACCCTGTGAAATATTTGTCCTGAGGAGTCCGGGGTACCTTCCCAACGGGTCTCGTGGCCCGTGAACACACTATACCCCTTGGTGATAAGGCTCAGTTCAGGACACACAACCTTGCGAAAAACCGACCAGTCTTCAACACCATATTCCAAGCCTACAGTCTGGTCTGTATATTCTTCTCCTTCATCTACCGTATAGAGGGTCACTCTACAGGCCAGGTAATCAAACCGATACCCCCACTGCTGGCCATTAGACATCAGCACTTGATCTGTCAGAGCATGTGCTGGCGGTATTTGGGTTCTATACACATTTAAAAAACGTTTTTTTGGCGCATCATATATTGCTGGTTGATACTTTGCCCTTTCTCTATGGGCAACCCGAAGGCCTGTTTCAGTTGTTACAGTCATCACTGCTTTGGTACCGATCCCAAATTCCATGGTTATTCTTAAGATCTTGTGCACTCTTAAACAGGTATTGTTCAGCGGCTTTATAAGGGGCCTTAACCAACCCAAACCGTGAGAAACAGTAACAGGTTGACCTGACACATGGTCACTTACTCAACCCAGGGCATGCAACCCTTCTACATGACATAGGGTCATAAATCATTAATAGGGTCATAAATCAGGCTTGGGTCATCAATCATTAACGCCTGTCAAAGGGACCCTGACTCACCCCATAGCCCCCACCTAACCAGGCTTGTCTATCAGCTTGGGTCATCAATCATTAACGGCCTTCAGGGACCCTACTCACCCCCCACCTAACCAGGCTTGTCTATCAGGCTTGGGTCATCAATCATTAACGGCCTGTCAAATGGACCCTTACTCACCCCATAGCCCCCACCTAACCAGGCTTGCCTGACCAGAAGACATGCACACGTCATCACTACATAGGGTTCACATAGAGTTCACATAGGGTCATCAATCAAAATTTGACCCGTGACATCTACTCTATTCTCTCTCATAGGCTATCACCCACAATTTGGCATGTAGGTTAAATATGGATGTACAATTACATACACTTGTGTTTTTCTTAACAGAATAGCTAGAGGGTTTTGGTGTTTCAAATCAATTTAATTTGCTATTTTGGTTATTGGCCTTGGTGCCCTACCAGATGGCCTCGGTGCTCTGGCAGATGGCCTTGGTGCCCTAGATGATGGCCTTGGTGCCTTAGCCGATTGGGCACCTCTAGAAGGCCAAACGGCCTTGCCCCTAAAATCATGAAAGAACTGGGACATTTTCAGCTTCCAGGAATGGTGGGCAGATCCTTGCAATATGGGGGAGGGGGGGGCAATTATCATGCTGAAACATGAGGTGATGGCAGCAGAAGAATGGCACTACATTGGGCCTCAGGATCTTGTCACGGTATAGCTGCCCATTCAAATTGCCATCGATAAAATGTTGCTGTCTGTGTTGTCCGTAGCTTATGCCTGCCCGTACCATAACCCCATCGCCACCATGGGACACTGTTCACCACGTTGACATCAGCAAACCGCTCACCCACATGATGCCATACACGCTGGAGGAGGAGAAGCATTGTTGTGCCCTCTTCACGACTGTTAGTGTGTATGGACGATGATAATTCATTAGTGATGTGGAGACTGAAAAACTTGAAGCTGTCGACCTGCTCCACTACAGCTTTGTCGAGGTGAATGGGGGCGTGCTCGGACCTCCGTTTCCTGTAGTCCACGATCAGCTCCTTTGTCTTGATGATGTTGAGGGAGAGGTTGCAGAGGGAGGTGTTCGGTCCCAGGTTCCTTAGCTTGGTGTTGAGCTTGGAGGGCACCATGGTGTTGAAGGCTGAGCTGTAGTCAATGAACAGCATTCTCACGTGGGTGTTATTTTTGTCCAGATTGGGAAAGGGCAGTGCAATAGAGATTTCGTCATCTGTGGATCTGTAGTAGGATTCGATCTTGGGCCTGTATTTAGCTCAGTGTGGATGTTGCCTGCAATCCATGGCTTCTGGTTGGGATGTGTACGTACGGTCACTGTGGGGACGACGTCGTCAATGCACTTATTATTAAGCCAATGACAGATGTGGTAAACTCCTCAATGCCATCAGATGAATCTCGGAACATTTTCCAGTAAGTGCTAGCAAAACAGTCCTGTAGCTTAGACGAGCAGTCTCTGTAATGTCACTCTGCCCTGTGGCGTTCAGCAGTCTCTGTCATGTCACTCTGCCCTGTGGCGTTCAGCAGTCTCTGTAATGTCACTCTGCCCTGTGGCGTTCAGCAGTCTGTGTAATGTCACTCTGCCCTGTGGCGTTTAGCAGTCTGTGAACTGTCACTCTGCCCTGTGGCGTTCAGCAGTCTCTGTAATGTCAGTCTGCCCTGTGGCGTTCAGCAGTCTCTGTAATGTCAGTCTGCCCTGTGGCGTTCAGCAGTCTCTGTAATGTCACTCTGCCCTGTGGTGTTCAGCAGTCTCTGTAATGTCACTCTGCCCTGTGGCGTTCAGCAGTCTCTGTAATGTCACTCTGCCCTGTGGCGTTCAGCAGTCTCTGTAATGTAACTCTGCCCTGTGGCGTTCAGCAGTCTCTGTAATGTCACTCTGCCCTGTGGCGTTTAGCAGTCTGTGTGATGTCACTGTGCCCTGCACTGTGCACCAGTCTCTGTAATGGGGGGGGGGGGGGGGGGGGGGGGCGTTGAAGACGTCTACTGACGTCTATTGGTCTGCTAATACAGGACTAGTAAAGGCCCAGTGCACTACTTTTATGATTTTTTTAAACAAAATCTATTTCAGTGTTTACCAGCATTTGTAACTTGAGTCTGATAATTATCTGTACAAAATAGTTCATCTGATAATACTTCTTGAAATACTTTGCAAATGCAACTTATTTCTATGTAAAAACTGAAACGGTCTATTCATTCCTTTTCCATTTTAATAGATGTCTTATCCAGAACAACTTACAGTAGTGAGAGCATCCATTTTCATACTTTATTATACTGGTCCCCCGTGGGAATCAAACCCACAACCCTGGCATTGCAAGCACTATTTGTACTGGTCCCCCGTGGGAATCAAACCCACAACCCTGGCATTGCAAGCACTATTTGTACTGGTCCCCGTTGGGAATCAAACCCACAACCCTGGCATTGCAAGCACCATTTGTACTGGTCCCCCATGGGAATCAAACCCACAACCCTGGCATTGCAAGCACCATTTGTACTGGTCCCCCATGGGAATCAAACCCACAACCCTGGCATTGCAAGCACCATGCTCTACCAACTGATCATCACAAACCAGTTGATACCTCACTGTACTTAATTACTGTATTCTGCATTGTTTTTCTTCATGGTGATGGAAAGTCTACAGGTACAAACGTAGATGATCAGCTTATGTACAATACATTAATGTTCATTTACATTAAGGGGTTTGTAAGTATGGTAAATTATAACTGCAGAAAAATATTTAATTTGATGTGGATGTTTTGTGTCTTTGGACATAACTTTGCACTTTTTGATGTAGATGTTTGAGGACAGAGTTTTGTTCTTTCTGGATCCCATTAGAACGACAATTGCAGAGAAAGGAACAGGGCAACAACTCTTACAATTCCAACTATTAAGTCCTGCAAGATATTGTTCTTAATTATACAACTACTTTTTTTGGCTAAAGCACCCCTACTTCCCGCGGCTCTGGCCCTGCGGCCTTCACAGTGATAGAATAAGATTATAGTCTTGGTTTCTGCAGTTGGAGAGGAACGTTTCCCTTAATGTTATCACCAGGGTGAAGAGGAAGGGCTTTTGGCTCCTGTAACGCTGCACACACGCATACACACACTTCCAGTCCATCTCTATGTGAAATTGCTCAGTCTTAATCGCAGGGAGATAAATGATCAGTCCTGAACCTGCACCTCATTTGGCCCTGAGTGTGTACTATGAGTGTGTGTGTCTGTTAATTTGAATGCCGAGTCGAGACCTTGATTCCCAGTATGTCCTCTCTTATTACTATCAATGTGGGAGCAGAGTGGAGAAGGGGAGGAGATGCCGGTGACTCCCATCCCGCCAGCACATCAGTGGAGAGGGAGAGAACACATGGAAATGTTGCTCAGAATGAGATCTTAAATAACTCAATCATGCTGTACTCGCTGCCAGCACACACACAGTCACGGAGACAGAGCTGCTTCATCGGTCTCTGGAATGGGAAACATACCAAGTCTGTTTAAAATGCACTCCTCCAGTTCATGCCAGCGCTGAAAACAATTTATCTAGCAGCAATAAGAACAGCTGGTTGGGGTGGGGGGGGGGGGGGGGGGGGGCACATGTGATGTGGCTAATGCACCAAGCGAGGTGTCACACAAACCCCTCTCGCCTTCTCTCACTCTTGTCCCCCTCCTAGTTATCCAGGGCCTGGGGAGATGGTTGGTTGGCGAGATGGTTGGTTGGCGGGGCGTTCCGAAGCGAGTTGTATCCCACTTAGGGTGCTAGAATCATGGGAAGACTGTGAAGATGTCATTTAACACCATGCCTCCCATATTTAAATGCCCACTCGTCCAAACACAGGCACTACAGCCACTTCCTCTCCTCCTCAAACAATTGCAATAACAGAAGACAGCAGTCAGACCAATAAGGATAGTCAGCATTCAGCTGTAGTGATTTAATCAGAATTACATTTGGTGCCTCATATGAATATACACAGTCATCTATATGCAATGGTTTTTGTGCTAGTTTGTCAGTGTGTGTGTGTGTGTACCACAGAACCAAAGTCCCTCCACAGTGCCTCAAACTGGATTCCCTTTCAACTCCCGACAAGATGGAGAATGGCGTTTTGTGTTGCGTAATGGGGGCAACCTGGGGCAAGGATCCCTCACAGAGATATCGGCCTGATAAACGCAACCGGGACCTCCCAATTTCCACGGCCCACAAAATAAGAACAGCAACCCCAGACATCATCTGACAGGATACACTGAAATGTTCTCTATCTCCCTCTCTCTTCACCCCTCTCACTCTCTCCCTTCATCCCACTATCTCTCACTCAGGGATATAATTCCAGCCCCATGGTTCTAAATGGATTCTGCCCTGTCCAGCAGGATACCTTTGATAAAGCCTCAGCGTACAGTATGATTGAGCAGCTTCTTAAGGTATTCTCAGTGTCCAGGCATGGACCTGGCTACTACCACCACACACACACACACACACACACACCTCTCACACACACACACTCCGGCAGGGAAAATCAGGGAGGGCAGTAGCCTCAGTGGACAGTTAAACAGGACTTTGAGCTACAGTATCTCCCGAGGGGGATTACTACTGAACAGGCCTTTTTCGGCCGTGGCGAAGGAAATAAGATTCCTTTTCCAAAAGGGTCTCTTACAGTGCATGGGGGGGGGGGGCATTTCCATCGAACAGGACCCATGAGCACCAATATGTGAAGTTCATAGGAGTATGAAATTGGGTGTCAAATGAAGCTAAGAGTCAATATATTTTGGGGAAACTAAGGCATAGATAGGTTTTTCAACCATTTCCCACAATTTGCTTTGGCATAAGTAAAGATTTTGATTTCTGGATAAACAGATGGAAACATTGTCTTAGAAAACATCTACCAGAAAAAGTATTCCATCAAAACCCAATAATGTTGACATAAGGTCCCCTGCCAACACTTAGATTTAGTTTGGGAGAAATTGTTTACCTTCTGTAAGTTTAACCTCTACGGGATCGGTGAAATTTGGTCAGTCCAACCTGGCCTTGATGTTAACGTCCACAGACGGACTGGACCAAATCTGAACATATCACAGACGTATGTTTCACAAGTTTGGATAGCACAGCACAGTACAGTAAAACACAGTATAGTATAGTACAGTAGAGTACAGTGTATTGTACTGTACTGACCTATACTCTACTGTACTGTGCTAAACTCTACTGTACTCAACTGTGCTCTGCTGTGATGTCCAAACTTGTGAAGTAGAAGGACATTCATATCCATTATTATGCATTTCTGTGTTCGTACAGATCAGGGACCCATGATCTAATCTAATCCATTTCGCTTACTTTAAATTCAATAACCAAAAGAGAGATGTTCAAGGTACCATGTCATACCCGACATCCCAGGTGGGAAACGTGGCAGCATAAAAACCTGAGGAAGATTTTACTGTAATTCTGTTACCAAAGTTTGCATCAGCACAATTCTTCTACTAAATTCGTTATTGTACATTTTTCAGTAGTCCTTGTGCATAGAGTTGTCTGGCTTGTTAAACTTTGAAATCAATGTTTTTTGTTTGGCATACATTTTAAAGTGAAATAAAACTTCAATTCCATTACGGTGAAATTGCCCATGGGTAATATATCTGGTCTGCTCTCTCCGATGTTGTCAAGATCAAACTGGGTATTTTTTCTTCCACAGTGACAAAAAGCTGTTTCCTCAAAAAGTGGCCTTGCTGGCTGCTTTGATGCAATGGCCATATGAAATTGAGCGCCATTAGACTGAAAGCTCTGTGAGGCACGGGTGAGGAATGGGGGAGGAGGGACAACACTTTCTCCCCCTGCTCGTTTCTCCAACATTGCAATATGTGCTGACAAGTTGATGACAGTGTACTGTATCTCATCCTTGAATAAGCCCAAATTACTGCAATTAGAGTGCTGGTACATAGAGGAGAAGGGAAAATGGGTAGTATCTATCATGGAATGGAATAGAATGGCTTGAGGGACAGACGGGTGATCAGAAGACAGGGTTGGAGGTGTAGGGGAGGGGGTGGGGTGAGGTGGAGAAGTGCAGTGTAATGACTATCGGGGAGGACAGGATATGGGGCCAGTTACCAAGACAGTCAAATCATGTTGTAATGAGTATGATGGGAGACAGAGTGCTGGTGTCAAGCTGGGTCCAGGGCCAGGCAGAAGGTCATACACAGGGAATCCAAAAAGGTAACAGTACAGGCAGGGAAAAAGGGTAATACCGTAGTCCGGGAGATCAGGCAATAGGTTGATGACAGGAAATCTGACAAAAGTACAGGCAGAGAATAGGCAAAAAACATTGTTAGTGAGGATGGAAACTAGTGAGACCTACAATACACGGAAGGACTAATATGGAAATAAACAAAGCTCCGAATAATGATAGGGTGCAAATAACTTAATTAAATAGTGTGTGTAAATGACATACAGGTGTGTGAACAGGTGATCAGAATTCAGGTGATTGGGATCTGGAGAGTGAGCTGCGTTCAGGGGATCTATATGTTTGAGAGTGTGAGTTGGAAGCAGACGTTACACATGTAAGCATTTTTTGTCCTATATTTTTATTTAATTTATTTTTAATCCCAGCTCTCATCCCCGCAGGAGATGTCTATAAGTCTTTGCTAGGTAAAGCCCCGCCTTATCTCAGCTCACTGGTCACCATAGCAACACCCACCCATAGCATGCGCTCCAGCAGGTATATTTCACTGGTCATCCCCCAAAGCCAACACCCCCTTTGGCTGCTGTTCCTTCCAGTTCTCTGCTGCCAATGACTGGAACGAATTGCAAAAATCACTGAAGCTGGAGTCTAATATCTCCCTCACTAACTTTAAGCATCAGCTGTCAGAGCAGCTTACCGATCACTGTACCTGTACACAGCCAATCTGTAAATAGCACACCCAACTACCTCATCCCCATAGTGTTATTTATCTTTTTGCTATTTTGCACCCCAGTATCTCTACTTGCACATCATCATCTGCACATCTATCACTCCAGTGTTAATGCTAAATTGTAATTATTTCACCTCTATGGCCTATTTATTGCCTTACCTCCCTAATCTTCTACATTTACACACACTGAACATAGATTTTTCTACTGTATTATTGACTGTATGTTTGTTTATTCCATGTGTAACTCTGTGTTGTTGTTTGTGTCACCCTGCTTTGCTTTATCTTGGCCAGGTCGCAGTTCTAAATGAGAACTTGTTCTCAACAAGCCTACCTGGATAAATAAAGGTGTTCTCAACAAGCCTACCTGGATAAATAAAGGTGGAATAAAATACAATAAAAGGAGTCCTTTTGGTAGGCCGTCATTGTAACTAAGAATTTGTTCTTAACTGACTTGTCTAGTTCCATAAAGGTTCAATAAAATGTTCAATAAAAATACATCTTTTCGTAATTGAAGATGTAAACTACAGCTGTAATAATAGTAATGGGTGAGAATTACTCTTCCTTACTTTGAGTCCATAGCATGAAAGAGGTGGAGTGGTCATATCCATTGGCCTGATAGTTGTGTTAAGATGTGTACTCTTCCTCAATAATATAGTAACAAGTCATAATATTATTTTCTATCATGAAAGCCTCTAAATGACCCTTGTTTTTCTGTCCTGGTACATAACATAGTCGAGGTGGATGGGGAGGGAGAGGGAGAGGGAGGCGAGAAAGAAAGAGAGAAAAAGAGAGACAATGACACAGAGAGAGAAAGAGAGGTAAATAGTATTGATGGGCTCTCAGGCCTGCACCCTCCCTGCTGCTCAGTCACATGCAGGCGAAGGCTGTACTCCCATAATTCAGTCTGATTTAAGGCTGTGATAGAGCGCTTAAAGGGATAATAAGCAACATAATTTGAATAAATTAGGCAGTCGTTTTCTACACACACACATATATATATATATATATATATATATATATATATATATCTCGCTCTCTCTCTCTTGTTGCGACAGAGAGTAATCACATCTATAACCTGTGTACCATGTGTCTCCTTTCTTTCACATTTATCATGTTTATCCTTATCAAGCCCCCGTGCCATTTCTATCAGGAAGCTAGAAGCAGCATCTGAAAATGGATCGACTGCATGCATCACTATCATCAGTCATACGGACTGATCAACAGGCTAAGACATGAGCTAAAAGAACACGATTGAACAAGTCTGTGAGTTCTTCTCCTTTGCCAAGCATCTCAGAAATTCATGAAGGTTCAAGAATGAACAGAAATTCCGCTCCAAATGTCCTCCAATGGAGTGTGTTTCTCGCCAAGCCAACTAGGAGCAAAAACAACAGAAAGCAATATTTTGTCAAATGAAATATTGATATTCTACATGTTCAATCCTGTAAAAGTGCACCTCGCCTTGGCGCCTTCAAACAAACATAAGAGACTTGTAGCCAGGCCAATCATGTAATGAAGCAGCCTCTCTACAGCCTGGTCCAAGATCTGCTTGTACGTGTTTGCCACTGCTGACCAAGACAGCACAAACAGATCAAACTGTTCTGGGACTGGGCCATCTCTCCTCTAGATCTACAGTGCAAAGCTGAATTGCTGGTCATAAGAGGCACAACAAAATGTCATCTGTTGATAAGTGTGGTGATGAATTCAAACGGTTAACAGAAGCCTGATGCCCAGTATTACAAACATTTACTTTTAATAATTCCTGTTGGGTCAACTTACTCATGCATTGATAGTTATTTGTAAGACCCTCCTGACCAATAGTTAAATAACGGTTCAATTAAAAAGAATAACAACAGGATCAACAATGCTATGGGCTCCGGTCAAAAACAGTTCAATTTATAGGGAAATAGGGAAGGAATCTTGGACGGAATCTTGAAAATCCAAAACACCGCACAGCCTCAAAGGAGAAACCCTCGTCAGTATTGTCTGCTTTAGTCCCCTTCAGAAATAAGGCCTACACTTGGAGAACAATATCACAACGTGCAGCCTGTTGCATCAGAACGATTAGAGCTCACTCTGTACCATTCGACAGGCACACACACAAACACACTCTTTGACAAGCAGGCAGCCCCGCTCGGCGGTCCATAATGAGTGCCCTTAAACTCTACAGTTGCCAATTACAGGGCATCGTTAGCATCAAAATGTATTTCAAATCAGGCTGTTTTTGTTAACTAAACCATGGTGGAGCTCCTCGGCGGTGCACGCGCTCCTCGGCGGTGCACGCACATGCTCCTAAGCAATGCACATACACACAGTGTGATCAAGTGCACTGAACCTCACAGCTTGTTCACATTAATTAAGGGGTTTTGAGAAAACATTCACGGAATGTCTCAAATCTTTTGGGTTGGGGCTTGTTTGCACTCAGGAGGACTATGTTACACAGCCACCCAGAACGGGAAGATTCCACGGTCTCATCACCACAGAGGTTGGTGCGTGTTGTGTATTCTTATGAAAAACAGCCGCCAAAAAGATCAGGGGAGGAAGAAACTGACCGTCAAGGAATGCGTGATTTTAGTAGGTCGATTTAGGGGTTCAGCAGGAGCATTCCTAAAGAGAAGGTCTTGTTGTTCAATGAATGTCATTCATCTACGGATTGCGGAATATGCAGAAACATTTGTTTTGGGGGGGGGGGGGGGTATATAATATGTCTGTAGATAAGCAAGCATCAGACACACACCACTCAGGATCAGGGAATACATCTTCCTATTCAAGTGCCATCACTCTTTCACCAATTAGGCAAGGAGCGAAGATAACGCACCATAAATCGACAGTCTTACCGCAGTACTTCTGTATACCAGGACACTGTGAATGTGTGGGTGGTGAGCTAACCAACACTGGCGCTGAGCGCTCACTGTGCTATAAGCCATGTGGGCGTCACGCTAGGCTGGCCACACAAAGCCACTGTGTGAACAAGTATTTGGTGTTCAGAATCCTTGGGTCGCCTCCATGGGGAACCCAACCCCCCGCCTGGGCCTTGTCTTTCATACAGGCTGGAGTATGTGAGGGAGGAGGAGGAGGAGGAATACTGTGTGTTTAGAATTTCAAAACTCATCTACTGAAGGAAGATGAAAAGCAGAGGCATTAATAAAGCCAAGATGCTTTCAGAAGTCATTCAACCGCCGCTGAGTATTACTACACTGCATTCTACAGATATCCTGTTTTGTTGTTTTCTTTCAGAAATTCAAAAAAGGACCCAAAAACAAGAAGACTATCTGTTATCATGGAGCCAGCTCGCAACTGTGTGTGTATGTGTGTTTTTTTTCTCTGAATATGTTGTCTGTGTTGTCTCCTCAGTTCCCAGCACAGCAGCAGTGTGAGCATGTGTGTCTGCCTCTCGAGTGTGGAGCAGGCATCCCCCCAAACGCCCTGGGCCGTGGACTTCTGAGTGAGACTTAGGAGTGTGCGTGTGTATGTGTGTGCATACGTATTGAGATTTCATGTGCTTGATCCCCTCCGAGATGAGGGTACATCGGCAGCGTACGTAAGATGGTGGGTCGGGGCACCTCGCCACCCTCCCCTCACCCTTCCTGCTCCTGACAGGAATGTACACGCCGGAATCACACGGTCACACGCCAATGACAGGAGCCAATTTCAATGTGATCTGAGCAGGAGACACATTTAAAGAATGTTGGGTTGGGAGAGAGAAAAGAGGAGGAAAAGACATCGTCCAACCAGTCTTGCACATTCCAGAAGGTTCTGCCATATGCTTGTTGTTGAGGACACAGACACAGCTGCCCCCGAGACTGATTTTTGCTGGGATTTTGTGGTCTTGTCTTTAGGCGCCAGTGTGGTTCTGGGTGCTAATTACAATTCCAGACCAAAAAGGAAAGGGAAAAATGAAAAGAGGGAGATGGAGAGAGAAAGACAGAGAGGAGGGGATCTTAGCTAAACAAAGGCTTCTGTGTAAGTGAGGATTGGGCCAAGATGGGGAGTTAGTTATCAGAGGGGAGATAGAGGCTGATTGAAACTATACTCTGTGGAGAAACCATTGTTAGGAGACATGGAAACTGACAACACTGGGATTGTTCTAGCGTTGCTTTTGTCCACTACGTCAGACGTCCATTTTCACACAAACTAAAAATAATAGAAACTCCTTATTGATATTCTACTAGTCAAACCTGAGCAACAATGGGGAAAAAATGCATCAAAAGATTGTGATGCAGAAGGGATACCTGCAATCATTCACTAATCTGACTATAGGCCTACAGTACCAGACAAAAGTTTGGACACACCTACTCATTCAAGGGTTTTTCTTCATTTTTACTATTTTCTACATTGTATAATAATAGTCAAGACATCAAAACTATGAAATAACACGTATGAAATCATGTAGCAACCAAAAAAGTGTGAAACAAATCAAAATATATTTTAGATTCTTCAATGTAGCCCCCCTTTGCCTTGATGACAGCTTTGCACACTCATGGCATTCTCGCAACCAGCTTCACCTGGAACGCTTTTCAACAGTCTTGAAGGAGTTCCCACATATCCTGAGCACTTGTTGGCTGCTTTTCCTTCACTCTGCGGTCCAACTCATCCCAAACCATCTCAATTGGGTTGAGGTCGGGTGATTGTGGAGGCCAGGTCATCTGATGCAGCACTCCATCACTCTCCTTCTTGGTCAAATAGCCCTTACACAGTCTGGAGGTGTGTTGGGTCATTGTCCTGTTGAAAAACAAATTATAGTCCCACTAAGCGCAAACCAGATGGGATGTCGTATCACTGCAGAATGCTGTGGTGGCCATGCTAGTTAAGTGTGCCATGAATTCTAAATAAATCACTGACAGTGTCACCAGCAAAGCACCAGCACACCTCCTCCTCCATGCTTCACGATGGGAACCACACATTCAGAGATCATCCGTTCACCTACTCTGCATCTCACAAAAGCACGACGGTTGGAACCAAAAATCTCAAATTTGGACTCATCAGTCTAAAGGACATGTTGAGATGTGTCTGTTACTTGAACTCTGTGAAGCATTTATCTGGGCTGCAATTTCTGAGGCTGGTAACTCTAATGAACTTATCCTCTGCAGCAGAGGTAACTCTGGGTCATCCTTCCTGGGGCGGTCCTCATGAGAGTCAGTTTCATCATAGCGCTTGATGGTTTTTGTGACTGCACTTGAAGAAACTTTCAAAGTTCTTGAAATGTTCCAGATTGACTGACCTTCATGATGATGTACTGTCATCTCTCTTTGCTCATTTGAGATGTTCTTGCCATAATATGGACTTGGTCTTTTACCAAATAGGGTTATCTTCTGTATACCACCCCTACCTTGTCACAACACAACTGATTGGCTCAAAAGCATTAACAAGGCACACCTGTTCATTTAAATGCATTCCAGGTGAGTACTTCATCAAGATGGCTGAGATGGCCAAGAGTGTGCAAAGCAGTCATCAAGGCAACTTTGAAGTTGAATATATTTTGATTTGTTTAACACTTTTTTGGTTACTACATGATTCCATATGTGTTATTTAAAGGGGCAATCAGCAGTTGCTCCATACATTGTATGTATGTACCCATTGATTCTTGAAGAATATAATTTACAAATGCTTCAAGAGCTTAGTTCAACTGTCATACCTCATCAGTACCCAACATATAAGCTTGTCTTACTCCCATGTTTGTAAACAAAGTATATTTAAACAAACACTATATAGCCTCAAAACATGCTTAGAACGATCATTTTGAAATAATGGATGGTCAGTCTTTGCATCCATAACTATGATTTTGAAAGTGGTTACATTTTTCCAGCCCCATCCCTCAGCTCTTACCGAAACAGGGACAGGGACAACACTTTGTTATTGTTTTTACTGCTGATTGACGCTTTACGTGAGATGTGTGTGATGTGTGTGTTGGAAATGTAATATTGCATGACGCTAGACTAAAGTCAAGGGCATTCACTCAAACCAAAGCCCAGGGAGCCTGACAGAGTCCAATATCCCAGGAGAATAGTTATAGTTATGATGCCAGCTGAGTATCTCTCAAATCTCTCTCTCCTCTTTCCCATTAGTTTGAGTGAGCAAAGGCAACTGTTCGGAAAACATAAGGCCAGGCATGGCTTCTAAACGAACGAACACACACACGCACACACAACAAGAATCCAATCTATGAGAATGATTGGCAGTGGGGTTAGAATGCAATTCACCACTTCAGAAAACAACACTGTAAATAAAGAGGCCAAACTCCTCAAATCACCTCCACACAGGATTGGAGAGTAACTGGTTACATGTAATCAGTTCAAATGTAATCAGTTACATTACCAGCAAAAATATTGTAATCAGATTGATCTAGTTTTTCGAAAGTATCTGCAGTGTTTCCCAAACAGTGAGTACCCTGAACAGTACACATTTTTACTGTAATCCTGGACAAGCACACCTGATTAAACTTGTCAACTAATCATCAAGCCCTCAATGAGTTAAATGAGGTGTGTTTGTCAAGGGCTACAAACTGTGTACTGTTGGGGGTACTCGCGGACCGGGGTTGGGAAACATTAAACTATACTGAACAAAAATATAAAAGCAACATGCAATAATGTCAAAGGTTTTGCTAAGTTCCAGTTTAAATAAGGAAATCAGTCATTATAATGAATTCATTAGGCCCTAACCAGGGGTGGGCAACTCCAGTACTCGAGGGCCTGATTAGTGTCACACTTCTTCTCCATCCCTAGCAAACACAGCTGATTAATCAAACTCCATTCTAAACTGAAGATCATGATTAGGTGATTATTGGAGACAGGTGTGTTAGCTGGGGAAGAAACTGACACCATCAGGCCCTCGAGGACTGGAGTTGCCCACCCCTGCAGCGTAGCCATGGGTGGGCTTGGGAGGGCATTGGCCCACCCATTGGGGAGCCAGGCCCAGCCTATCAGAATGAATTTTTCCCCACAAAAGGGCTTTATTACAGACAAAAATACTCCTAAGAGAAATAAGCTTTTTGGCGTATGGAACATTTCTGGGATCGGTTATTTGAGCTCATGAAACATGGGACCAGCACTTTACATGTTGCGTTTATATTTTTTTAGATGATCACTTCTTGGATGACACCTGCTCCTTATGACACCTTTCTGTTTTCTCAAGGACATTCAATTAAGCAATGAAAAAAGGAGAAAGTTTAAGTTTGTTCCACCTGAGCAAGTCTAACCACAAGTCAGAGGCCACTATGATGACACACCAAATGCGTGCCAAAGCACGACCTGGAAGACCAGGTGTGTTGAATTTAGGCAATCACTGAACTGATCAATTAGCTCAGTTGGTCAGGTGCGGTGCCTATGTGGAACAGAATCCTGCAGCACTCCAGGAACAAGGTTGCCTACCCCTGTTCTAATGCCTCTTAATGGTGAAGTAAACCAAAAGTAACTGAAATTAATCAGATTGTTACTGAGTTTAAGTAATCCAAAAGTTACATTATGGGCAATTCCACACAGCAATGTTACGGTCTACTTAGAGAAGACTTGCAGTTGAAATCGGAGGTTTACATTCACTTAGGTTGGAGTCATTAAAACTAGTTTTTCAACCACTCCACAAATGTATTGTTTAACAAACTATAGTTTGTTCCAGTCGGTTAGGACATCTAACCGACTGGAAGGACATCTACTTTGTGCATAACACAAGTAATTTTTACAACAATTGTTTACAGACAGATTATTTCACTTATAATTCACTGTATCACAATTCCAGTGTGTCAGATGTTTACATACACTAAGTTGACTGTGCCTTTAAACAGCTTGGAAATTTCCAGAAAATGATGTCATGGCTTTAGAAGCTTCTGATAGGTTTACATAATTTGAGTCAATTGGAGGTGTGCCTGTGGATGTATTTCAAGGCCTACCTTCAAACTCAGTGCCTCTTCGTTTGACATCATGGGTAAATGAAAAGAAAATCAGCCAAGACCTCAGAATTTCTTTTTAGACCTCCACATGTCTGGTTCATCCTTGGGAGCAATTTCCAAACGCCTGAAGGTACCACGTTCATCTGTACAAACAATAGTACGCAAGTATAAACACCATGGGACCACGCAGCCGTCATACAGCTCAGGAAGAGGATGCGTTCAGTCTCCTAGAGATGAACGTACTTTGGTGCGAAAAGTGCAAATCAATCCCAGAACAACAGCAAAGGACCTTGTGAAGATGCTGGAGGAAACAGGTACAAAAGTATCTATATCCACAGTAAAACGGGTCCTATATCGACATAACCTGAAAGGACGCTCAGCAAGGAAGAAGCCACTGCTCCAAAACCGCCATTAAAAAGCCAGACTACGGTTTGCAACTGCACATGGGGACAAATATCGTACTTTTTGGAGAAATGTCCTCTGGTCTGATGAAACAAAAATAGAACTGTTTGGCCATAATTACCATCATTATGTTTGGAGGGAAAAGTGGGATGCTTGCAAGCCGAAGAACACCATCCCAACCGTGAAGCACGGGGGTGGCAGCATCATGTTGTGGGGGTGCTTTGCTGCAGGAGGCACTGGTGCACTTCATGAAATAGATGGCATCATGAGGCAGGAAAATTTATGTGGATATATTAAAGCTTGGTCGCAAATGGTTCTTCCAAATGGACAATGACCCCAAGCATACTTCCAAAGTTGTGGCAAAATGGCTTAAGGACAACAAAGTCAAGGTATTGGAGTGGCCATCACAAAACCCTGACCTCAATCCTGTAGAAAATGTGTGGGCAGAACTGAAAAAGTGTGTGCGAGCAAGGAGGCCTACAAACCTGACTCAGTTTACATCAGGTCTGTCAAGAGGAATGGGCCAAAATTCCCCCAACTTATTGTGGGAAGCTTGCGGAAGGCTACCCGAAACGTTTGACCCAGGTTAAACAATTTAAAGGCAATGCTACCAAATACTAATTGAGTGTAATGTAAACTTCTGACCCACTAAGAATGTAATGAAAGAAATAAAAGTGGAAATAAATTTTTATTTTATTTTTTATTTTACCTTTATTTAACCAGGCAAGTCAGTTAAGAACACATTCTTATTTTCAATGACGGCCTGGGAACAGTGGGTTAACTGCCTGTTCAGGGGCAGAACGACAGATTTGTACCTTGTCAGCTCGGGGGTTTGAACTCGCAACCTTCCGGTTACTAGTCCAACGCTCTAACCACTAGGCTACGCTGCCTCTACTATTATTCTGACATTTCACATTCTTAAAATAAAGTGTTGATCCTAACTGACCTAAAACAGGGAATTTTTAATAGGATTAAATGTCAGGAATTGTGAAAAACAGAGTTTACATGTATTTGGCTAAGGTGTATGTAAACTTCCGACTTCAACTTTATCTCTCACTTATATCTTAGCTCACACAGACACACCAGTTGCAGTATCAGCCCCTCGATATTTATTGGAAAGCAGCATCAAGATCACTGTGTACTTTCACCACCCTGTGAAGTTATTTAATCTGTAGCCTAATAAACTGCATGGTTTCCCGACTCGTAGTGGGAGGACCACACACCATATCATCGCCTGACTCCCAAGTTTTCGTCAATATGTTGCATTTATGTCAATATTTCCATCGTCATCTCTCGCATAATTAATTTTACCAGCACAAAAAGTTCCCATCATGTCGAACAAACAAATTACCGGTCTGCGTTTATAAAATTGGACCGAAACATCCTGTTTCCATCACAGCTGTTGTGATGTTTTTTTATTCGGTATGACTTTACTCAAATAAAAAGTGGATGGAAAAGTGGTTACTGGAATGAAACTTTTACATATTCTTTTAATCTCTACCTGACATAAAGGGACACTTCGAAAAGAAAGTAGCTAGACGATCAAACCCCCAAATTCACTGACATTCTTGAGCTTTGAGAAACAAAGAGGATTATTTTATCTCTGACTACCTTCCACCTGAAAGAGAATCCCTCACTCCATTAATGGTTAGGAACAACAGGGCCAATGGGGCCATGTTATTTTGTATTCCCCTGAGTCGATACAGAACATCTCCTGCGTGTGTCGAGTCAGGGGAACACAATATAACACAGCCATGGTGTTCCTAACCATTAATGGAGTGAGTTTTTTTTTTCAGGTGGAACGTAGTCAAAGATAAAAATGGCATTCCTTTCTTTGTAACTCGTGCCAGAAGGTTTCTCAAAGCTCGAGAATGGCACTGCAAGTACAGTCGTGGCCAAAAGTTTTAAGAATGACACAAATATACATTTTCTGAGTCTGCTGCCTCAGTTTGTATGATGGCAATTTGCATATACTCCAGAATGTTATGAAGAGTGATCAGATGAATTGCAATTCATTGCAAAGTCCCTCTTTGCCATGCAAATGAACTGAATCCCCCAAAAACATTTCCACTGCATTTCAGCCCTGCCACAAAAGGACCAGATGACATCATGTCAGTGATTCTCTCGTTAACACAGGCGTGAGTGTTGACGAGGACAAGGATGGAGATCACTCATGCTGATTGAATCGAACAACAGACTGGAAGCTTCAAAAGGAGGGTGGTGCTTGGAATCATTGTTCTTCCTCTGTCAACCATGGTTACCTGCAAGGAAACACGTGCCGTCATCATTGCTTTGCACAAAAAGGGCTTCACAGGCAAGGATATTACTGCCAGTAAGATTGCACCTAAATCAACCATTTCTCGGATCATCAAGAACTTCAAGGAGAGGGGTTCAATTGTTGTGAAGAAGGCTTCAGGGCGCCCAAGAAAGTCCAGCAAGCGCCAAGACTGTTTCCTAAAATTGATTCAGCTGCAGGATCGGGGCACCACCAGTACAGAGCTTGCTCAGGAATGGCAGCAGACAGGTGTGAGTGCATCTGCATGCACAGTGAGGCGAAGACTTTTGGAGGATGGCCTGCTGTCAAGAAAGGCAGCAAAGAAGCCACTTCTCTACAGGAAAAACATCAGAGACAGTGATATTCTGCAAAAGGTACAGGGATTGGACTGCCGAGGACTGGGGTAAAGTCATTTTCTCTGATGAATCCCCTTTCCGATTGTTTGGGGCATCCGGAAAAAAGCTTGTCCGGAGAAGACAAGGTGAGCGCTACCATTAGTCCTGTGTCATGCCAACAAACAGTAAAGCACATTTGTGTGTGGGGTTGCTTCTCAGCCAAGGGAGTGGGCTCCCTCACAATTCTGCCTAAGAACACAGCCATGAATAAAGAATGGTATCAACACATCCTTCGAGAGCAACTTCTCCCAACGATCCAGGAACAGTTTGGTGACGAACAATGGCTTTTCCAGCATGATGGAGCACCTTGCCATAAGGCAAAAGTGATAACTAAGTGGCTCGGGGAACAAAACATCGATATTTTGGGTCCATGGCCAGGAAAATCCCCAGACCTTAATCCCATTGAGAACTTGTGGTCAATCCTCAAGAGGCGGGTGGACAAACAAAAACCCACAAATTCTGACAAACTCCAAGCATTGATTATGTAAGAATGGGCTGCAATCAGTCAGGATGTGGCCCAGAAGTTAAATGACAGCATGCCAGGGCAGATTGCAGAGGTCTTGAAAAAGAAGGTTCAACGCTACAAATATTTACTATTTTTATCAACTTCAAATGTAGTTATCAATAAAAGCCTTTGACACTTGTGAAATGCTTGTAATTATACTTCCGTATTCCATAGTAACATCTGACAAAAATATCTAAAGACACTGAGGGAGCAGACTGTGAAAATTTATATTTGTGTCATTCTCAAAACTTTTGGCCACGACTGTACAGAGTCCCGATGTTTGTTACCACAGAGGTTCAGTATAGAGCGGTTTAGCATCAGCAGTAAATACTGAAGGGTATCAGTGTAGAATAGTTTTTAAATGAGACTGCTAGATGGGAATATGTGGTACTAAGTCGGAAGGTTTTGAATGGTAGGCTATTTGGCATGCGAGTGGTTTAAAAAGTGGTTACCTGGGTGTCTCGGGAGTTTGAGAAAGTGGGTATCTGCAATGTAACAAAGTGGATATCTGGGTCTTTGTGGGGGATTTTGAAGTGGAAGGTATGTGTGGTATTTTGGAACAGTTCTCGCCCCCATCGCAGACTCTTGAAAGGGATCTGAAATCTGAATTCAACATAAGCTCTGCTGAGTGTCTGAATCCTCTAGTCTCTCGCTCCCTCTCCCATGCCAACTTCTGAGACACTTATCGCTGAAACATTTATATTCGCTCTCTCCTTCCATCTGTCCCTCCTTCCTTCCCCTCCCCTACTATTTTCTATGGGTGGGTATTGGTTCTTATCAGACACTTGAGGGAGAAAACGTTATTATCCAAGAAACATTTCTCTTTGCCGTACACACACATTTGCTGAGGTGTCGACAGGCTCCTGCAATAATTACCACACTACAGTTTAAAGTCATTTTACAGGTTATCAATTAACAGAAGATGAAACGACACACATTGTTAGTGGGGTCCTCGTTAGAGGTTCTCCTCGGCTAGATCAAAACTGTTACAACACTATACTTTCACTTCCTTGTGTTAGTTAAACTAGTTAAAAGAATGCTTTAAAATGACTAATTTTGCAGCTGTTAGCTAATTGGAAATATTTAGACAGTGCATTATAGCGTGGGCAATTAGCAACGGTTAGGAGGCCATTGAGCCTATTGATTCAGCTCTAATGTACAGTGCATTCGAAAAGTATTCAGACCCATTGACTTTTTCCACATTTTGTTACGTTACAGCCCTATTCTAAAATGGATTAAAATGTTTTTTTTCCCCCTCATCAATCTACACACAATACCCCATAATGACAAAGCAAAAAAAACGTTTTTTAGAAATGTTTGAAAATGTATTACAAATAAAAAACTGAGATCACATTTTCATAAGTATTCAGACCCTTTACTCAGTACTTTGGTGAAGCACCTTTGGCAGTGACTACAGCCTCGAGTCTTCTTGGATAAGACACTACAAGCTTGGCACACCTGTATTTGGGGAGTTTCTCCCATTCTTCTCTACAGATCCTCTCAAGCTCTGTCAAGTTGGATGGGGAGCATCGCTGCACAGCTACTTTCAGGTCTCTCCAGAAACATTTGATTGGGTCCAGGCTCCGGCTCCGGCTAGATCACTCAAGGACATTCAGAGACTTGTCCCAAAGCCACTCCTGCGTTGTCTTGGCTGTGTGCTTAGGGTCGTTGTCCTGTTGGAAGGTGAACCTTTGCCCCAGTCTGAGGTCTTGAGCACTCTGGAGCAGGTTTTCATCAAGGATCTCTCTGTACTTTGCTCTGTTCATCTTTCCCTCAAGCCTGACTAGTCTCCCAGTCCCTGCCGCTGAAAAACATACCCACAGCATGATGCTGCCACCACCATCTTTCAACTTAGGGATGGTCCCAAATTTCCTACAGACGTGACGCTTGGCAATCAGGTCAAAGAGTTTAATCTTGGTTTCATTAGACCAGAGAATCTTGTTTCTCATGGTCTGGAAGTCCTTTAGGTGCCTTTTGGCAAACTCCAAGTGGGCTGTCATGTACCTTTTACTGAAGAGTGGCTTCCGTCTGGCCACTGTACCATAAAGGCCTGATTGGTGGAGTGCTGCAGAGATGGTAGTCCTTCTGGAAGGTTCTCTCAGAGGGGTTGAAGGCATTCAGTTGTACAACTGACTAGGTATCCCCCTTTCCTATCTCCACAGAGGAAGTCTGAAGCTCTGTCAGAGGGACCAGCGGGTTCTTGGTCACCACCTTGACCAAAGCCCTTCTCCCCGAATTGCTCAGTTTATCCCGGTCGGCCAGCTATAGGAAGAGTCTTGGTGGTTCCATTTAAGAATGATGGAAAATACTGTGTTCTTGGGAACCTTCAATGCTGCAGAAATGTTTTGCTACCCTTTCCCAGATCTATGCCTCGACCACAATCCTGTCTCGGAGCTCAATGGACAATTCCCTCGACCTCATGGCTTGGTTTTTGCTCTGACATTCACTGTCAACTGTGGGACCTTATATAGACATATGTGTGACTTTCCAAATCATGTCCAATCAATTGAATTTAGCACAGGTGGACTCCAGTCAACTTGTAGAGACATCTTAAGGATGATCAATGGAAACAAGATGCACCTGAGCTCAATTTTGAGTTTCATAGCGAAGGGTCTGAATACTTACGTTAAAAAATTTTTTCTATAAATATGCAAAAATGTCCTAAAATCTGTTTTAGCTTCGTCATTATGGGGTATTGTGTGTAGATTGATGAGGAATTGTTTTTTATTTCATACATTTTATAATAAGGCTGTAGTGGGGGGGGGAAATGGAAAAAGGGAAGGGGTCTGACTACTTTCCGAATGCACCGTATGTAGGTACAACGTATGCCGACTTCCGGAGTGCTTCGGGGTGGCAGGGTGCAGCTGCCTAAACGGTGCCACTTAATGTGTCTACAAGTGTAATTTGTTCTTGTCATCTTTTGAACTGGGTCGTGACAGAGTGGTGTTACAATTGTATATATTCTTAGAAGGGCTATGCTCACATTCATTCGGCACCAAACGGAAGGAAACTGGCTACTCAGCAAATTGGATGCACTCTATCACAGTGCCATCCATTTTATTACCAAAGCCCCATATAGTACCCACCACTGCGGCCTATATGCTCTCGTTGGCTGGCCCTCGCTTCATATTCGTCGCCAAATCCACTTGGTCATCTATAGGTCTTTGCTAGGTAGACCAGCCCCAACTACCTCATCCCCATATATATATATTTTTTTGCTCCTTTACACCCCAGTATCTCTACTTGCACATTCATCTTCTGCACATCTACCACTTCAGTGTTTAATTGCTAAATTAAGCCAATTCCTCGTTCGGCCGCCTGTCCTTCCAGTTCTCTTCTGCCAATGACTGGAACGAACTGCAAAAATCACAGAAGCTGGAGACTCATATCTCCCTCACTAGTTTAAGCACCAGCTGTCAGAGCAGCTCACAGTTCACTGCACCTGTACATAGCTCATCTGTAAATAGCCCATCCAACTACTTCATCCCCATACTGTTATTTATTTTGCTCCTTTGCACCCCAGTATCTCTACTTGCACTCATCTTCTGCACATCGATCACTCCAGTGTTTAATTGCTAAATTGTAATTATTTTGCCACTATGGCCTATTTATTGCCTTACCTCCCCAATCTTACTTAATTTGCACACACTGTATATAGACTTTTTTCTATTGTGTTATTGACTGTATGTTTGCTTATTCTATGTGTAACTCTGTGTTTGCTTTATCTTGGCCAGGTCGCAGTTGTAAATGAGAACTTGTTCTCAACTGGCCTACCGGGTTAAAAAAAAAGGTGAAATAAATGTAAAAATTAAAAACAGGGAGGGACTAGCCTACCACCTGGACTTGTCCAATTTGAAATGCCCATTTTCTTTTTCCATTGCACAACATTTAAAATGTTTTCCATTGTGTGCCCTAATGGACAACAGCAGTTTAGGGCAGCTTGGACCTTAAAGATAAATCCCAGATTGTGTGTTAAAGCTCAACATTAGCCCACAACCAAATATTAAACAGCAAATATCCCAGATTGCACCTTTAAAATCAGAGAGAGTTATGAAAGTCAAAGCTGTTTGAAAAGTAAATCGTTTTTATGGGTCTTCTCCAAACTACTCTAACAATCAAGGGCTGAACATTTCATCATTCATTTAAAAGATGGATGAGTCATCGTGTGGATAATTTGTTCCTACTACAGACACTATGTCGGACCACATTCACTCTGTTTGTACATTCCATAGCACTAACTGTTTTGGGAAATCTGGAATATTTAACGGAAGTTTAATTACATAGTACAATGCCACAGCGATCTTGTTAAACCTTTGAAACAAGAATTAAATTAGGGGTTTTTCTGTATTTGTTTGAATCTAGTTAAAACATTCAACTGTTTTGTGGTCATACGGCTTTTTTTATTCTATAGCATACAGGCTGTGTGTTCATTCACAAGGAGAATAATAAAGATTCTGTACTCTCTCTATTACACACACACACACACACACACACACACACACAAAGAGAATACTGTTAATAAAAGCAGGGCAACTGAAAAAACAACGTTATTTTGAATCCTTTGAACTGATTGGCCAGGAGGGGAACCCCAGTCTGTACATGCCCTCTTACATGGGCCTTTATATCGTTCTCTTCTCTACGCACCATCTCATTCAGGGTTATTGACGGGGGTCGGGCTTCGACCCATTTAATCAGAAAATAGGGCTGTATCCATGGCACCGGGAGGAGCAGGCAGAGTGGAGGTAGTCCTGAAACACAGGCTGGTCAGAGAGAGAGAGGAAAGAGAGAGAGAGGGTAAACTAGAGGAGAGCACTCCTGTTCTGCTCTACCTTTCAGAAAAGAGTGTAAGGACCCCCCCCCCCCCCATTATGCTGCCCCCCACTCTGCCTGTGTGAAAGCAGCGGTGGGAACAGGCCCTCTCTGTGGCACGCCCTGAATAGGGAGCCTTCGCTCTTCAGCGCTCCTGAGTGGGCCTGCCAAAACAGAGGCTTTGGCCCTTCTCCCTCGCCTTCTCTCTCTCGCTCTTTGTCTCAGTCTCTCTCTTTCTCTCAAAGGAGAAAGAGAATAGGGGTTTGGCTGAACAAGAGGTAAAGGGAGTTGAGGGGAGGGGACCCATCTGTATAGCCCCCCCCCCCCCCCCCCCCATCACTGTAATTAGTCATCTCCTCCAGCCTCCTCCAGAGAGACCACACTTTGTGGAAGGCTGGACTCGGATACACCGAGGTGGGCTTAGGGGTTTACATTCATCCCCTCCTCCTGGTGGGGTTACTATTGGGCTGGGCTGGGCCGGGGAAGGTCCATTATCTATGGTGATTTGTGTCCTAATGATGCTGGATTTATCTCCCTCTATAGAATTGGGTCCGCCCTGGCTCCACCCCCTACCACAGAAGGAGGGATGAGAGGGTGGGTAGGATGCACACATTCAAGGTAGACGTTTACAGCATGAATCAAGAAAAAAGGAGCAAAACCGTGTAAAAAGAATGGTAAAGTATTGGATACAGTTCTAGACACAACTGCAGGCCTCACCTTGGAGAAGCTCCCAGAGAAATGTTACCAAAAAGAGAAACTATAGCCTGCAATGCTTTGCTTTCCCGAGCTCCGTTCCCCCCCCCCCCCCCATGCCCGTCAAGCAGAACAGATATGAAACAGCCTTCATCACAAATTCATCTTTCACAGATGAAACGGCTAATGAGGCAGCAGCACTCTCTCAACAGATCTATGGCAAATGAATAGAAACAACCTCGGAGCGTCAAATCTGCTATTAAACAGAGAACAGGGAGATGTGAAGCTGAAAGCGAACATGAAATGAAGGCGGGAAGAACAGCTTAGCCACACAACAACACATAGGAAAATAGGGCCAGACGTGCCGCGGCATCATATATAAATGTTGCAAATGTTTTGCTTCTAATCCCACATGAATCCATACCCCAATTATCTATGTACATTCATTATGTAGCCTGCATTCATTATCATTATATGAAAAAGATCCACGGTTATTTGGTTGTTAGCTGACGACAGGCATGTTGGTTCTTTAACATATCCAGCAGGTTCTATTCTTTTGAAAACGGAATGAAAAAAAGACATTCACTGTTCCTCTAAATTGACAGATCATAGTATTTAATCCTAACGTATAACTTTTCCTTAGAAAATACCCCTTCCGGGCCTTCCTACTCTGACGGTATTTGCTCAGCAGCCCAATGAAGATGTAGAATAACAGAAATCCTATGTTATCTACAGCGTTTTATCTCTCTAGTTTAAAGCCGATGTCAGCGGACTGACGGCGCTTTGTGCCACGGGTGGCTACCAATGCAATCCAGGGGCATTATTAACGACTACAATCCCCACGAACTGCTCACTCGATGCCGCCTGGAGAACTACGGGATCTTCCCATGGTCCTCCTGAAATATGCATGGCGGGACATGGCTCCATTACCGCAGGCTCCATCCATAATCTATGAGCTCACATGTTGGAATGAATTCACATGTTGGCGGCGTGGAGTACCTCTGGCTAGTTGGATTGGTGTAAGAATGGTTGTGGCATATGTGGGAGGGCTGCACCTGTTTTCCCCCAATGTAAATCTTGCATTTCAGCTGCACCTCAACTCTAAGTCAGTTTGGGAACTGCCCTTTTCTACAGACGTGAATTTGGAGGATAGGAATCATCGGCAGAGGGAATATGATTTTGCATGTTAGCATCTTTACTGGGATGTGGTGCAATTGAGACATTCACATTGCAGTCCTGATGGGCCTGTCTCAGTCCCTATCAGCCAAGACCCAGCAGTGGACCCAGGGACTGGAATGTGGCAACACCGCTCATTGGTGCTCCGTCCTAATCTATCCTAACCAGACACTATTCAGGGCCCATTACTGTAAGTTCTGCTGGAACTTTCCTGGACCCGTGGAGGTCCAGAGAGAGAGGTGTCGCGTTAGTGGGAGATGTGAGAAGCTTTGTCCCTGTAGTGATGGGGTAAGCGATGACCGGTCCGTGCAGAAACAGGAATGGATGGCGGGAGCAGCTGGACACTGTTACAGGCCAACGTCAAGAGACTCCTAGGTGCTAAGACAAAGATGTTTAATGGGACGAGGGAGGGAGTGTTTTCAAAAGTGTAATGTTCTAATTATTTCCATTGATACACAACATCCTGAAATATCTGTATATGTAAATATCTTTGTTAGAAAGAATACTAGATTTCCTTTGACTGGGGGATGCTGAATGTGAAAAACGGCTCAACTTACCCCACTCTCCCCTACGGACATTCCAAGGCGGATCCACCTTCACTCTGTTTGCATATTCCAAGTCATTAAATGTTTAACTGTTTTGGGAGATGTTGAATATTTCATGGAAATAGTATAATTACATAGTACAATGCCACAGCGCTCTTGTTAAACCATTGAAACAGGAATTCAATTAGAGGGAGTGTTTTTCTGTATTTGTTTGAACCTAGTTAAAACGTTCAACTGTTTTATTTAGCTGTGTGGCTTTTTCCATTCTATAGCATACAGGTGTATGCTTGTGTTCATTCAGAAGGAGAATAATAGAGATTCTGTACTCGTTCTCTATCACACACACACACACACACACACGCTCTCAGTCTCACTACAGAATTAGACGTTTATTCACGTTTCTCCAAAAGTCACATTTAAAAGTGTTTGACACCACGGGTTGACTCCTGCTCAGTATCGTTCTGTTTCTCCAAACATCTCATTTTGAAGTGTTTGACACCCCGGGTTGACTCCTGCTCAGTATCGTTCTGTTTCTCCAAACATCTCATTTTGAAGTGTTTGACACCCCGGGTTGACTCCTGCTCAGTATCGTTCTGTTTCTCCAAACATCTCATTTTGAAGTGTTTGACACCCCGGGTTGACTCCTGCTCAGTATCGTTCTGTTTCTCCAAACATCTCATTTTGAAGTGTTTGACACCCCGGGTTGACTCCTGCTCAGTATCGTTCTGTTTCTCCAAACATCTAATTTTGAAGTGTTTGACACCCCGGGTTGACTCCTGCTCAGTATCGTTCTGTTTCTCCAAACATCTCATTTTGAAGTGTTTGACACCCCGGGTTGACTCCTGCTCAGTATCGTTCTGTTTCTCCAAACATCTCATTTTGAAGTGTTTGACACCCCGGGTTGACTCCTGCTCAGTATCGTTCTGTTTCTCCAAACATCTCATTTTGAAGTGTTTGACACCCCGGATTGACTCCTGCTCAGTATCGTTCTGTTTCTCCAAACATCTCATTTTGAAGTGTTTGACACCCTGGGTGTGGAGGATAGGAATCATCAGTAGAGGGGATATGATTTCGCTTGCTAGCATCTGCACTGGAATGTGGTGCAATATTCTTGAGCCATTGCAGTCCTGGGGTAACCCAGGGACTGTAATGTGGCAACACCGCTCATTGGTGCTCTGTCATAATCTATCCTAAACAGACACTATTCAGGGCCCATTACTGTAAGTTCTGCTGGAACTTTCCTGGACCCGTGGAGGTCCAGAGAGAGGGGTCATCTTAGTGGAAGATGTGAGAAGCTTTGTCCCTGTGGTAGTTGGGTGAGCGATGACCCGTCAAAGCTGACACACGAAGGGATGGAGGGAGCAGCTGGACGATGTTACAGGCCAACGCCAAAAGGCTCCTAGGTGGTAAGAGAAGAATGTTTAAATGGGACGAGGGAGGAAGAGGCTAAACACTGAAAGAAAAAGGGGGACAGAGGAGCGAGGGAGAGAGAGAGAGAGTACACGAGGGAGAGAGAGAGAGAGTACACGTCGGGGGAGGGAGAGGAGATGTTCGACAAAGGGAGACATGGGGATCTCCTCTCCCAGGTTTGACTACTCTGAGGTAACCACAGACAAGGGAGGGGAGGACGTCGGTGGGATCATGGAGTACAACTCATCTCATCTATATTCTGGGTTCGTCTCACTAAGTGCACCAGGGGTTGTGTTCTGTTCATATGCAGCAGCAGGAGCAGTAGAGCCAACCCACCGCACCCTGTGAGTTATGGAGAATACACACACCCTTAACAGGGCTTAATGGCAAACTACCGTGTGAACTGGTTTACTGCTCAGTTCCCTTTGAGCGCTGCTAATATGTGACACGAATGCAAAGACATGCACGCACACACACACACGCACACACACACACACAAAAGGCATCTGTTTCTGACAGTTGGGCCTTAATGGGATTCGTAGAGGTTGTGTTCGCTATAAAGCAAAATTATTAGTATAGACAGTTTTACAATGAGGGCAAACCTGAATGACAACACAAATCTGCATCAATATAAGACATTTCAAATAGAGAAAACCAACACTGTGGGTCTTCTCACACCGTAACTTTACGGCTTATTCTCAGAGGTAGACCTGCCTGTCAACATGATTGTGACCTATTCAATCCTAAGAAAAACGGTACACTGAACGAATGCACCTCCAGGCCTGGTTCGAGCTGTTCCACACTCCATCAACTTACAGTTTCTCAACACCCTGGCACAGCTCAAACTGTGTTAAAGAGCTTTTCATAAATGTCTCCTCAAAATGGCACTGGGGAGTGTGCCTTTAAAACTCAGGTAGACTAGAGAGCTAGCTACGGGGACTTGGAGAACAGAGCTCAGATCAAAAATGAAGACAAGTGAAAAAGAAAAGCATTTATGAAATCTAAAGGTCCTGGTAGTCAGTGACTCATGCAGAGGCCTTCACATTTAGACCGCCACTACAGCTTTGGAAGTTATGGAATCATTCACCAACGTCAACAGCTCAAAAGTACTGAACACAAAACAGACGTACTGACCGACGCATCTTGGCATTTTCATCAAAACAACAGTCAAGTCCTTCTCGGTATCTTTCAATTCCGTTCTATATAACTCGGTTCCTTTATTCCTTTCTCTTCCCAAAGCCTGTGAGGCAGCATCGTTCCACCTGTGACCCTGTGACGCTGTTCCGCGCAGGATGAACCCCATTGAGGCGAAACAAAGCCATCGGATTCACTTCCCCAGGTTAACAAACCTGATCCCAGATCAGTTTGTGCTGTATGGCCAAGCAGTTGACTATGCAGCACTAACAGATCTGGGAGCAGGCTACAGGTTAACCAACTTCTCTTGTTGGCTTCAACTAGCACATAAAAACAGAGAGAAAGGGCTCCTCCTAGTGGTAGAATTGAAGACCTGCAACTTCACTCAGATGACAAACTAGGTAGCGAAATAGTCAGCCTCTTCCATAGCAACAGACCCTACATAGCAACAACTTCCTTGAATAAAAAAGGTGCTATTATAGCCTTGATCTCGCTTTCAAAAGAGACAGCTCTTTGTAGCCATCATCCTTGGGCACAGAATTGAATTTGATCCAGTTGTTATGTGAACGACCTTGCGTGGTATACAGCACAGCCAGCATTTCAATGGTGCCCTATGCCGACCTGATATTTAGAACATGGGGATTCCAATCTATATTCTCTTTCCTCTGCTCCACTATGGACTTTTTACTGGGATGTGTATGATGAATGCAGGCCTATGATGAATCCCTTCAAAGCCAGAGGCAGAAATAATCTCGGGGGGGGGGGGGGGGGTGTAGCCTCGGATGGTGAGCCCATGGTGTCCAAACGGTCCAATTGCAGCCCCCACAATGCTGCACTTTGATCAGGGTCGGTTGAGGTACGGCTGATTTAAACGCCTGCTTCTGGCTGTCACTACCGGCCCAGCAGGGGGCTAGCTGAGAATGCTGGGTATTGATACCTGGTGGAAATCAGTGACAGGAAGAAACTCCCCAAAGGACTGCATGGTGGAACGACTATTGCCAGCTTGTCTGGTACATACTCAGTATATATTAAGAGGAAAAACAGCAGGTGGGACGAAAATGCGGTAGAATATCATCAGAGAACACAAACAAGCAGACTACTGTCCATTTTCACTGGCAGTAAGCATCACCTTTGAATACAGTACAGGTATATGCTGGCTTCTAGAAACGGATAAGTGTGCTAGGATGCAATTATGCAACTAGTGGCAATCTATTGCCTGTGGACTTGGAACAGTTTGATGCCACATTGGTCTGATGTAATATCGCACCTTGAAAGTGATGCACCCACCCCTTCCCTCCGAGGGACCAGTGTTCCACCACAGGCACAGCCCACAGAGAAGAGGCTGTCACAGAGCTCCTTATGACAAGGGAAGGCAACTGCCATCTTGTTGTCAAGTTTCCCCAAAACATCCCAGCGTTTATTACTTCGGTTGGTTTCATTTCAATTAGCATCAACCAACAGTTAGCTGCATGTCTTCCTGTCTGTCAAAGAGTCTCTGGTAGCCTTGAAGTGTAGCAGTCCCAGCATTGCAGACATACAGTGCATTTGGAAAGTGGCCCAGCCAGAGACTGGACTTGAACCCGAACGACCGATCTCTGGAGAGACCTGAAAATAGCTGTGCAGCGACGCTCCCCATGCAACCTGAAAGAGCTTGAGAGGATCTGCAGAGAAGAATGGGAGAAACTCCCCAAATACAGGTGTGTCAAGCTTGTAGCGTCATACCCAAGAAGACACCAAAGGTGATTCAACAAAGTACTGAGTAAAGGGTCTGAATACTTATGGATATTGTAAATATTTCCATTTGTTATTTTAAATAGATTTGCAAACATTTCTAAAAACAGTTTTTGCTTTGACATTATGGGGTATTGTGTGTAGCAAACAATTGAATCCATTTTAGAATAAGGTTGTAACGTAACATAATGTGGAAAAAGTCAAGGGGTCTGAATACTTTACGAATGCACCGTAACGGCCCAGATGACAAGTTCTCATGGGATGAATGTATGAAGAAATCTCTTTCCGACTTACACGGTCGTTTTGGCTCGAGCCCAAGCTTTTTGACTACGAGCTTCAGAATTTTGTCAGGTGCGTCAGGTGTCAACATCAATCGTTACCATCCTCAGCCTCATCAATCACCATAATCAGCCTCATCAATCCCCATCATCATCGTCCTGACCTTGCAAAGGCAGGGGGACTAAGGACAAAGTAACCTACATGACATATTTGTTCAATAGAAACTCTTCATTAAAACATCAGTAGTTTGTGTGTGTGTGTACCCACACACTTGCGTCACATGAGTGAATAAAACACTACAACGACCGTGGCTTTTCGAATTACCTGACATTATGTTACAATTTCCTGATGGAAAACTGAATCACTTCTACGGTATAGCATCAATATCCCGACATTTGCGGGGGAGAAAACGTCAGGTTGTTTTAAGCAGAACTTGGTGTCAGCTTTTTAAAAAGTAAGAGGGAAAAAAAACATCTGGCTGCTTTGATATTTTCAGCGAGCAGGAATCAAAGAGGTGATAAAGATAGTGTTTACTCCCAAATGGCACCCTATTCCCTTTAGAGTGCACTACTACCTTTATAGTGCACTACTACCCCCCATGAGGCTCTGGTCAGAAGTAGTGCACTTCTATATAGGGAATAGGGTGCCATCTGGGATGCACTCAGTGTCTGTCAGAGCCAAACAAACAGAGGAGAGGAAAAGAGAGGAGAGAAAATCACTGTCTGGCCATTAACAGGGTGAGTGGCATGAGAAATTGCTCTGTGTGCGTCGCTGGCTGGGCGATGTGCATCCTGGAGCCTGTCTGGGTGATGCGATGTGCATCTTGGCTGTCACCTGGGCACCCCTGCTGAGAAGGATCTGACAGAGGAGATAAGGAGAGCACAGGGGAGAAATGTGGGTGTTTATACAAATGGTAGGCATTCCTCACATCCAAATGTAAAGAAGGTTGTGTAGGTTGGTGCTATCTGCTTCCGCCTGCATTACATTTTTTTTAAAACATGTTCAAATGTAGAAGTCATACGTCTCATAATAATGGAGGAAGTCAAGACTTCCGTAAAAATCCCAAGGCAGACTTCAAATCAAATCACATTTTTCACCTTACAGTGAAATGCTTACTTATTGTATCCCTTAACCAGCAATGCTTTAAGAAGTTAAGAAAAACGTGTTAAGTAAAAAATTGATAAGTAAAAAGAAAAAAAGAAGATAAAATTAACAAATAATTAAACAGCAGCAGTAAAATAACAATAGCGAGGCGATATACCAGTACAGAGTCGAGGTGCGGGGGCACCGGTTAATCGAGGTAATATGTACATGTAGGTAGAGTTAAAGTGACTATGCATAGATAATAAACAGAGAGTAGCAGCAGCGTAAAAGAGGGGTCTGGGGTAGCCCATGGATTAGCTGTTCATGAGTCTTATGGCTTGGGGGTAGAAGCTGTTAAGAAGCCTTTTGGACCTAGACTTGGTACCGCTTGCCGTGCGGTAGCAGAGAGAACAGTCTATGACTAGGGTGGCTGGAGTCTTTGACAATTGTCAGAGCCATCCTCTGACACCGCCTTGGGACTTGGGAAATAAGTGTGATGAATAGCAAAAAGATGCATTGCAGAGCCTACTTTTGCCTGAGTCAGAGCTGCATTGTCATTCAGCTGGGGTATTAGTTATAGCTTCAGGAAAGGGTTATAGAAATATTAATTTGCTCCTCATGATTACTCACTCAAACCCAATGCTTTGGGGGTTATGAGGAAACAACACAAGGAAACCACAGTCAGTATACCAAATCACAACTATTTCTCAGTTTTACAAATGTAGGCAAGAAGAGCTCTCCAAAAACTTGTCTCAGACAGAGAACTTCTCTTGCTCTGTCACTGTGGCTGCGGGTAAAGACCCAAACTCCCCAACTCTCAGAGAAATAACAGGTAGCACAAAGCTGAGCTATAGGGGAGAGCGGGGGAAGTTGAGTCAAAGGGGTACGTTGAGAAACCCGTGTTTCTAGGAAACCATACACAAAATTTATAAATTGACCAAAAAGGTCATCCTTTCATAGAGTCAATGAAGAAAGAAACCACATGGAAAAAGTGGTAAGCAAGTTAGGTCTAAAAAGTCAAATTAATTTATTGTGTTAGAGACTGCAGGTTCTGTTCTACCTGATAATTAATTGCACACGCCTGGTGTCTCAGGTCTAAATCAGTCCCTGATTAGAGGGGAACAATAATAATAAGCAGTGGAACTGGACCCCGAGGTCCAGAGTTGAGTTTGTTAGAGGTTTCATGACACTTGTATCTAAACCAAAATAGATCATCTTAAGAGTGTTCTATACATCAGTTGGGGTCTCTATAAGCTTCAATATGAGGTCCTGAACCTAGCATGAAAGTGCATCCTTGTAGCTGTGTGGTCTAATAGTCAAAATGTCTGTCTTGGGGTAAGTTGAGCCATTGGCCATGTGGTAAGTTGAGCCAATGGCCATGTGGTAAGTTGAGCCAATGGCCATGTGGTAAGTTGAGCCAATGGCCATGTGGTAAGTTGAGCCAATGGCCATGTGGTAAGTTGAGCCAATGGCCATGTGGTAAGTTGAGCAAAATGAAGTGTTTTCTTCCCAGGTGTAATGGGAAGGCATTATCGCTGCGATATGAGGTAACAACTGGGCCTGGCATATGTTAAAATGTAGAAAAATTATTAAAAGACAAAAAGCAATTGTTTTGAAATGTGTGTTGGGAGATAGACATGTTTTTAAAAAGGTAGTAGTAATATTTCATTCAGTACAGAAATCTGTAGGCGGCTTAACTTACCCTGTCCCTCAGCTCAATTTACCAAATACCCAGGGTAAATTGTGCCAAGACACCACTTTTTTGGGACAAACTATATTTACATGAATTCTGATTATTTCCATGGATACACAACATCCTGAAATATATGTAGATATCTTTGTTAGGGGCCTCCCGAGTGGTGCAGTGGTATAAGACACTGCATCGCAGCCGTCGCAGCCGGCCGCGACCGGGAGACCCATGGGGCGGCGCACAATTGGCCCAGCGTCGTCCGGGTTAGGGGAGGGTTTGGCCAGCAGGTATGTCCTTGTCCCATCGTGCACTAGCGACTCCTGTGGCGAATACTATATTTCCCTTGACGGAGTGATGATGAATGTATTTTTTCTTTTTTACATTTAACCTTTATTTAACTAGGCAAGTCAGTTAAGAACAAATTCTTATTTGGAATGACAGCCTAACCTGGCCAAACCCGGACGACGCTTGGACAATTGTGCACCGCCCTAAGGGACTCCTAATCACGGCTGGATGTGATACAGCCTGGATTCGAACCAGGGACTGCGATGCAGTGCCTTAGACCGCTGTGGCACTCATTTAATCCCACTCTCCCCTAGCAGCCATACTGAATAGCAATGAAGGAAGCAATGTGGTCGAAGGAACATTACTTCCAGATTCACAAGAGACAACCCACCCCTTCGGCTGTGAGAGATTGATTCCACCCTGCTACCTGCCTGGGACATTTCCACACAAATTGAATAGTACTAGCAAACCAAGAATGTGTCAGCCAGGCCCAGGAGTTATACTGCTATAGGCTCACACCTTGCTAGAAAATGAAAATAAATTGTGCATCGCATCTCGGGAATGTTTACCTCAGGCTATGGGGTATGCTATGGTGCAGCAAATCAACATTTGCAGCATTCACACAGAGTGCCATGGTTTCAATATGGTCAGTGCTATTTGGGAAGTCCCTACCCCTTAACCCTAACCTACCTAGCACGGACCGTTTAAATATAGGCTCATTGAGGCTGAACACAATTTGTTTAGAGCAGTTGCACTTAAGAAGTGTTATAAACTTCAGAAATAGGAGAGTCCATAAGTGAAAATACAGCCTGGACCCAGATCTGTTTGTGCGGACTTGGCGTGACTATGATTATAGTAGTTGGCACGACGGCAGAAGCCATAAATGTATTCACGTCCTGAGCAAATACAGTCAATCATCAGTGTTGATGGTACATCAACATGTCATGTCACATCTGCAAAAATCCAGTGTTCACTCACTGTTCATGGGACTGTGCTCCCACCCATCCAGGACATCTACTTGAAACTGTGCCTGAGGATGTCTCACAGCATCATCAAGGACCCCACACACGAGCTGTTCGCTCACGTCAAGCAGACGGTATCGGAGCATGAGGTCTGATACCAATCAGGCCCAGAGACAGTTGCTATCAACAAACCATCAGGCTGCTGAACACTTGAACGGGACTGAACACTTGAAACGGACTGACCACCTGCACTGAGTCACAGCACCTTAGCACACATGCATGCACACCTCTTATTTACGATTGCTAAATACTGCACAATCAATTCCTGACATTTAATCCAAAGACAAATTCCCTGTCTTAGGTCAGTTAGGATCACCACTATTTTAACAATGTGAAATGTCAGAATAATAGTAGAGAGAGGGATTTATTTCAGATTTTATTTATTTCATCACATTCCCAGTGGGTCAGAAGTTTACATACACTCAATTAGTATTTGGTAGTATTTCCTTTAAATTGTTTTGGTGTAACTGAGTCAGGTTTGTAGGCCTCCTTGCTCTCACTTGCTTTTTTCAGTTCTGCCCACAAGTTTTCTATAGGCTTGAGGTCAGGGCTTTGTGATTGCCACTCCAATACCTTGACTTTGTTGTCCTTAAGCCATTTTGCCACAACTTTAGAAGTATGCTTGGGGTTGTCCATTTGGAAGACCCATTTGCAACCAAGTTTTAACTTCCTGACTGATGTCTTGAGATGTTGCTTCAATATATCCACATACTTTCCCTGCCTCATGATGCCATCTATTTGGTGAAGTGCACCAGTCCCTCCTGCAGCAAAGCACCCCCACAACATGATGCACCAAGGTATGTTCATCTCTAGGAGACAGAACATGTCTCCTTCCTGAGTGGTATGACGGCTGCGTGGTCCCATGGTGTTTATACTTGCATACTATTGTTTGTACAGATGAACGTGGTACCTTCAGGCGTTTGGAAATTGCTCCCAAGGATGAACCAGACTTGTGGAGGTCTACACATTTTTTTCTGAAGTCTTGGCTGATTTCTTTTGATTTTCCCATGATGTCAAGCAAAGAGGCACTGAGTTTGAAGGTAGGCTGTGAAATACATCCACAGGTACACTTCCAATTGACGCAAATGATGTCAATTAGCCTATCAGAAGCTTCTAAAGTCATGACATTTTTTTCTGTAATTTTCCAAGCTGTTTAAAGGCACAGTCAACTTAGTGTATGTAAACTTCTGACCCACTGGAATTGTGATACAGTGAATTATAAGTGAAATAATCTGTCTGTAAACAATTGTTGTAAAAATTACTTGTGTCATGCAAAGTAGATCTCCTAACCGACTTGCCGAAACTATAGTTTGTTAACAAGAAATTTGTGGAGTGGTTGAAAAATGAGTTTTAATGACACCAACCTAAGTGTATGTAAACTTCCGACTTCAAAAGTATATACAAAAGTATAAAATTAGTGGATTTGGTTATTTCAGCCACACCTGTTGTGGCCTGTTGGACCGCCGAGTGCTAAAGCGTGTAGTGGGTAACAATCATCTGTCCTCGGTTGCAACACTCACTACCGAGTTCCAAACTGCCTCTAAAAGCAATGTCAGCACAATAACTGTTCGTTGGGAGCATCATGAAATGGGTTTCCACGGCTGAGCAGCCGCACACAAGCCTAAGTTCAACATGCGCAATGCCAAGCATCGGCTGGAGTTGCGTAAAGCTCGCCGCCCATTGGACTCTGGAGAAGTGGAAACGCGTTCTCTGGAGTGATGAATCATGCTTAACCATCTGGCAGTCCGACAGGTGAATCTGGGTTCGCCGGATGCCAGGAGAATGTTACCTGCCCCAATGCATAGTGCCAACTGTAACGTGGAGTAGAAATAATGGTCTGGGGCTGTTTCCCAAGGTTCGGGATAAGCCCCTTAGTTCCAGTGAAGGGAAATCTTAACGCTACAGCATTCACTGACATTCTTGACGATTCTGTGCTTCCAACTTTGTGGCAACAGTTTGGAGAAGGCCCTTTGTTTCAGCATGAAAATGCCCCTGTGCACAAAGTGAGGTCCATACAGAAATGGTTCGTTGAGATCGGTGTGGAAGAGCTTGAATGGCCTGCACAGAGCCCTGACCTCAACCTAATCGAACACCTTTGGTATGAATTGGAACGCCGACTGCGAGCCAGGCCCAACATCAGTGCACGACCTCACTAATTCTCTTGTGGCTGAATTTAAGCAAGTCCCCGCAGCAATGTTTCAACATCTAGTGGAAAGCTTTCCCAAAAGAGTGGAGGCTGTTATCACAGCAAGGGTGGGACCAACTCCATATTAATGCCCATGGTTTTGGAATGAGATGTTCGATGAGCAGGTGTATCTCAAGTTTTGAGGGAGTGTGTAATTGGCATGCTGACTGCAGGAATGTCCACCAAAGTTGTTGCTAGATAATTGAATGTTAATTTCTCTAACATAAGCCTCAAGTCATTTTAGAGAATTTGGCAGTATGTCCAACCGGCCTCACAACCGCAGACCACGTATATGGTGTTGTGTGGGCAAGCGGTGTGCTGATGTCATTGTGAACAGAGCGCCCCATGGTGGCGGTGTGATTATGGAATGTGCAGGCATAAGCTACAATGAACACAATTGTATTTTATCTATGGAAATGTGAATGCACAGATACCGTGACAAGATCCCGAGGCCCATTGTCGTGCCATTCATCTGCCGCCATCACCTCATGTTTCATCATGATAATGCACAGCCCCATATCTCAAGGACCTGTACACAATTCCTGGAAGCTGAAAACATCCCAGTTCTTCCATGACCTGCATGCTCACCCACCGAGCATGTTTTGGATGCTCTGGATAGACATGTACGACAGTATCCAGCAACTTCGCAAATCCATTGAAGAGGAGTGGGACAACATTCCACAGCCACAATCAACAGCCTAATCAACTCTATGTGAAGGAGATGTGTTGCACTTTGAGTCAAATGGTTGTTACGCCAGATACTGATCCCACGCACCTACCCCCTTTTTTAAAAAGTATCTGTGACCAATAGATGCATATCTGTATTCCCAGTCATGTGAAATCCATAGATTAGAGCCTAATGAATTTATTTAAATCAACTAATATCCTCATATGAATTACAACTCAGTAACATCTTTGAAATTGTTGCACTTATATTTTTAAGTATACTTGTAGCTCATTAAACCATGGGATGTGTCCAAATATACATTGGCTAGCCTACATATTGGATCGCTAACCATAGGCCTGGGGCCATGAAACACTACTGTTAAACAGACTGCTTATCAAAATGAACCGCTACAAAAGTAACTTACTAATTTCCCTCATCTCCCATAGTAGCATTGTGTGCGTGTGTTAATTTCCCCATCGTAGCTAATTTCCCAGGGAAGTAAATAAGGCAATGGTGATTAAATAAATCCATTACAGAGTCAATATACATAAATTACATAGTATCTGCAGGACAGCAAGTATAGTTGAAGGCACTTTTACTTTTGGGTGGACGATTATCAGTTGAATTTAAAGCAACAAAAGAACATAGCTTCCATCGATCATTGACAACAATATGGATTTAAGAGATTGAAATGTAGTTACTCATACTATGAAAAATAAAAAACAGACCTCTTACAAGGGCCTGTACATTTGACTTTGGGGATAGTTAAAACGACAAAGCATCAGAGAGAAGTCAAAAGATGAACACCCATATAGTTAAGAAAAACACTGGATTTAAAACGCACTTGATAAAACTAAAAAGCAGCTAACGGCAGTTTGACCAACTATTGAGATACAGTAGTGCCCTAAATAAAAAGGTAGAAACATTCTCCATTGCCATTAACTGAAGTTGAACAGTATTTTTCAGTTATTGTCTACTTTGTAAATGCAGGGGTGTATTCATTACGCCAATTGGGCATGACAGCATGCAATCGCTCAGTCCTTGTATTCAGTGTACTTCTTAGACGAGCCATGCACCTTGCTGGCAGGGTACTTCAGCCTATTTAGGGCCATTTTGCACAGCACTGCTTGGGGTAAATCGATATGACATTTCTCGGCCAGCTCAACTAGGTAGATGAGGACGTCGCTGAGTTCATGAGCCAGGTGCTCGCGCTCGGAGTCGGTCCAGCCGGGAAGTCCTTCGGTCACCTCGCCACGCCACTGGAACAGCTCCGATACCTCGCCCACTTCTCCGACCATAGCTAGCAGGAGGTTGCGGGGTTGGTGGAACTGGTTCCAGTCTCGCTCGTCAGTAAATTCAGCTTGCATCCGTCGTATGTCTTCGATGGTAGGTTCGGCAGTGAAAGAGAACGTATCAGTTGGGGTTCTTCTCTTAGTTCCATTTTGCTTGGCAGCGTGGATGTCTGCCTCGCCGTTTTCACAGGCTATTTTTGACTTGCTGGGAGGACCATTGGTGTGTTTCGCTTCAGATGGGGCCACCGTCTCTCCGTTCAGTCCATGCACTCCATCGCCGTTCATTGCCATTGCCAATTTTACACCAAACTATTGCACGGATTAACACTTACTTCGCTGTAAACAACCAACCGTGACAACAATATGGGGAAATCTCCCGCCACAAAAACACTGCTCTTGTAGCCGGAAAATGTAACATAAATCGCCGGAAATTCGAAATATGGGTTGCACTAAATGTGTTGCATTGTGGGGTATTGAGTTTTCTTAAAGGCACATGCCCTCGGATTTTGTGTGAAACTAAGTTTACTACGACTACAACTACCATAATACTCTAAATAGAAAGACTAAACATGGCAGGCTCCTCTGCAGGAATGACTACACTGCTATGTAATATGAATAAACAAGTTGCAATATTTTATCCAACGATTACTTACCAAAGGCACAGTTGGTGTGTGATAAGGAGAATATGTATGTCTGTCTCCCGATGCCAGAGTCAAGCCCAAACAAAACGGAAAAGGTAGGTCCACGGAGTGAATGCTAACATTAGCTAGCTCGCACTGATGTGCACTGTTTGTGTATCGTGTGCGCGCCTGTGCTAGTTAGCGAGGACGACAGTCGCACATCATTCATAACCACATTCCCTTCCGTATTTAGACGTTGCAAACATTGCTGTTAGTTAAAAACCTCCATGCGGGTTATTTATAGCTAGTCGTCTGCATGATAGCTTCCTTTATAAATATGTAAATATTGTCCTTCTTACCCCTCTCTGCCTTCAGAGCATCCTCACAGGTTGTCTTGACAGGGATTCTGAATGACTTTGATTAGGTATGATGATGTCGCTAAAGTTTTTCTGAAATGCCGCATTCAAAACAACTGGGAACTCATGACGTCAGTGATATTTGGGTCGGAAAGTCGGAGCTCTAGAAAGAGGCCCGATTTTTTTTTTTTTTATTGAACCTTTATTTAACCAGGTAGGCTAGTTGAGAACAAGTTCTCAATTACAACTGCGACCTGGCCAAGATAAAGCAAAGCAGTGTGACACAAACATCAACACAGTTACACATGGAATAAACAAACATCGGGATCAATAATACAAAAGAAAAAGTCTATATACAATGTGTGCAAATGAGGTAGGACAAGGGAGGTAAAGGCAATAAATAGGCCATAGTGGCGAAATAATTACAATTTAGCAATTAAACACTGGAGTGATCGATGTGCAGAAGATGAGTGCAAGTAGAGATACTGGGGTGCAAAGGAGCAAAATAAATAACAGTATGGGGATGAAGTAGTTGGATGGGCTATTTACAGATGAGCTATGTACAGGTGCAGTGAACTGTGAGCTGCTCTGACAGCTGGTGCTTAAACTAGTGAGGGAGATATGAGTCTCCAGCTTCTGTGATTTTTGCAGTTCGTTCCAGTCATTGGCAGAAGAGAACTGGAAGGACAGCCGGCCGAATGAGGAATTGGCTTTGGGGGTGACCAGTGAAGTAGTTCAGAGTTGGATGACTGTTCATATCGATTTTCTACCCAATCGGAGCTCGTTTTTCCCCAGTTCCCAGTTGTTTTGAACGCACTGAAGTCTGAGATTTCCGAGTTCCCTGTTTTGAACGCGGCAAAAAGTCCACCAACAGAACTGTCTAAAATGCTGCACTGTAATTAATGACCCACATCTAAACTCCTATAACAGACAACCCTGGCAGTTAGCTGTTCATAAGTCCAGTCTATTAGTCAGTTCAGAAAAGGAAATTGTGGAGTTGATATGGTGGCCTCTCATTTCTAAGTGTTAATTTCTCTGACTGTATGCTTCTAGTGCTCCCCAGGAGCTGGTAGGTGTGGTGGGTCTGGAGATCCATGCTCAGATCCACTCCAACACCAAGCTGTTTTCTGGCTCCCAAGTCGGGTTCCAGGCTCCACCTAACTCCCTGGTGTCCTTCTTTGATGCCTCCTTACCTGGAACTCTACCTGTAAGTTATCGTGCATCTGATGATAAACATGCCTCATGTCAATAAAGGCTGTTTGTCTATTAGTTGCGTAATCATACAGTTGTTGTCCATCATAACATAATCTGGTCTATGTAACCTAGCTTACAATATGTCGGTGTGCATAGTCATTTCACCAAGTAGGCCTAAGTTCCTTTCCTCTTCCTCCTCAGGTGCTGAACAGACGATGTGTGGAGGCTGCAGTGATGACAGGTTTGGCCCTTAACTGTACCATCAACAGGAAGTCTCTCTTTGACAGGAAGCACTACTTCTACGCTGACCTTCCTGTAAGTCAACCCGGACCCCATCTATCCTTCAATCACAAGCAATCGTCAATCACATTTATTTCTAAAGCCCTTTTTAGGCTACATCAGCAGTTTTTACAAAGTTATTGAATACAGTAACCCGGCCTAAATCACAGAGGAGACAACTTACTCCCCCATTAATACAGTGGGGCAAAAAAGTATTTAGTCAGCCACCAATTGTGCAAGTTCTCCCACTTAAAAAGATGAGAGAGGCCTGTAATTTTCATCATAGGTACACTTCAACTATGACAGACAAAATGAGAAAAAGAAATCCAGAAAATCACATTGTAGGATTTTTAATGAATTTATTTGCAAATTATGGTGGAAAATAAGTATTTGGTCAAAAACAAAAGTTTATCTCAATACTTTGTTATATACCCTTTGTTGGCAATGACAGAGGTCAAACGTTTTCACAAGGTTTTCACACACTGTTGCGAGTATTTTGGCCCATTCCTCCATGCAGATCTCCTCTAGAGCAGTGATGTTTTGGGGCTGTTGCTGGGCAACATGGACTTTCAACTCCCTCCAAAGATTTTCTATGTGGTTGAGATCTGGAGACTGGCTAGGCCACTCCAGGACCTTGAAATGCTTCTTACGAAGCCACTCCTTCGTTGCCCGGGCGGTGTGTTTGGGATCATTGTCATGCTGAAAGACCCAGCCATGTTTCATCTTCAATGCCCATGCTGATGGAAGGAGGTTTTCACTCAAAATCTCACGATACATGGCCCCATTCATTCTTTCCTTGACACAGATCAGTCGTCCTGGTCACTTTGCAGAAAAACAGCCCCAAAGCATGATGTTTCCACTCCCATGCTTCACAGTAGGTATGGTGTTCTTTGGATGCAACTCAGCATTCTTTGTCCTCCAAACTCGACGAGTTGAGTTTTTACCAAAAAGTTATATTTTGGTTTCATCTGACCATATGACATTCTCCCAATCTTCTTCTGGATCATCCAAATGCTCTCTAGCAAACTTCAGACGGACCTGGACATGTACTGGCTTAAGCAGGGGGACACGTCTGGCACTGCAGGATTTGAGTCCCTGGCGGCATAGTGTGTTACTGATGGTAGGCTTTGTTACTTTGGTCCCAGCTCTCTGCAGGTCATTCACTAGGTCCACCCGTGTGGTTCTGGGATTTTTGCTCACCGTTCTTGTGATCATTTTGACCCCACGGGGTGAGATCTTGCGTGGAGCCCCAGATCGAGGGAGATTATCAGTGGTCTTGTATGTCTTCCATTTCCTAATAATTGCTCCCACAGTTGATTTCTTCAAACCAAGCTGCTTACCTATTGCAGATTCAGTCTTCCCAGCCTGGTGCAGGTCTACAATTTTGTTTCTGTGTCCTTTGACAGCTCTTTGGTCTTGGCCATAGTGGAGTTTGGAGTGTGACTGTTTGAGGTTGTGGACAGGTGTCTTTTATACTGATAACAAGTTCAAACAGGTGCCATTAATACAGGTAACGAGTGGAGGACAGAGGAGCCTCTTAAAGAAGAAGTTACAGGTCTGCGAGAGCCAGAAATCTTGCTTGTTTGTAGGTGACCAAATACTTATTTTCCACCATAATTTGCAAATTAATTCATAAAAAATCCTACAATGTGATTTTCTGGAATTTTTTTCTCTAATTTTGTCTGTCATAGTTGAAGTGTACCTATGATGAAAATTACAGGCCTCTCTCATCTTTTTAAGTGGGAGAACTTGCACAATTGGTGGCTGACTAAATACTTTTTTGCCCCATCGTAAGTAGCTCTCATCGGGTAAAGCATCCATCTCTCCCCAAAGTAACGTTCCCATTTTACTTCCTCCCTGTCCCTGAGCTAGGCTATCATTTAATAGTGACAAGTCTTGCTAAACCGGCAGAAAAGCTTATTGCCACCGATATCTTGCCAAATGACAGCTTCTGTTCCTGCAATCTGTTAGAAGTCAAGTCGTGGCCAAGTGATATTCACCCTCACCTTGCTATCAGGCGCTCCTGGGTAATTTTAGTGCCGTTATGACTGACATTTCATGACCTTGACATCAAGACCTGTCATTGGAAGAGTCGAAGAGATTCAATAGCAATTGCCCAACAAAGCCTCCCAAAAAGTTTCATTTTACTTTGGAGAGATGGGCAGCCCTAGCTTAATGTGACCTATGTAGAAAGAAATGACCCTGACATTACTCTTGACGAGCTGATGATGAGAAATTGTGGACTGAGAAAAGGATGAATTTGAATCATTTAAGTGCCTTAGCGGTATTATACCATAATGGGACTTTCCACTCTCAAGAAAATGACAAGACAGCTAGGAGATTTGTCTGTTACAGTGCAATCCATACCTTTCCTGTATTCGATTAGTGAAGAGTTTAAAAAGCTTCCCTAACTTTGTCCTAAGGTCAAGGTCATGTCTAATGACCAATAGAGTAGCTTGTGAGGTTTATTTTGTGTGGTCAGGGAATGGATTGTGGATCGTCGGGTTGTCAGTGCAGTTGTCTTAATGTTATGGTACGTCAATATCCTGTCATTTAAGAAATGAACTAGATGACACGATGGCCTAAGTCATTCTAGTTCTTTAGAATGGAAGCATATGATCAACACAAGGCCTGCCAAGCCTAGATTGTTAGAAGATTGAGTTGTCTTTCGAACCCAGCAGTCAGATTCATTGGTAATAATGTTATCGTGAGGCTACAGCTGCATAATCCCTCCCCACAGCAGAGGTAGATTATTGATTTCAAAAGCGCCGACATGTATCCCAGGGGTGAAATCCCAGCAGGAAGCCGAAGGATTATTCCCAAATCCCACCTCATCTTGTTTCCCCGTTGTAGATTTCCGGTCCGCTTACTGAGTGTTGCATCACCTCTCTCTTTGGGTTATGTTAAAACATGCGCTGTTGAAACGATAATGCCAGTTAATATTTAAATGTTCACCATGCCCACAAGTGGTACCAATGCTTATAAATATGTTTTTTGCTTACCCTGTAGACAACACTTGTGTTTTACCAGGCCCGGGAAATAGACAGGGAACAGGGATGGAGAGTAAAAAGGCCTGTGTTGCATAATGAATCATGCTAATGTGTTAAATTCAGTTGGGAGGGATGTTCATGCTCTCTTCATGATATGTAGAGAGAGAAAGTAATAGCCATGATGAGTGAAGCATTAAGCAGCACATTCTCTATTATCAATTATTTTACTAGCAGCCTATTGAAGTAGAGAGAACGAGGACATTAAAAAAACATGCATTTATTAAGAACACATATATGGAGTTGTGCATTATTGATGTGTTCCATGAATCCAGGATTTCACACAACGAACGCACTGCTGCTCATTACATGATTTATGATGCGCTTGCCTGACCAGCAGCAGGAATGAATTGAAGTGGCAGGCAGGTGTTCTGTTATAACAGCTAGCCTCTTCTTAATAACATGCACCAGCAGCTTCACACTAAGCTACTAGCGGATATGCATAATTCTACTTTTCTGGGGTGTTTTCTGTGCAGACGTTGACTCTGACGACTATTTAATGACTCAAATGGATCTGTTTGTGGGGACGTGGATGTACAATAGGTAAGGCTAGTTGAATCAAGGGTTGTAGAGGGGAATAGTTTGGTGCATCGAATCATGAATCCGTTGAAGGCAGCTTAGGTTCAGTGAACTGAATCTGAAAACGACAAATAGGAGTCTATTTGGAGAGAGAGCTCTCAGGTTGGGATTTACTTTCCTGAACCGACTGAGTGCTTTAATACCAGACTGCTCATTAGGCTTTGGGGCTGGGGTGTGACTAGAAGGACCCAGAGGCTTCCAGTAGCAGTTTTATACCACCACTGGTCTGCATCCAACTTCAGCTGCCCTTCATTATACAAAGCACCAACACGTCTTCACTGATTATGCCGGGATTGCAAATGATCCACCATTTTGGTGGGTGCTAAGCTAACTAACGTAGCCTGTGTGTGAACAGCAATGCATACAGTATGCTAACTAGGAGGCACTTGCGCTAATGAATAACATTTGCATTGACACTGACAGAGCTCTGAGAGAATTGATTATTCTAGAAAGGGAGAAATCAGCATCTTTTAATGCTATAATCCTGTATTTATAGTACACCGCTGAGATAAAAATGGAATGTCTCCCGTGGTCCATTATGCTTGTGTTTGTTGCCAGTGATTGTATTGTTGATCAGGTACAGTACAACACACAGATGGTTATGGCTAATTCACTTTTTTTCTCTCCTTTTTCTTTGCTCATATTTATTCCTTCCCTTTCTTCTTCTTCGTCGGCATGCCAATAAGTATGATGAATGTTTAGTCTTTTCTAGCGGCGGTTGCCGTGGCAACGGGACATAGTGCTACCGTACTCACTTGTGGAATAGCGGCAGCCAGCACAGTGGCTCTTCAGAATAACAGAACAGATAAAATATTCATTCAGTTCGCTTTTGTGACTTTGAACCCCTCTCAACGAAACAACAATAATATTCCAACCGCATAATAATGAGTTGGAGTAACCAGTTTTAGGGACGTATTATCCCTCCCCTAAGTAACTAACTAATGGCTGGATCTTAGCTCATGTTTAATGCATGGGTTGCTATTTTGTTCTTAACACTCTTGACCCCTTGAAATATTTAAAGTTATTTCCAAGTTAATTGTAATGGTAAATCGTTGATTATGCAGGCCAAGTTTATTTCGGTATTAACCCCAAGTTTTCCTATCGTGTATATAATATAAATGACTTAATTGTATTATATAGTGGCTGTAATTAAATACCTAAGCCTGGTCCCAGATCTGTTTGCGAGGAGTCCTCTATATTTGTCATGCCAAATGTCAAGTTTATACAGCATATGAGACTAGGCTATTACAGATCTGATAAATGAGACCCATTTAGACAGCTGAAGCAAAGCACACAAAATTGACCTTCTCTAGTTTCATGTGTTTCCTCCATCCAGGCGGGCTACCAGATCACCCAACAGAGGCTGCCCATCGCGGTGGACGGCACCCTGACCTACAGTCACCTGGGGGGCCGTAAGAGGAACGAGGTGGTCACCAAGAGTGTCAGGATCAAACAGATCCAGTTAGAGCAGGACAGTGGCAAGAGCCTCCACGATGACTACAGGAACCAGACCCTTATAGACCTCAACAGAGCAGGTAGGTGGAGTTTAGCTTCCCATCGGTGTACCTCAACAGAGCAGGTAGGTGGAGTTTAGCTTCCCATCGGTGTACCTCAACAGAGCAGGTAGGTGGAGTTTAGCTTCACATCGGTGTACCTCAACAGAGCAGGTAGGTGGAGTTTAGCTTCCCATCGGTGTACCTCAACAGAGCAGGTAGGTGGAGTTTAGCTTCCCATCGGTGTACCTCAACAGAGCAGGTAGGTGGAGTTTAGCTTCCCATCGGTGTACCTCAACAGAGCAGGTAGGTGGAGTTTAGCTTCCCATCGGTGTACCTCAACAGAGCAGGTAGATGGAGTTTAGCTTCCCATCGGTGTACCTCAACAGAGCAGGTAGGTGGAGTTTAGCTTCCCATCGGTGTACCTCAACAGAGCAGGTAGGTGGAGTTTAGCTTCCCATCGGTGTACCTCAACAGAGCAGGTAGATGGAGTTTAGCTTCCCATCGGTGTACCTCAACAGAGCAGGTAGGTGGAGTTTAGCTTCCCATCGGTGTACCTCAACAGAGCAGGTAGGTGGAGTTTAGCTTCCCATCGGTGTACCTCAACAGAGCAGGTAGGTGGAGTTTAGCTTCCCATCGGTGTACCTCAACAGAGCAGGTAGATGGAGTTTAGCTTCACATCGGTGTACCTCAACAGAGCAGGTAGATGGAGTTTAGCTTCCCATCGGTGTACCTCAACAGAGCAGGTACCATAGAGTTCAAACACTCATAGACTCCAAGAGGAGTCTACCACAGAGCTCCAACTAGTATATATACAGATCTAGATAGAACAGGGACTGGCTAGCCAAATCCTATGTAGGCATATGGGGAGTGTATGTAACATCTATCCCTCGCTCCAGGTGTGGGTCTGATGGAGCTGGTGATGGAGCCAGACATGAGTTGTGGAGAGGAGGCAGCAGCAGCCGTCAGAGAGATGCAGCTCATACTGCAGGCTCTAGGGACCTGCCAAGGAAACATGGCTGGTGGGAAGGCCTGCATTTTACACACACACACTAACTGACACACCAGGGAACCATGGCTGGTGGGGAGGCCTGCATTGAACACAGGGGCACCATATTGGGGGGGGGGGGGGGGGGGGGGGGTTAGGACGATTGTAAGGGCATGTGACTGACAGGGGCTCTAAAGAATTATTAGAACATTAGGTAAAATAGGTTAATAATTTAATATATATTATATTATTAACCTATCATCATAAATATGATATTTTAATTACAATAAAACTAACAGTTTATTTTTCTTTGGCAACAAGTAAACATCCAGAGAGCCTCTATATTGACAGCTGTTTCATACCTTCTCTCTTGCTATAGAGGGACAGCTGTCTCATTACTTCTCTCTTGTTATAGAGGACCAGCTGTCTCATACCTTCTCTCTTGCTATAGAGGGACAGCTGTCTCATTACTTCTCTCTTGTTATAGAGGACCAGCTGTCTCATACTTTCTCTCTTGCTATAGAGGGCCAGCTGTCTCATTACTTCTCTCTTGCTATAGAGAGCCAGCTGTCTCATACCTTCTCTTGCTATAGAGGACCAGCTGTTTCATTACTTCTCTCTTGCTATAGAGGACCAGCTGTTTCATTACTTCTCTCTTGGTATAGAGGGCCAGCTGTCTCATACCTTCTCTTTTCCTATAGAGGGCAGTGGGTTAACTGCCTTGTTCAGGGGCAGAACGACAGATTGGTACTTTGTCAGCTCAGGGATTTGAACTTGCAGCCATTCGGTTACTAGCCCAACGCTCTAACCACTAGGCTAACTAGCCATCTCTCTCTTCCTATAGAGTGCCAGCTGTCTCATACCTTCTCTCTTCCTATAGAGTGCCAGCTGTCTCATACCTTCTCTCTTCCTATAGAGTGCCAGCTGTCTCATACCTTCTCTCTTCCTCTAGAGTGCCAGCTGTCTCATACCTTCTCTCTTCCTATAGAGTGCCAGCTGTCTCATACCTTCTCTCTTCCTATAGAGTGCCAGCTGTCTCATACCTTCTCTCTTCCTATAGAGGGCCAGCTGAGAGTGGATGCCAACGTGTCTGTCCACAGACCTGGGGATCCTTGGGGCATCAGGACTGAGGTTAAGAACATCAACAGTGCCCGCAACCTGGCCAGGGCCATAGGTGAGTGCTGCAGAGGGCTTTTCACAATACTGAGCCAAACCAGAGGCGAAGCGAGAAGCTCCACTCGCGTCAATCTGTCCACGCGAGAATGCGGCGATAAGTACACCAAGTGGGGATTGTTTTTGTATGGAGGTCTATGAGAGAGTGTCGGATCTGGTAAGAAAGAAAATGTGATAGCTAATATTCTAAGTGAGGCTTATTTGACCTAATAGAAGTTGCATAATGTTTAGGTTGTTACGAATGTACTGATATACACTACATGACCAAAAGCATGTGGACACCTGCTCGTCGAACATCTCATTCCAAAATCATGGGCATTAACATGGAGTTGGTCCCCCCTTTTGCTGCTATAACAGGCTCCACCCTTCTGGGAAGGCTTTCCACTAGATGTTGGAACATTGCTGCGGGGACTTGCTTCCATTAAGCCACAACAGCATTTGTGAGGTCGGCCCTGATGTTGGGCGATTAGGCCTGGCTCACAGTCGGCGTTCCAATTCATACCAAAGGTGTTCGATAAGGTTGAGGTCAGGGCTCTGTGCAGGCCATTCAAGTTCTTCCACACCGATCTCGACAAACTATTTCTGTATAGACCTCGCTTTGTGCACGGGGGCATTGTCATGCTGAAACAGGAAAGGGCCTTCCCCAAACTGTTGCCACAAAGTGGAAGCACAGAATCGTCTAGAACTCAAAGCGTTAAGATTTCCCTTCACTGGAACCGAGGGGCCTAGCCCGAACCATGAAAAACAGCCCCAGACCATTATTCCTCTTCCAACAAACTTGACAGTTGGCACTATGCATTGGGGCAGGTTGCGTTCTCCTGGCGTCCGCCAAACCCAGGTTCGTCTGTCCAGAGAATGCGTTTCCACTTTTTTACACCACTCCAGCCGATGCTTATAATTGTTGGAAAGTTGGCATCCTATGACAGTGCCACGTTGAAAGTCACTGAGCTCTTCAGTAAGGTTATTCTACTGCTAATGCTTGCTTGATTTTGTGCTCAATTTTATACACCTGTCAGCAACTGGTGTCCACTAAACTCCCATTGTTAGGGCAGAGATAAGACCATCTCACCATTATATAGACTATATTATAGAGAGTCTCTGGCCAAACCAAGCTGTACTGAGCTGGCCTGGTTAAAGCCTTCACCATAGTTGCTGGAACCGTGCTGAAAAGGACCATGTGAATAGACCATATCTGAGCCAGAACAGGTTGGTTCAGGTTGGCACAATAGTGTGTGATGGGTATATACTCATTTTCATTGGTGGGGGTTAGTGGAGGTACTGAAGTGAAGCGGTCACGACCCAGTGGGTCTGGAATGAGCTAGTTGGATGAGCACTCAGGGAAATATAGACACACACACACACACGCACAGAAAGAGAGAAAAAGAGCGAACCGCATGGAATCCTTTTCATGGGCTGTCATCTTTCTGAAACAGTCGTCTGACGGAGGGCTGTGTAATTATGCGTGCACTGCAAGTCAAACTGGGAGTCAAAGATTAGGGACACCATGAGGCACACACACACACACAACCGGCCTTGTCTGAGTTCCTCTGAGTAAATGTTCACTCAGACAAGTCAGTGAAGTAACTGCCAAAACTTCCTCTTGTCTCAACTTCATATGTCTTTCCATGATTTGTTCTTTCTGAGGTGTTTTATCCCTGAAGGCAGTCGTCACTCTCTCTGCCCACAGGAATCAGAGAAACAGGCTTTCTGTTGACAGGAACTGAAGATGGAAAGGCTTCTAAAGAGACGTTTAGTGTAGAGGGATCGTTAACATTGACTAGAAAGCACGAGGCCTTTCCTACCCACACAAACTCAGGAAGATATAGAATACAACTTTATTGACCATTTGTTTCAGTGAACAACTGAGCACACAGTTAGCATGCCTAACTTAGGCTAAATTGGCCTTCTACAGAACAATAGATTTCCCATCAACACTAATTCCACTTCTACAGAGTTTTCCATCTTTCTTTTCTCTCCAACTTACTGGAGACGGTGGAGAGTCATAGGGGCCATTGAAATTCTTCACCAGGAGCAGCAGGCCATTAACAGTTCGTGTGATACGAAGTGACTTGGCCGCTTTCATTATTTATCCCAAGAGTAGACTTCCATTTTAGCTTAGTGCAGAGAAGTGATAAAGAGTTTTTAAAAGTCAAAACTCCAGATAGTCGTTTGTCACAGAGAACTACTGTAGCAACAGTTTGGAGACTTCAGGCAGGGCCATGTGTCATGGCAGATGTTGGGAGGATCTAACACCGTGCCAGTTGGCTGGATGCTTGCTTCTGATCAGGCCGTGTGTGTGTGTGTGTGTGTGTGTGTGTGTGTGTGTGTGTGTGTGTGTGTGTGTGTGTGCGCGCGCGTGTGTATTTTCATCAACAGACTATGAGATCCAGAGACAGATGTTTGTCCTGGAGAGCGGCGGCACGGTGCAGAACGAGACACGGTCGTTTGATGGCAAGACTGGGTAAGAGGCTTCTAGAACCAACCCTCGAACCAAGTCAAGCCGACAAGTCCCATTACGTTACAGTGAGAGTGTTTCTGTCAAAAATGTCTATTGACTAAGAATATGATGTTTCACGGGATACGGTACAATGTACACAGGATGCGTCTCTTCAGAGTTTAAATAATTATTTGGGTCAGTTATTCCCCCCCCCCCATAATTAAACACTATATTCCCATCTCCTGTGTTGATATTTGATCTCAAGACATTCTCTCTTCTGGGGTTGATTTGAAAACGTTTTTAGTAACTAAGGATGATGAATGAGGCCACTTGGAGTCAGTCAGTGTCTGGTGTTGTGGACCAGTGTGCCAATGTCAAGCCCATGAAATGAGCTGCTCTTCACACAGCTGGGGCCTGCCTCTAATGCGCAAGTTAGCGTTTTTTGTCATGAATCCTGTACTGGAGGCAGCTCTGCAGAGCAGTTAATAGCTGGCACAGCCACAAAGTCATCAAATCTGATTTTAAACCTAACCTTAACCACACTGCTAATATCCTGATGCCTAACACTAACCTTAAATGAAGAACAAAAAGCCCATTGTGACTTTGCAGCTGGCCTATCTAAGGGGAAATCGCTCAGTTCTGCCTCCAGGACAAGACTCATGACAATAAATGTCAACCTGCCTATAACACCATCGTGTGTGTGCGTGCGCTGGGCCTGATGAAGTGCGTTTGACAGCAAAGGCCCACAGCTCTGTCATGGTCCAGAAATAGACAGAATGACTGGGGGCCCCTCACCTCACACCTGTCGCCCATAGTTACAGCCTCTTCAACATGAACAATCTGCCGTAGTAACTGTTGTAACGAGCGAAACACTATTGTTATACAGTACCTCAAAGCCATAACATGTGTCCCTCTGTTTTACAGTCACACCATTCCAATGAGAGACAAGGAGGGCCTTCAGGACTACAGGTGAGTACAACTCATATTCACTTCAGTATGTTCTAGCAGCACAGCCTCCAGCATGGTGTGTGGTATGATACGATCACCGCTGTAGGACCTGCATGGAGAGAAGAGGGGGAGCGAGACAGGATGGAGAGGAGAGAGGTCATCGTGTCTAGGGGCCCAGTAGATGAACATACCGATAAACATGCGCCACCCCGTGGCCCTAACACATCAGTTAGCAAGAATTGTGACGAAGAGTAAGCGTGCGACGCAGTCACACAAGTGTATGTGTGTTGGTGTTTTGTGACAGCCCTCTGTCTGACCGTATGACACTGTGTCGTCTAAGAGGCCTGCAGAGATAGCCAGCACTCCTCTTATCTTTCTCTACTGCTGATAACAGCTCCCTCTCGATCTTCTCTTATCTCTCCTCTGTTGTCTTTAACTGTGCTCGCTCTGGGTGCTCCCTCTGTCACACATGCACTCCCACCTCTCCCATCACTCTTCTCTCTCCCCTCGCTCTCCCACCTCTCCTCTCCTCTCTCTCCCCTCGCTCTCTCCTCTCTCCCACCTCTCCTCTCTTCACTCTCCCCTCATTCTCACCTCTCTCTCTCACCTCTCCTCTCTTCCACCTCTCCTCTCTCGCTCTCTCCTCTCTCACCTCTCTTCTCTCTCCCACCTCTCCTCTCTCCCACCTTTTCTCTCCCCTCGCTCTCACCTCTCCTCTCTCTTCTCTCTCCCACCTTTTCTCTCTCTCTCACCTCTCCTCTCTCTCACCTCTTCTCTCTCCCACCTCTTCTATCTCCCACCTTTTCTCTCTCCCCTCTCCTCTCCCTTCTCTCCTCTCTCTTCTCTCTCCCACCTTTCCTCTCTCCCACCTTTTCTCTCTCCCCTCGCTCTCACCTCTCCTCTCTCCCACCTTTTCTCTCTCCCCTCTCTCCCAGCTCTCCTCTCTCTTCTCTCTCCCACCTTTTCTCTCTCCCCTCACTCTCTCACCTCTCCTCTCTCCCACCTCTCTTCTCCCTTCTCTCCTCTCTCTTCTCTCTCCCCTCGCTCTCTCTTACCTCTTCTATCTCTTCTCTCTCCCACCTATTCTCTCTCCCTCGCTCTATTTTCTTCTCTCTCCATCTTTCTCACTCCCCCCAGGTTCATGCCGGAGCCCAACCTGCCTCCTCTGATGGTGTACGAGGCGTGCTCTACAGCCCCCCCTGGTGTTGCCCCCAGCCAGGTGGTGGTTCTGGAGGAGGTGAGGGAGAGGCTGCCGGAGCTGCCCAGCGTCAGGAGGCAGAGGCTGGTGGAGACCTATGGCATCCTCCCCGAACACAGCTTCACCCTGGTGGTGAGTGACTACCACAGTATGTAGGTGTGTCTGTTAACGTCCAACTGAGCAAGTTAATTATAATTGATGGTAGGTAGGTTTCTCCCTCCATCTCTCTGGCTTTCATCTTCTGTCTTCCTGTCTGTCTCTCTCCCTCCCACTTTCTGGCACTCGTTTCTGCTCCCCCTCTCTCCCCCTTCCTTTATCTCTCCATTGTACTCTCTCCCTCACTGTCTCTCAATTTAATAACTACCCAAAATAACCTATTCTTGCACAGCCAGTTACCCTGTCTGCACTTCTGCCTCTGTCCTGCAAAGCGCAGTAAAATTGTTGTATATACAGTATTATTGAGTGTGTTTCATTGGGTCTCCTGTTGTAGAATGAGGACGGGCTGATGGACTACTTTGAGGCCGTCGTCAGGGAGACCAAGGCTGGGCCGAGAAAGGTGATTGGCTGGGTGATGAACGAGCTGCAGGGCCTCCTCCATCAACAGAACCTGAGTGTCAGCCAGAGGTGAGACACTCAGTCGTCCTCTTCCTCATCCTCTTCCTCATCCTCTTCCTCTGTGTCCTACTCTAGCCTCAGTCATTCTCTTTCTCCTCTCCACCTCATCTCTATCATTCTTCCTCTACATCCTTCATCTTGTTTTGCCCTCTTCTCCCTCCCCTCCTCCCGAACTCCTATCATGTGTCCCTCCTCCCCTTCCTCCTCTTTTCAGTCTTGCGTTGACTTCAAACCCCATGTTGAAGATCCTATCTCAGGATCCAACATCTTGGCTAGACGGAGGCCTGAAATCATTTCCATACTGGAAGCATCATTTATGTGCTTTTTCCCTGCGATGTTTCCTATCCATCTTCATGTTGATTCCTTCCGTTATTACTGTGGCAGACAGTGAATGTGAATAGAGAATATATCTGGGTAATAAGCTGAGTGTTTTGAGTTGTTTTTCTATATGACTGTTTTTATCCTACACTCCAGACTGTTCTAAGACTGATCAAACAGAGTAAAGTATGATGTGTCTTGCTTCATGTCTTTGTCTGAGAACTCGTGGATGTTTGTGTGCCTTTTGTCGTTTTGAAAAAAGTGAGAGTGGATGTTGACTCTGTGTGGATTCACGTGTTTGTTGTTTGTTTAGCCATATTTCCGTTCATAACTCAGTCAGTGTGTATGTGACTGTGTGTCTCTGGCTCAGTGTGTGTCTGACTCGGGGATTCGTGACAGCACTGATGATCATGTGCCCTGTAGGTGGCAATGGGCTGTCACAGAGAGAGACGGGGCCAAATAGCCTCTCATTATAAGCACAGTGACTCCGGGGTAGATAGACACCATCACACTGTCACACAGGAGAGGATGGACTGGGTCTAATGACATCTCCTGTGCCTTCTCTCTCTTCCTTCTATTCTCTCTCTCTCTCTTCCTTCTCTGTCTCTCTCTCTCTCTTCCTTCTCTCTCTCATATCTGTCTCTCTCTCTCTCTTCCTTCTCTCTCTCATATCTGTCTCTCTCTCTCTCTTCCTTCTCTCTCTCTCTCCTGTCTCTCTCTCTTCCTTCTCTCTCTCTCCTGTCTCTCTCTCTTCCTTCTCTCTCTCTCATATGTCTCTCTCTCATATGTCTCTCTCTCTTCCTTCTCTCTCTCATATCTGTCTCTCACTCTCTCTCTCTTCCTTGTCTCCTCTCTATCATCTGTCTCTCTCTCTTCCTTCTCTCTCTCTCTCATATCTGTCTCTCTCTCATATCTTTCTCTCTCTCTTCCTTCTCTCATGTCTCTCTCTCTCATATCTGTCTCTCTTCCTTCTCTCTCTCATATCTGTCTCTCTCTCTCTCTCTTCCTTGTCTCTCTTCCTTGTCTCTCTTCCTTGTCTCTCTCTTCCTTGTCTCTCTCATATCTGTCTCTCTCTTCCTTCTCTCTCTCATGTCTCTCTCTCTCTCTCTTCCTTCTCTCTCTCTCTCTCTCTTCCTTCTCTCTCTCTCTCATATCTGTCTCTCTCTCTTCCTTCTCTCTCTCTCTCTCTCTCTCATATCTGTCTCTCTCTCTTCCTTCTCTCTCTCTCTCTCTCATATCTGTCTCTCTCTCTTCCTTCTCTCTCATATCTGTCTCTCTCTCTTCCTTCTCTCTCTCTCTCATATCTGTCTCTCTCTCATATCTTTCTCTCTCTCTTCCTTCTCTCATGTCTCTCTCTCTCATATCTGTCTCTCTTCCTTCTCTCTCTCATATCTGTCTCTCTCTCTCTCTCTTCCTTGTCTCTCTTCCTTGTCTCTCTCTTCCTTGTCTCTCTCATATCTGTCTCTCTCTTCCTTCTCTCTCTCATGTCTCTCTCTCTCTCTCTTCCTTCTCTCTCTCTCTCTCTCTCTCTTCCTTCTCTCTCTCTCTCATATCTGTCTCTCTCTCTTCCTTCTCTCTCTCTCTCTCTCTCATATCTGTCTCTCTCTTCCTTCTCTCTCTCTCTCTCTCATATCTGTCTCTCTCTCTTCCTTCTCTCTCTCTCTCATATCTGTCTCTCTCTCTTCCTTCTCTCATATCTCTCTCTCTTCCTTCTCTCTCTCTCATATCTGTCTCTCTCTCTTCCTTCTCTCTCTCTCATATCTGTCTCTCTCTCTTCCTTCTGTCTCTCTCTCTCATATCTCTCTCTCTTCCTTCTCTCTCTCTCATATGTCTCTCTCTCTCTCTTCCTTCTCTCTCATATCTGTCTCTCTCTCTCTCTCTTCTCTCTCTCTCTCATATCTGTCTCTCTCTCTTCCTTCTCTCTCTCATATCTCTCTCTCTCTCTTCCTTCTCTCTCTCATATCTGTCTCTCTCTCTCTTCCTTCTCTCTCTCTCTCTCATCTGTCTCTCTCTCTTCCTTCTCTCTCATCTGTCTCTCTCTCTTCCTTCTCTCTCTCTCTCATCTGTCTCTCTCTCATCGGTCTCTCTCTCTTCCTTCTCTCTCTCTCTTCCTTCTCTCTCTCTCTCTCTCATCTGTCTCTCTCTTCCTTCGCTCTCTCATCTGTCTCTCTCTTCCTTCTCTCATCTGTCTCCCTCTCTTCCTTCTCTCATCTGTCTCTCTCTCTTCCTTCTCTCTCTCATATCTGTCTCTCTCCCTCTCTTCCTTCTCTTCTCTCCCTTCTCTCTCTCATATCTGTCTCTCTCTCATATCTGTCTCGCTCTCTCATGTGTCTCTCTCTCTCTCTCGCTCCCTCTCTCAGTCCGATCTCTCCTCAAGCTCTAGCCCAGATACTGAATCTCCAGGAGAATGGACAAATCTCTTCTTCTATCGCCAAGCAGGTGAGAGATAACAAAATGGCATAACATCCAAAACATTTAATGCAAAGTCCATATGTGTTACCACACTGAGTGTACAAAATATTATTAACACTTTCTATGACATAGACTGACCAGGTGAATCCAGGTGAACGCTTTGATCCCTTATTGAGGTCAGTTGTTAAACCCACTTCAATCAGTATAGATGAAGGGGAGGAGACAGGTTAAAGATTTTTAAGCCTTCAGAGGGTGAATGGGCAAGACAATAGATTTAAGTGCCTTTGAACGGGGTATGGTAGTAGGTGACAGGCGCACCGGTTTGAGTGTGTCAAGAAGTGCAAAGCTGCTGGGTTTTTCACACTCAACCGTTTGCCATGTGTATCAAGAATGGTCCACCACCCAAAAGACATCCAGCCAACTTGGCACGACTGTGGGAAGCATTGGAGTCAACATGGGTCAGCATCCCTGTGGAACGCTTTCAACACCTTTTGTCCATGCCCTGATGAATTGTAGCTGTTCTGAGGGCAAAGGGGGGTGCAACTCAATATTATGAAGGTGTCCTTAATGTTTTGTACCCTCTGCGTATATTATATAATTTTCAATTGGGGTTTAACCTGAGTGTTTCATTGCTCCATACAGGTGTTCCAGGAGCTGTGGAAGACCCCAGGTAAAACAGCCCAGCAGATCGTCAAGGAGCAGGACCTGGGGATGGTCAACGACAGCACAGAGATCCACAGGATTTGCCAGAAGGTGGTGGACTCACACCCAGACCAGGTGAGGCCTCCCTGGAAAAGAGCTGCCACAATGAGGGCAGGTAGTTTGCCCCTGGTGATGTGTTGGGCAGACCACACCACCCTCTGAAGAGCCCTGCGGTTAGGGGTGGTGCAGTTGCCGTACCAGGTGGTGATTCAGCCCGACAGGATGCTCTCAATGGTGCATCTGTAAAAGTTTGTGAGGGTCTTAGGGGCCAAGCCACATTTCTTTAGCCTCCTGAGGTTGAAGAGGCGCTGTTGCACCTTCTTCGCCACAGTCTGTGTGGGTGGACCATTTCAGATTATCAGTGATGTGTACGCCGAGGTATTTGAAGCTTTTCACCTTCTCCACTATGTTCGTGTCTCCAGAAGTCCATGATCAGCTCCTTCATTTTGTTGCCATTAGGAGAGAGAGAGGTTATTTTTCTGGCACCACTCTTCCAGGGCCCTCACCTCCGGCTGTCTAGTCATTGTTGGTAATCAAGCCTACTACTGTTGTGTCGTCTGCAAACTTGATGATTGAGTTGGAGGTGTGTGTGGCCACACAGTCATGGGTGAACAGGGAGTACAGGAGGGGGCTGAGCACGCACCCTTGTGGGGCCCCTGTGTTGAGGATCAGCGAAGTGGAGGTGTTTCCTACCTTCACCACCTGGGGGGCGGCCCGTCAGGAAGTCCAGGACCCAGTTGCACAGGGCGGGGTTCAGACCCAGGTACCTGAGCTTAATGATGAGCTTGGAGTGTACAGGCTCATCGACTTTTTGCTAGTAGCCAGTCTTGATAGAGTTCTGTTGATGATCAATAAATTAAATGCAAACATAAGTATTTATGCTGCTACTGTTCCCCCTACAGGTCCAAGCCATCCGCAGTGGGAACAAGAAGGTTCTGAACAAGCTCATGGGTCTGGTCCAGAAGGAGACTAAAGGCAGGGCTGACCCAGTCCTGGTACGGGCCATCCTGGAGCAGAAGACATCCTGAGGACTAACTAACACTGTCTTTGGCCACCTTGACTGCCTCAACTTGTATATGCTTGGTGGAATATCAAACTGGTCCAAGAGGCAGCAAGCATGGCATCTTTATGGCGTCATCATAGTTATCATGTCATCTGGTCAAGAGGATTATTGTTGCTAAATCAACTGTCTCTCATGTTGTCTTCTGGCACCGTACCCGCCTTTAAGTTGTCGCAGTTGCATTATTACTTTGTGTACATAAATATATTCTAATACCCTTTGGAGTGTGCACACTTATCCCCTCCCGAACACACACTTCATCTAAAACTGTCAAGGGAATGGCATACACATCCTCCATGATAATCACACTTTAAGCAGAGCCATTCTGGAATCCCTTCGCAGTTTGGAACACTCTGAACCCACCAATGGCAGAACATAGCTAATAAAGGTATGGCCCATTACCAGGCAGTTTGGGAGTCATCCCAGAAGTCATCTTTCTGCTTTTATCACGGTCTTCTGGCAGCACTGAAATGAATCAGGAGAGCAACAGAGGACTGAAGTACTATATGCAATGTATCTCCTGATACTCCCTCTAAAATGGATCGGATTAGGAATGATTTAGAGGTCAGTGTTCAGTCAAAGGAGAGGAAGTAGTCATGAGTAGTGAGCACCCCCTTGTGGCTGTCAAGGGTGGTGCCCTTGTGTCTGTCAAGTGAAGGAGATACATACTGTAACCTGCAATACTGAGACATATTGGCCTTTTCTCTATCCTTTAGCTCTCTAGAGTTAGGCATCTCTTACATTCAGATGGCTTGAATATTGGGTTTTGTCAAATTACGCAGTAATTCAATACTGGTTGGCTGTGTGCATGCGACTTCAGTTTGGTAACGTAGATAGTTGCCTCCCATTCATCCCCTTTGTTTCTATTGAATGCCGTATGCAGTGACCTATATAAAAGAGGTATTGTACATAACACAATTGGACTTCTTGATTAAAAAAAACAGGGTTTGTGGCTGGCTGCTGTTTCAGTGCCTGTGAAGAAGACCTAGTTTTGAACAGAAGCTGGGTCACTGGATGAATGGCTGTCAGAAGCCCTGTTTATACCTGCTGTTAACATTCATCCTGATCTTGTCCGTGTACACTTCGATCTGATCACAATGCATTTTTTTTAATCGTCCAAAAATGTGGCCACAATCAGAATTGGACAAGATCAGGACAAAGGCTGCATGTTAGAACCAGGTATAGAGGGGGGATTGTTTACTAAACGAGGCCAGTGGAGTCCACTGAACACACAACCACTTCTGGGTGAAAGAAGAGGAAGGAAAAATGTGTTTTCCCTGTGTTTTGCATTTCACTTTGCCGAGGTGAAGCTAAAATATAAATTTGGGTAGAGAAGCTGTCAAGTCAAAACACATGACATATTTATCTGTTCTTTAATAAAAAAGTATTATAAAGACATCTATTAGTGTAAAATAATCATTTCTTGGAACCTCGGACTTTAATGCCAGAAGAATACACACTGGAGTAACCTGACAAGGTCATCGCTGACATCTAAAATGGATGCTAATAGTTGTAGAAAGGGAGAAACTAGACTACTTCTCTTTGGAATTAAACCTCTACGCAACTGAAGAGAACTGTGCCTCTAAATTTGGTTAAAATAAATGTGCTCCACACAACATTCTACTACAAGAGAATATGGAGTACATCACCAAATTTAGCAATGGCAACAAATGATGCATTCCATAACTGTCCATCGGTCCAACTTGTGGACTAGTTCGAGCAGACAGTGATATATTTTTGACTTTGCAGCTGCATCTACGTTCATTAGGATGCATCATAGGAAAAAGTTTTGCAACAGAAAACAAAAAAGAGCATTTCTAAATGGATAAGCTCACCTTTATGCCTACTGAACATGACCATGCTTAGCCCAGAGTAGACACTGTAAACAACAGGAGGAAATTCATTCAAAATTCAGGCACCAATTTTTAGGTAGTTCTTCCCTAACATATCGATTTAATAGGGACAGGCATTGTAACAAAATGTCTCCTTGGTTGAAATCAAAACCTTAAATAAAAAGGCCATTAAAATCAAGGCTATTTATTTGTTGCTAATGGTAGACCATGTCTTAGTCTGGAATTCAAACTTCAAATGGAGCATATCAGCTTGGATTTCAGGCTACCCTCGTCTTACTGTGAGAGTTGGCCAACACTCAATGCTAAAATGAATGTGCCAAATCATCAATGAACAAACCAACAGTGATGTATTCCAATCTTCCCAACTTGACTCATAAAAACATACAAGAAACATGCATTCCCTATACAGCAACAAGAAGACAGAACAACTCAAGTTACAACCTCTGTGAAAAAATATGGCAATAGAACCTCTCTCTACGAAACAGTTCCATTATTGTGACATTAAGTACATTCTGTATTAAATACCAACCCCATCAGGAAACAAAACGTAATAAAGTACTCTTTATACCTCAAATATCAATAATGATTTGCATAGTGTGCTGCTTCTTTGATTATTTTTCCCAATTATATACATAAAGTACTAAAATAAGGCTAAGACATTGAGGGCTTCCCAAACGGCACCCATTACCCCATATAGTGCACTACTCTTGATTTATATGGTCAAAAGTAGTGCACTACATAGGAAATAAGGTGCTGTTTTGGATGCGAACATTGAGTGCATCACCCTGATATGGAAAGCTCCTTTTAGAGAGATATCATTATAAATAACGTGCATTCAGTGGACAGGACCTGGTGCACCATGGGAAAATGGAGTTAGACGCAGCATTGAGAATTGACGTCAGAAGAACCCAGTGTCCTGAAGTACACCCCTAAATAAAATAAAAAACCTTCTAGATTGAATATCTAATGTGCATTGAAAACCTAACATAACTGAAATATGTCTATTGAACAAAGAAAGTCTTTGATTTAAGGTATTTAGCGACACAAACTTGTTTTGTACAGTGAGCCTGATAGTCTAACTTACTAGACCTCTTCTTCAGTCAAGAGTTTTGAATAACAACGATCACCGGATACATAGCATTAGAGAATGCCATGGTCTACACCAACTCATAAAGCAAGTATGAGATGAATGGGGCTCCCACTTCTAACACCAACACGCTAACCAGTAGTTTAGTGGTGCTGCTAGGGTACTTGTTACTGGTACCCCGTGTTAACAGCCAAGTTAGTGTTACTCATTGTGGATTTATTACTTTCCCACCATTTCTCTATTTTCTTTCTCTCTGCATTGTTGGGAAGGGCCCGTAAGTAAGCACTTCACTGCTAGTCTACACCTGTTGTTTACAAAGCAGGTGACAAATAAAGCAGGTGACAAATTTGATTAGTGATGAATACTCCGCAAGGAGAGATCCTGACAAAATAGGCTCCTGATTATTTCCAGTACAGCATGCAACCCCAGGGTGACAACATGGCACCACCAGAGATTTCGGTAAGGCCACGTATAAGTCCCCATTGTATGGTGGCCATCACTACAAGACAACTAGAGCTGGTCACTGGAGAGGCTGTTGCTACCAGGGCAGTACACTGACATTTATGAATGCAATATTGTAAGTCTAAAAGCCTAAAGGGATAGATTGTGTCCTTTGTGTATCATTAACTTCCCATTGTTCCATTCAGCCTGTTCCATTCTATTCAGTCTTTGGTCGATTAGCCCCACGTTTCCATTTCAGCATTCTTATTGGTTGGTGCAGGGGTTCCACCAAAGGCTTGAAGTAGGTCAGTACTTTCCAGTCATTATAAATCACATGACCTGCTCCTTGGATGTGACACAGGCCTATGCATACAACTCTCTGAGGGCAGAACCATATACACGAGTCTGTCTGAGGGTATCAATGGCAAATGCATCAAATGGGTGAGAGATTCCTGTAAGTTATGTGTTACTGTACATCAGAGCCCGACGTTTTTATATTTTGGTTTGGAAAAATATATTAGCCTCAAATATATATATATATGTATATATAACCCAATTTAAAAACTACCTCAGGGAGAGAGATAAAATATGAGTGAATCAATCCAAGAGGTATAGTGTTCTTCATCAAGTAGTGTTGGAAAACATGATTATTTTTAAAAAACATTTAAAAGTGACCCGAGTGGACACAACATGTCAGGGACAGACACTCACTCCTTCCCTGTGAGACAATGCTACCATAACATCATTAAAACATTATAATAAAATGTTATTATAACATTATTGCAAAGTTATTATATCGTTACTCCTCCATAGGGACGTGCGATAGTATTGAGTGCTCCTGCGCAATGGCCGCCAGTTCTTTGAGGAACTCTGTGAAGAGGACGGTAGCGAAGACCTCGGTCCTGGCCAGGGAAATGGTCTTGGGCTGGGGAGGAGGAGAGCTCTTCATCATCCTTCCTGCCTCCAGGGGGGAACATTCTCGGCTGTCTCCGCTGTTTGTATCTGTGGAGGGTAAGTAAATAGAGATGAAAAATAAGACATTAGTAATAGTAGCATTCAACTGCAGTTGGACATTGTAGCAAGCTCATGTTAGTCCACTTGAAAGAAGAAATTCTCCCTTTTATATCAGTCTCATTTTCCTTTTTAAATCTCATGCAATCTTATACCAATACATTCCTTGCTCAGAGAGAAGCTTGCAGATAAAATGGTGGGGAGAAACCATTGGGAATGCAGTATACTAGAGAAGTAGGAGAAGAAGAACATCAGAAGGTTGTTGTTTCTCCATTGCTGATATGCTTCATGACCAAGCTGAATATATTCTCCAAGTCCTCAAGGAGGAACCAAACAACACAAACTAAGCACAGATACAGTTTTAATCTTTCAGTGGTGCTTCAATGCATTGCAGCGATAAGAAACAACGTTATTGCTTGGCTCATTACTGGTCTTATGATCCAGAGGATTTAAGGCAATATCCTAGAAGGTTTGCCTGTATCTATTCTAATGTCAATGACCTGGCTATTGGCTACAGAACAGACCTAAATGACATTCTAATGATGCTCATAGGATAGCTGACAATAAAGCTCATAATTCAACATTCAAAACCATCTATTCAAACAAAACATTTATACTACCAGTAAGTAACAGTACACAGTTATACGGTTGTTATAAACACTATGTATCCTGGCAGGGAAGCCATTGCGTTAGCTTCAGAACATCTTTACTAACATGGAACCGGATATGTAGGACAGAGCATTATGGGTACTGTAGTCAATCAAGTCTCACCTTGACCCTTGAGTGAACTCTCCCTGGCCAGGAGGCAGTGCTGGGCGGAGGTGATCAGCTTTGGGAAGTCCTTCTTGGTCGAGGCCTGCTGCTCTATCTGGTTCTTAAGGGATGCTAGTACCTGATATGGAAACACATATATAGTAACATCAGTAGAACATCAGACAGGAAATACAGTGCCTTCAGAAAGTATTCACACTCCTAGACTTTTTAAAAATGTTGTGTTACAAAGAGGGACTAAATATGGATTTAATTGCAATTTTTGTCAATGATCTACACCAAATACTCTCATGTCAAAGTGGAAGAAAAATTATAACATTTATTAAAACATTTATGAAAAATAAAACACTAAATACATCTTGATTAGATAAGTATTCACCCACTGAGACAATACGTGTTAGAATCACCTTTGGCAGTGATTACAGTTGTGAGTCTTTCTGGGTCTCTAAGTCTCTAAAAACTTTGCACAGCTGAATTGTACAATATTTGCCCATTATTATTAAAAATATTATTCAAGCTCTGTCAAGTTGGTTGTTGATCATTGCTAGAAAGCCATTTTCAAGTCTTGCCATAGATTTTCAAACCGATTTAAGTAAAAACGGTAACTCGGCCATTCAGGAACATTCAATGTCCTCTTGGTAAGCACCGGCAGTATAAATTTGGCCTTGTGTTTTATGTTATTGTCCTGCTGAAAGGTGAATTAGTCTCCCAGTGTCTGTTGGAAAGAAGACTGAATTAAGTTTTCCTCTAGGACTTTGCCTGTGCTTAGCTGTATTCAGTTTCTTTTTATCCTAAAAAACTCCTTAGTCCTTGCTGATGACAAGCATTCCCATAACATGATGCAGCAAACATAATGTTCAAAAATATGAAGGGTGGTACTCAGTCATGTGTTGTGTTGAATTTGTCCCAAACAAAGCTTTGTATTCAGGGCAAAAAGTTCCTTTCTTTGCCTCATGTTTTACAGTATTACTTAAGTGTCTTGTTGCAAACAGAATGCATGTTTAGGAATATTTTTATTCTATACAGGCTTCCTTCTTTTTACTCTGTCATTTAGAGAGTAAAAAGGTCACCAGGTGCACATGGGCCTTTTAGACTCAATACATTTCAGCATTTCCTTTTTTATTAATAAAAAAAAATTCTACTAACAAAATTCCACGTTGATATTATGGGGTATTTTGTGTAGATCAGTGACACAAAATCTAAATTAAATCCATTTTAAATTCAGGCTGTAACACATCAGAATGTGGAAAAAGTCAAGGGGTGTGAATACTTTCTGAAGGCACTGTAGCTGCCAGAGCACAGAAAGTACAGGATAAATATTGTATCAAAGCTACAATGAGGTAGTCTCATTCGGCTATCCTGATCTCGCGAGCTTACCTTGAAACAAGATGGTGGATCAATGAGATCACCATGCTGAATTGTTTTGTTTTTTTGCACACAAACATTGTATTGTTCTACTGAGAAAAATGAATGCAAATCATTGCATTTCCACAGCGCAAGACGCCTTATCAAAGAAAGTGTACATTTGTTTTGACTGAATTAAGCCAACAGGCTTTGCGTACTTGATGCCAAGAGTATTGCAATACACACTATCAGGTGTAAAACAGGTAGCTTTTGCATAAAAGCATATTACACGATTGAAAACAAAACCAGAGGCATAAACCAGACAAAACAAGGACATTAAGCAAGACAAGACACACTGATGATGAGAACCAAACCACATTTATCTCCATGACAAACAATCCACCTCTTTTAATCTGGACCCTCATGAAAATGAAGTGCCCAGTGTTTGTACGTCAACAACTCGCCATCCCCTTTCATCCCCATCCAAACATTCCTTTTAATGCGAGCTTTCAAACGGCCCCATTCCATTTTGATTTACTTGTTTACACATCCTCTATTCAATTATGTATGAATCAGCCAGCGGAGAGAAAAAAACAGTGTTAAAGTCTCACTAGACTTGTTTCACAGCCATTTTGAACTCTGTTTTCATTGCCACGTTAAGTGTACGCCGCTCATAGGTTGCTTCCCAAATGGCACCCTATCCCCTATATAGTGCACTACTTTTACCCAGGGTCTATAAGGCTCTGGTTAAAAGTAGTGCACTATATAGGGAATAAGGTTCTATTTAGGACAAACCCATAGTATTCATAATCTCCTCTCTAATTAATACTATTCATAACGGATCCCTCCTCTCGAACTTCTAACAGGTTTTCTGGTTGTTTCATGAGTCTCCAGAGGTTTAAACAGCTTAGAGCGGTGAGAGAGAAAAGCAAACAGTTTTTTCGGGGGATGTTTTTACACCTCTAATGCTTACTAAATGGAGCAGAGTGAAATGTTTACTAAGAGAGTTGTCTCTGTTTTGAGTAGGCGTGCATTGCAGTGTCTATGAGGAGTATCTTAAAAGTAGGACTCTGTCCATATCTGCCTCAAAGTCATTGAGAGAACAAAGGATACAGACAGACAGACTGAAAGTCTATACATAGAGATAGATGGACAGACAGACTGAAAGTCTATACATAGAGATAGATGGACAAACAGACTGAAAGTCTATACAGAGATAGATGGACAGACAGACTGAAAGTCTATACATAGATGGACAGACAGACTGACATAATTAATGGAATCTAGGAGCGGGAGTGGACACTGGGCTGGTGACAGTCACACTCACAGTCACGCACACACACACACTATCTGTACCTGATAGAGTGAGCGCACGCTGGGCTGGAACACCATGTTGGTGTTGAGGAGGAAGGATTGCAGCAGGGGCTGGGGGTAGGCAGCCAGCTGGGCCAGTATACCAGTCAGCAGGAGGTTGACATGGAGAGAGTTATCCAGCATGTTCTCCAGACGTGACAACAGCACACTGACAAATGGCCCTACAGGAAGAGAGAAAGAGAGTCTTCACTCAGATTGTCAAACCTGGTTAAAGATCAAGCCTTAAAGTAACAAGCCTTAAAGTAAGGCAGATAATACTTCAATCTACACTGGAAGAGAGAGAGACAGACTTTACTCAGACTGAAGTTTTATCTGTCTTACTTTAATTTAACCAGGTTTGACAGTCTGAGTTAAGCCTCTCTCTCTCGCTATGAGTCAAATGCATTGTAAGATAACCATGTTGTGATTCTTCAGCAAATTCTTGACACGTGTTAGAGAGCTGACCTTCAAACCTGGTGAAGATATTGTACAAAAGTTAAGGCTTTTATTTCTGAGAGTGTTGTTTTATCTTACCTGTAAAAGGCACAGAATGACTCCTAGTGCTCCCACTGCAGAGCTTGGTCCCAAACAGGGATGAGTGCTGCTTCTCCAGCTCTGGCGTATCCATAGAGAAGGAGCTGAAGTCCACCTCGTCCTCCTCCATGGGGGTGACAACAGGATTCCGGAACTCTTTGTCCACCGTTTTCACAGGGCTGCTCCCCCCAGTCCCGGCCTCGTCGCTGCCCAGCGTACGAATCAGCTCCTCGTACTGACCCATGAGGTCGTCCCCCACCTCAGCCAAGGGGCTCTGGAGGTTGGAGTTGTGGTCCGCAACATGAGCCTTGACCTCCTTTGACCCCTTTGTGACCTCCGAGCTGTTGACCTCCATGTTGGTGGGATGGAGTGGAAGACTCAGGCCATTGCTGAGGGGGACCTCATCCTTCTCCTGTAGACTGGATTCTTTGAAATGGTCCTCCTCAAGGTTAAATTCTGAGTCTATTTCAGATTCCTCCGATTCCGGTAGTGTCTCCCGGCTGGGTCTGCGGCGATCCACAGTATCGCGGGCGTCCTTCTTTGCCACAAGGTCGTAGACCATGACATCATCCTGGAAGTCGGACTCCTCGATGTAGGAACCCTTAACCAGCATGATGGCAGTCCTCCTCATCTCCTGGATGTGTTTGGGCGGCTCGGCTGCAGGCAGCTGTGGAGGTTTACTACTCTCAGCAGTAGCAGCCTCGGGGGACACCACCGGACCGGCATCATAACTATCGTCCCACTCCAGCTCTAGTTGATTAGTAGGGGCTGGGTCTGTGGTCTGGGGCGGGCAGGGGGGACGAGGCCGTGGATGTGGATGTGACCTCTTGGGGTTGACCTTCTGGGCTTGGCGTCCCCTGGCCCCAGCCTCCTCCAGGGCACTGGGTTGGTACTCCTCTGGAGGGGGGTCCTCTCCATCGTAGGGGGCTGACCACACCTGGCAGGCCCGGGTGCAGCTGCTGATGCCCAGGCGGGCGTTGTAAAGGTAGTGCAGGTAGTTGACGTCCAGGTAAATCTCAGAGCCGATGACGCAGGAGTAGCCCGAGCCATCCTCCTCCAAAAAGGTCTCCTCGGTCTCTGAAAAACAGACAGAAAGACAGGGAGCACTACAAGTCAGTAATGTATCTAACAGTGATAGCCAGAGAGATACAGAGAGAGAGAGAGATAGATAGAAACAGAGAGGCAGAGAGACAGGAAATAGAACAAGTCAGTGCGATGAATAATATAACTAATCCTGGCTGACACACTGCGCTGCGCGCACAATGAATTCACGCACAGCAGAACTAATGACATTGACAATTAACCACAGGAGGCTAAACTGATTTAATTGAGATTTCACGAGTTGATAAAAACACTTTCTAATAAGGCCTCTTATGTTATTAATCTGACAACATGAGACTTCATGTAAAGATCATACAGAACCATAACTGATGGATGTTTGAATGACTCTTAATAAGGAATAGTAAATGGATAGGAATAATGCATTATCAATATAAAGTGTTCTACTACGGGGATAGGAATAATGCATTATCAACAGAACACGTTCTACTATGGGGATAGGAATAATGCATTATCAACAGAACACGTTCTACTGCGGGGATAGGAATAATGCATTATCAACAGAACACGTTCTACTGCGGGGATAGGAATCGTGCATTATCAACAGAACACGTTCTACTGCGGGGATAGGAATAATGCATTATCAACAGAACACGTTCTACTATGGGGATAGGAATAATGCATTATCATCAGAACACGTTCTACTATGGGGATAGGAATAATGCATTATCAACAGAACACAGGGCAGGGCGCCCGTTGCCGACCCCTGTTGTACTATGTACTATGTACTATATATATATATATATATATATAAATAACCACACAGACAAAGTGTTTGAACTGTCTAGATATCCATGATACAGCCCATCACCTTGGAAAGTTTATATATATATAACATGTATAAAATGTTAACTTTCCAAGGTGATGGGCTGTATCATGGATATCTAGACAGTTCAAACACTTTGTCTGTGTGGTTTGTGTTTCGTTGGTTTTTGGCAAAAACAACCTCCACTAATTAGGTCAAAGCGCTCACCATCAACAATGTTATGACTAGTCGCAACTCAGTAAAGGAACTTTTTGTGTGTTAGAGATTTTGGCTTAGCGTAGAGCTCATTGAAGCTGCGATTGTGAATACAGAAGAGAGTGAAGTGTGAATCAGATTAGGCTCAAATGTGATCTTAATTCGTTTCGTCTACTCAGACTAAGCTGCAGCACATGGCCTAAAATCCCAAACACAAATATTCAGGCCACTTGAAACAAAGGAAACTAGATTGGGTTTCATTATTATAGGTCGAGAGATAGAAATGGTTAAAATCCTTCAGAAGTAACCGTTTATTCTCTGAGAATCATTGAGGCATTCAAAAGATCACCTTCAAATAGAAAGCAACTAGTTAAATAGGGGGTTAATTCCACTTTACTTCTGCATGTGGCACGTTACACTGTCTTGTCCTAGTGATAGGCATATTTAAAGTACAGAACCAGCTAGAAATCTCCAGTGAACCCATCTTACCCATGGTGCCAGTGTTAGGACTGTTGTCTGTACCCTTTGACCAGAGGATGGAGTCCAGCTGTCTGAGAGGTGGGGGGCTGTGTTCGGGGGAGCAGCAGGAGGGTGTGAGCGCCAGGATCTTAGCGGCCGACACAGAGTAGAAGTCTCTCTCCTTCACCACACGTCTCTGGCTCAGCATCATGTGATTACAGGGGATCAGGTACCTGGAGAACCAGAGGGGGGGGGGGGGGGGGTAGATCCTGTTAGGGAGCCCCAGCAGGGGGAACTGAGACTGGGGTTAGGAGGAGGACGGGGGGTTATGGTTGTACCAAGAAATGGAGATGGGTCGGTGTTTGGGTGTTAAGGAGAAAAAGCGGAGTACGGGCTCATCACATGGTAAACCAATCAGCTGTACCATGATTTACAGTAAGACAATGAGGCTTAGCTGAGAGGAGAAACTGAATTTGTAAGTGTGTGTGTGTGTGTGTGTGTGTGTGTGTGTGTACACCTCAACTAGGTATACAGAGAAAGACATCATACACCCCAAATGTTCCATATAATATCATCATGAACATGCATAGAACATGGAACAGGCCCCACCCACTCACCTCAAGATGAGCTGCAGCATCACATCCTCACAGTACAGTCCAATGAGAGTCTGGAACAGCGCCAGAGACACAGTACCCAGCTGGAAAACACCAAGAAGATAAGCATCACAAGATGATGAAACAAAGGCCTCAGAGGACTGGAATACATCACAGGGCTGGATTAACATGTAAGGGATTACCAGGGCTGAATTTCAAAATGTCTGCCTGTGGCACCTGGCATCATACCTGTTTGGAAAGCCTGAAGTCACAGCTTTTGATGATACTTGTTTTGTAAGTATCCCTGATGCAACTTCACTTAGTTGGCATGTAACCAGCTAATAGTGCCCCTAGGTCCTTAATGAGTTATGTTTTAGGCATGGTGTATGTCTTGATTAGGTTGGATTGTGTGGAAACAGGTGTATGCCTATCTGTCTGAGTAGCTGACAGCTGAATAATGATAAATGTATGGAAATGTCTGTCCATTTGAGGGTTTGGAATGGGGCGACTCACCAACAGTGAGTCGACCTGGCCAAGGCTTTCGACTCTGTCAATCACCGTATTCTTATCAGCAGACTCAACAGCCTTGGTTTCTCAAATGACTGCCTTGCCTGGTTCACCAACTACTTCTCTGATAGAGTTCAGTGTGTCAAATCGGAGGGCCTGTTGTCTGGACCTCTGGCAGTCTCTATGGGGGTGCCACAGGGTTCAATTCTCAGGCCGACTCTTTTCTCTGAATATATCAATGATGTCTCTCTTGCTGTGGGTGATTCCCTGATCCACCTCTACGCAGACGACACCACTCTGTATACATCTGACCCTTCTTTGGACACTGCTCCAAAATGAGCTTCAATGCCATACAACACTCCTTCCGTGGCCTCCAACTGCTCTTAAACGCAAGTAAAACTAAATGCATGCTTTTCAACCGATCGCTACCCGCCTGCCCGACTAGCATCACCACTCTGGACGGTTCTGACTTATGAATGTGTGGACAACTATAAATACCTAGGTATCTGGCTAGACTGTAAACTCTCCTTCCAGACTCCTATTAAACATCTCCAATCTAGAATCGGCTTCCTATTTCGCAACAAAGCCTCCTTCACTCACGCTGCCAAACATACCCTCGTAAAACTGACTATCCTACCGATCCTTGACTTCGGCGATGTCATTTACAAAATAGCCTCCAACACTCTACTCAGCAAACTGGATGCAGTCTATCACAGTGCCATCCGTTTTGTCACCAAAGCCCCATATACCACCCACCACTGCGACCTGTATGCTCTCATCGGCTGGCCCTCGCTTCATATTCATCGCCTGACCCACTGGCTCCGGGTCATCTATAAATCTTTGCTATGTAAAGCCCCACCTTATCTCAGCTCACTGGTCACCATAACAACACCCACCGTAGCACACGCTCCAGCAGGTATATCTCACTGGTCATCCCCAAAGCCAACACCTTTGGCCGCCTTTCCTTTCAGTTCTCTGCTGCCAATGACTGGAACGAATTGCAAAAATCACTGAAGCTGGAGACCTATATAGCCCTCACTAACTTTAAGCATCAGCTAGCTGAGCAGCTTACCGATCGCTGCAGCTGTACATAGCCCATCTGTAAATAGCCCATCCAATCTACCTACCTCATTCCCATATTGTTTTTATTTACTTTTTTACTCTTTTGCACACCAGCATTTCTACTTGAACATCATCATATGCACATCTATCACTCTAGTGTTAATTTGCTAAATTGTAATTATTTTGCTACTATGGCCTATTTATTGCCTTACCTCCTTATGCCATTTGCACACACTGTATATAGACTTTTTGTATTGTGTTATTGACTGTACGTTTGTTTATTCCATGCGTAACTCTGTGTTGTCCTTATCAAAACCATCAAATGTTAAATGGGCTGCAGGTATCAGAAGTGTTGTTTTCTACCCTGTAGAGTACAAATCAGCCCAGGAGTGTTTTTCACAGTTGAGTAGTCCTGTGAAGAGAGCACTTGAACGTTTCAATTGACAAGCCTCTGTTTGATGTTAATGAATGAAGCCTTTCCAGCAATTCCCCCTGTTTGAACTATACATTACATTTCCTAATATTTACTTGCCTTGTATCATCAGTCCAACGACTAATTAGATAGTTGCCATGGCAATAATCTGCTGTCTTTGATACTGACATTTTAAATATTTGTTTAAATAATTAGGAAACGGCCTCTGGGGAAATTCTCTCCAAAATAAGTCTCAGTTACTTTAAACATGACTCACAGCATAGCAGCAAGATTCACAGACATAAATGAGATCCTTCAGAAAGTTGTCAGGTTGAGGAGGCCTGGCTATCTACTAAGTGTTACGAGGAGACTCTAGGTTGAAATATGCACAGCACTCAATATGTTTTGCCACTGCATGTGTGCTGCGGTTGTGTGTATTTGTGAGTGCTAGCACGAAGGCTCCCGGATCTGAAAAGGGAAGTTGACACATGTGCTGAGCAGGTGCCTCAGCCTGTAGACTCCCTCCCATACCTGGTGCGTCGATTCGGCTGACCAGCGTGTCCAGGATGTGGACGTTACCTGGAAGGGTGTGTCGATGCGGCTGACCAGTGTCCAGGATGTGGACGTTACCTGGAAGGGTGCGTCGATGCGGCTGACCAGCGTGTCCAGGATGTGGACGTTACCCGGAAGGGTGCGTCGATGCGGCTGACCAGCGTGTCCAGGATGTGGACGTTACCCGGAAGGGTGTGTCGATGCGGCTGACCAGCGTGTCCAGGATGTGGACGTTACCTGGAAGGGTGTGTCGATGCGGCTGACCAGCGTGTCCAGGATGTGGACGTTACCTGGAAGGGTGTGTCGATGCGGCTGACCAGCGTGTCCAGGATATGGACGTTACCTGGAAGGGTGTATCGATGCGGCTGACCAGCGTGTCCAGGATGTGAACATTACCTGGAAGGGTGAGTTGATGCGTCTAACCAGTGTGTCCAGGATGTGGACGTTACCTGGAAGGGTGTGTTGATGCGGCTGACCAGAGTGTCCAGGATGTGGACGTTACCTGGAAGGGTGTGTTGATGCGGCTGACCAGCGTGTCCAGGATGTGGACGTTCTCGTGGCGGTGGAGGAGGATGAAGGAGAGGAAGGTCTGCAGCAGGACCGGCTCTGAGACCGACCGCACGAACAGGTCCAGATAGGCCGTGGTAGTCATCACCTCCTCCAGGGTCGGCTAGAGAGAAACACACAACCATCAGTAGGCTGGATACAAATACGCTGCATCCTTCCTTCCAATCTTCCTTGAAGTAGTGACTGATCTGACATTGATCTGGAATGGTGGATCTAATACAGTGCGATCCATGCTGTGTTTATACTGACCTTGTGGAGGGCCGGTGCCAACACAGGCACCAGAAAGCCATTGTAGATGTAGCTGACCAGCTGGTCCCTGATGTTGGGGTGAGCCACCTGAATGACTGCATTGCAGAACTCCAGTGAGTTGAGGAACTGAACCAGGGTGGGCATCTGTAGCCAGTCCTCTCTGTGGAGGCAGTGCCACTCCTCACCGGGCACCTCCAGCTTGGTGGGCAGAGACGAGTAGAGACCGCTCAGCCCCGTGGCCAGCACCTAGAGGAGGGGGAGAGGAGAGAGAGAGACGCATTTAGTGGAACCCCTTCAAGTAGGCTATTGCTTACTTACACCATATAAACTGTACACTGTGGTCTGGTATCACGAGTACGTGACCAAGTTGCTGGGAATAACTAGGATCTAATATTATTATGCGTTTCCTTTCATCTTTGCATGAGTTTCCTTTTGTGCATGTGAAAGATAACTATCCATGACTTTGCACAAAGGGCTCAAATGCCTTGGCAGGATAGAGCGATGCCTCTAAACCAGGGAACTGAATGGGCCTCCGTTCTGACTTCCTGGTACAGGTATATCCCTGTCTCTCCATTGGCTTATCCAGGCAGTAGGAAGCTAGGCAGGTAATCCTGTGACAAAGAGGTATTGTAGCCTTCTCCTGCTGTGCAGTCACGTCAAATACAGTTACATAACTGGTTATCGTCCATGCAGCCTGTACAGTCTCTCCACGGTACAGGTGAGATTGAAACCCATTCTGTTGACACTGTTTAAGCACTGCCAAGCTAGATAGTCAGTCCACAACGGCTTAACAGAAGTGTTTGATAGTGAAGAGACTAGTCGCAACAGGACCAGTGTTCTGTGGGGGATACCGTAAAAACATTTAGATGGGCAGACTGGTGCATTGAGGATGACACTTTAGAGAGTTATAGCTAACGATTTACAGTATAGATTAAATATGAGCATTGAGCAACATACATTAATTATGAGTGTGGAGTGGGCACAAATGCAAATGCACTTTTATGCATGTGTGTTCACTCTGGCTTCACTCTTAGTGGGTTTTATGGCACAGATATAAATGATGTTTTCCCCTTCCATGCTTTGAGCTGTACTGTATGTTATAAATCTACCAAGTCCCTTCTCTTCATGGTCTCACATTCAAATGACTAGTGTGTGAATCTATGCATGTGATAGAAGCCTCATCCCCCTTCCCCCTCTCTCAAAGCTGAAAGCAAGTGGAGAAAGGCAGCATTACTAAAATGACCTCTAGTTGATTTACCTCGAGTTTATTTTTTTTACACCTTTATTTAACTAGGCAAGTCAGTTAAGAACAAATTCTTATTTACAATGGCGGCCTAGGAACAGTGGGTTAACTGCCTTGGTCAGGGGCAGAATGACAGATTTTTACCTTGTCAGCTCTGGGATTCGATCCAACAACCTTTCGGTTACTGGCCCAACGCTCTAACCACTAGGTTACCTGCTGATTTACCTCTAGTTGATTTACCGGTTGCCCGGCTTCATCAATAACAATGGGCATTGACGTACGGCTGTGTGATTTACCACCCAAAAGCAAGTGATTTCCCTGGTGAGCTAATGCATCAAGATGGTGGCATGGTTTGATAAGTATTCTAATCAACAACACAGGTCAAAGTTACGACATCAGTCTAGTGCAAATCGATTATCATTTATAATCATCGACTTAAGTGTTCATCCATTTTGTTTCATCAAACTAATATTTTTTTAAGGTTTACAATTTAAATATACAGTCTGAGATGTGTATAAATTATTTTTACAGCTGGGCTGAGTTTAGCCTTTTAATAACATGCTTGTTACATTATCAAAAGCATATGAATACCTCACGTTTAACATACAACAGCGCCACTCTCCCTCGACCTGCTTCATTATGCATACAGTAGGCTAAGCATATTTGGGCTATGAATATCATACGCCTATCAGGGGACAAAGAGAGGTCAGGGATATTAATTTGTCTGGTAGTTGGTGCAATGAGTTAATAGGACATTGAGTCAAGGGCAGAACAAACATCCATATGACATGTATACAGAGGAGATAGAGAGAGGAGAGAGAGAGGGGGAGGACAAAGTCTAAACAAAGAGAGCGAGAAGGGCAAAGGGACAGTGAGAGCTAAGAAACAGAAATACAGAGCCATAAAACGAGTCAAAAATCACAGACAGAACGTGAAAGAGACCAAAAGGAGCAAGACAACAGTATCATAAAGACAGACATCTCCTCACCGGACAAAAGTAGGTGTTCTCTGCGATGTGCTGGGCCACACGCTGGTTCTCTGCAGACAGTGACATGATGAGGAGCAGGGCGTCCCGGGCCTGCTGGCCCACCAGGCCCTCCCGGTGGATGAAGGGGATCAGCAGGGAGAAGATCAGGAAGTTGGCCGCCCCCTGGTCCTCGCTGTAATAATAATCACCATAATAATTGATGGGATTTCTATAGAGCTTTTCCAGCATCTCAAAGTGCTTTACATTGTAAGGCGAGAAGCTCACCTGGTATGGAAGAAGAGCTCCAGGACAGACTGGTCCTTGGCCAGGACACAGCACAGTTGGTTGAGTAATGACACCAGCTCAGCCTCCACCTCCGGGCCAGCTGTCCCCGAGCACGACGACAGGAGCATCATTAAGGGTCGTAACACAGGTTTGTGGTGCAGTAAGGGCTGCCGCGCCTGGCCCACAATCATCTCGTACATCTTAGAAGAAGAAGATTACTTTATTGTCAGTTGTCACCGAGATGTCCTTTTCCTTTATCCTAAACCCCTGAGACACCCTCCTCAAATCATGACAGATTTCTCTGTCAGACCAGGGATTCAACCCCCAACCCTCTAGTTACCGACCACAGTCTCTAACCTCTACACCTACCTTGAGCTGCTCCAGTTTCATATCATCAGTAAACTGTCGCCTCAGGCTCCACAGGAAGAGCCTCTCCATGACATTCTCCATCACCACAAACTCCAGGATGGGTCCCATGGCTCCCGCCTGGCCGGCGTCCTCCTCCATGAGCAGGAACAGAATATGTTCCACGTAGTTCTGCACCGCGCTGGCCTCGTCCCCCGGGATGGGCCCGCCGAAACGCATGGGGCCGCCGCTGGAGAGGCCGATGACACCAAGGGCAGCCATGTTGCTGCTGGTGTTGCTGCGGAGAGGATCATGCTTCTCTAGGATCTTTACCACCTGAAGGGACAACGGGGAAGGTACAGGGTTATGTCCATAGAAATTAATATAGTACCTGTATATCTGTGGTAATTTCACCTTAATTTTACAAGGAAGAAAATCAAATAAGATGATAGTTCTCGCAGTGAACTGAATATTTTCTTTGGTCAACTTGAAGTTTATTCGATAACCTTGATAGAGCAAGGTTAAATAAATCAACTAGTAAATCGTAACAGTTGAAATCAAATGAGCAAGTTATTTCATTGCGTGTACACCAGAGTATAAGACAAACTCTCTCAGACTCTGCCAAAGTGCTTACAATGATGTTCAGGCTAAATTAGATTGACTGAAACATGTTGGTTTGTTATGTTGGTAATATTCTCTCGGGAGGACTCATAAGTGACAGTTAATAATCGTCATCGGACAGCCTGCTGCTGTCTTTATTTATCTAGATGAACACAAGTCTCTATTACAAGAGGAAGATCTGAGAGAGAATACAACTCAAGTCCTACGGGAAATAAATTGGGGAAAGCTGATGCATCGTTTGTGATTTTACGAAGATTACATTTGCCTGAGTCGTGTCAATATAATATCTCAAGCCCAGGCAGTTACAATTGTGTATAAATTGGGTTTGTGATATTCCAATTCCACTGTTGCCTGCGGAATTCTGTACTGAAATGTAAATGGACAACCACACATCAAGTGACATCGCATTTATATTGACAGTGAACCATAAACAAAATGAACGCTAACAGTGACATGCACATAATATCAATATATTGATGGTAAATCAGCTTGATATGAAAGTGTATAAGGCTGTTTTGTCCTCTATATGTTTGTGCTTTAGTGTGTAGATAGTCAGTCCCTCTCTAGTAGGACCTCCCTACATAAGCCTCACTAATGAATACAGGACTGTGTTCAGTAGCCCACAATGCATGAAAAAAGTTCTGTTGCCTGGGAAAAACTCAAATCTGTATTCTCATTGGAAAGGTTCAGTTAGTACCTCCCTGTTTCACTAAGTTTTAAAACATTCCTTTAATGAACACAACCCAGACATGGGAGGAACCATTCATAGAGTCACAACAATGAGCTCCCTGTCCCCACCAGGCCCTGCTACCATGGCGATGGGAAGTCCACTGAGAGCAGAGCAGAGGGAGAGCCAGACTGGCTGACTGAGACAGAGCCCCCAGGTGACTGATTGATCCAGGCATGATAGCGCGGTAACCGTACAGGATGAGTGAAGAGAGGGAAGGAAGAGGAAGGGGAGTAGTGATGGGTGTCATATTAAAGTTGCCACTTCCTTCACTCAGGTCTGTCTACAACTCTGTTGGGTATTTCTGGTGTAACAAATAGCTTTGAGGACATAGCTGGGTAACACAGTAGGACTATAGATGATCAAGTGGCCTTTTCTAACCACTGACTGGACTGACTAGTAATACATGGAGGTGGAGGCATGGAGCCGTCAGGATAATGGATAACATGTACTGGTACATAGAGATAAATCAATATAGTTCCCTTTGTGTACTGGTATCTGTATAGAACCATAGTGAGATGAAACAAACTGTTGCCCAGAACATATCATCCTGTCCTGGGCAACCCACTACACTGACTGGATAACATTCAGCTCTCTCCCTGATTTCACAGGGGTCTGGAGAGGGAGAGATAAGGCTGAAGCCATTGACTGTCAATGAAAGTCTACCCATTTTTCTGAAATGTCAACAGTTTTCCTCAATACAGGGTCCCGGGGGGTGCCTACTTAGCAGGCTGGGCTTTTCCAGGAATTCTAAGACCCAAACTCAATAGCACTCCTATCACGCTATTAATTAGCCAAAATGTAGCAATTAAGACTCAGCTGGAGCCGTATTGTAGTGCCAACCTGCCTGCAGAGAGTGTCCAAGCTCTAGAAATGTCCTAAATTTCAGAATATGATTCTGTTGAAACCCTTAACAGTGCCCTTCACAGACCTAACATTTATATTATCCATAGAGCGGCGCACATTTGGCCCAGCATCGTCCTGGTTAGGGTTTGGCCGGGGTAGGCCGTAATTCTTAACTGACTTGCCTAGTTAAATAAAAGGTTAAAAAATAAATAAAAATGATAAATGCTGAGAATGATACACAAAAATGAAACAGATTGAACATAATTCCAGGCCTCTTGGTTGTGTTGTTACTGTTCTATGTCCAGCAACGTGAGCTCCAACCCCATTTTATAGTAAATTATGTTTGTGTTTCCAGGCCTTACTGTATTCTATTCTATGTAGCTGAGAGAGGTGGAGACTCCTGCCAACTCCCTCCCACTGGGGTGAACTGAGGCTGAATAGAGAAGGGAGGAGCCAGTAGACAGTCATTATTTCAGTTACATACTGTAGCCGTTCAGTTACCACGATGAGGTCTGGGCCCAAGAGGGTTCACGTTCATGGGCGGGATTGTAGGAGTTTAGGTTGTAGGATTTAGGAAATGTTTGTGTTATAGGTTCTGCAGTGGGGTTTGGAGTTATGGTTCCAATTATAAGAGTTTGTGTTTTAAGAGTTTGAGGAAGAGCTTCTAGGTTAAAGTGATTGGGCTACAATGATATGCATTTAGTGTTCTGAGGGTTTGAGTTAGGTTCTGGGTTCTACGAGATTGAGCTATACAAGTTAAATGAGGGTTTGAGCTGAAGTTATAACTAGGGTTACAAGACAGAATTGTGGTTTTGTTCACCTGTGCCCAGTGGTTCTTAAACACGATCATGCAGGTCTCTGGGTCCACCCCTTTCAGGACCAGGGCCTCCCCTTGTCTGCCATCCCTGTTTCCGTTGGCAACCATGGAGGCCATCATCATGGTGACCAAATCTCATGTGGGTTAAACCATTACACAGGACGGAAAGGGGTAGAGGGGGAGAGTCCTCACTGGAGACCGGCTGAGACCACTTGCACAGGGGGATGAGGGAACACTGGGGATCTGCAGAACACAGAAAACATAATGTCATCATCCTGTACATGCAGATGGTGAATCAGTAATTTGTCATTGTTCAAACCTATAACAATACATACTATGGCTTACTGTAGTAGTAGCTGACAGATTAAGACTACTGTTAGCACAGGACATATTAAGACTACTGTAGCCATAGGACAGATTCAGGGTGATTGATTGGGACATACTGTACAGTTGACCTCTAGCCCCCAAAAAAAAAAAACACTGCAGCAGCCTGCAACACGGTCTTCTCTCCCCCTCGATTCACAGCAACTAGGCATGCGAGAGAAAAGAGAGGGAAAACAATGACAGGGCACAGGCAGAGAGCGAGCGAGAGGGGGAGACACTCAGCCGGTGGCACAAACCATGCCCTCTATTCCTCAGCTCGACAAGTGCCTGCCAAAATGCTTACCCAGGGAAAAGTGGTGATGGCTTTGTAATAATATAAGCCATTTAGCAGACGCTTTTTTCCAAAGCGACATTTGTAAGTATGGGCGGTCCCGGGAATTGAACCCACTATGCTGGCATTGCAAGCTCCATGCTCTAGCAACTGATCTATAGAGGACCACAGATTTACAGACGTAACGCCTCGCTAGTAGGCTACAATGCACAGTGAATTCCATAAGGTCCCAGTGACACCACTTTCATCACCCACTCACTCATCTTGTGACACCAGAAGAGATTATGATGCATGACAATAGAGTGTGTATTACCAGCTAGTGGGCCCGCGAGAACTAATAAAACACTACTCTTTCCATGAATGGTCGGAACTGTTTTGGTATGTAAAATATGTTGACTTTGTCTGTAGCCTAATGTTATGTTGATTCTAGCTCTGTCCAGAAGCGCCTGTGAAAATATGTCCCTCACATATCTAGAGAGTGAGGTCAGGTGTTCGTTTCTCACACTGCTCGTCAGTCGGGAACCAACATAATGATTCAAAGTACTAAAAATAACTTGTCTGTCAAGACACTGCAGAACTTTTCCAGCCTTAGTGTTTACCTGCTACACACTTAGACCTGTATCCCCACAGATTGAAATAAAACACAAATACATTCTCTATGCTTACACCAGCACCGATGGACTTTGCAATGCACAGAGCCATTGCTAACTTAATTATGTGACTGTGACAGTCATAACAATAGGTTATTTGTTGCTTCCCTTGTAAAGGAGGTGATTGTACAGGAAAGAGGACCATTGCTGCAAAGAAAAGCTTGGCTATCTGCTAACATGGTGTAGTGCAACAGGCCATCTCCCTCCCTGCCCCAGTCCCTGCTCAGGTCAGTTATAAATAGGACTATAACTCAGCACGGAGGATATTTGGATTCTATTATCTTCCTAGAATCCCATGTTTCGCTCCTGCGGGTCTAGTGCTATGTGATGTCATTGGCCAAGTGCCCACATCGAATGGGCGTAATTCTGAGAACAACTGATGTTCAGATTATATCCATGTCAACAGATCACACATTGAAGACTTTGATAACAGACTGACAATTGGGACTGACTAGACAGTAAATATAAAATAAAAACTGGGCTACCGACTCAACCTGACAACAATGCAAACAAACGCACAATACCTAGTTATATGCCAATACCTAGTTGCTAGGTACTGGCATATAATCAACCAGGTCAGTAAACAACATTTTAGGACAATGTCTTCTAATGAAGACATCGGCTTCATACAGTGTACAATAACAACACATGAATTGCAGCCATGCACTGCAGGAGTTCAACTGTAACCCTCCTGCTGGAAGCAGAAGCAGCTGCAGACTGTCAGACCACAATGACCAATTAGAGATCAGAAAGGCTGCCCCTCAAACGGACTCTCAACCAATAACGACCAAGTCAAACTTTTTTTTGAATGGTTTCGACCCACTTGAAGAGGAGAGACTCAACAACCAGCCACAGAGCTTGGCACCACAGAGAGAAACTGAAACACTCATGCTAAAGCTAAACACATCTGTTTTTAGTTAACACAGGGAACGTGCCTTATAGGAATGCATGAGGCAGGGTCACCCAGGACAGAAATCGCTGAGATTCCTACCTCTGTTTCACCATGGTTGCTCGTCTTGTATCGACGACACAGAATGTCCCCTCTTTACATCCAGACACACCCAGTCCTGTGGAGATAGAGAGAGAGGGAAGTCTAACTTTGACACACCAGAGGAGGTTTGAGAGCAGTACTGCCAGACAGTGTGACTGAGTGGAGTTCCTGGTAATGTGGTACGGAGCAGTGGAATGACTGGAGACTAGAGCTATGTGAGGAAGTGACTGGATGATGTGAGTAAGAGGCTCAGAACACCACTGACTGTAGAGAGAGGGGGAGTAACACAGAGAGAAAGAGAGCAATCCAACGACCCCCGCCACATCCACACACACTAAACAATCATGGAGACAACAGTGCCAAACTACAAACTAACATCTTCTGAAAGAACATAATAAATGTCATAATTTGTTGAATAATCATGCTACTGTTCACTCCAATTAGAGTTGTGATATAATTGGCGTCTCTGGTCAACCATGAGTCCCCCTCTCCTCCCCTACATGCTATGACCTCTGACACTGTCAAACTGAGGCACCATGGGAAACCTGTCACAACATATTACAGCACGCAGAAAGACTTTACTTCTACGATGTAACCACTGACCACACTCTTCGAGGGAGGCCAGATCACGGAAGTCCACACACGTCAAACAAAACATAAGCTAAAGCATTCTAGGCATTCTCAACCCCACCGACAACCATACAAAATGCACTGCTTACCAGTCATGTCCAAGTTGACTTACTCTGTAGCGACAACTCCTAAATGTTACCCTGAAGATCATATCGGCATGATGTATTGTAAACAATAACCACAGTCGGAGCTCAGTGTGTGTGTGTGTGTGTGTGTGTGTGTGTGTGTGTGTGTGTATGTGTGTGTGTGTGTGTCAGCCCCCCACTGCCCAGACTGTGGCTGTAGTTCCTCCAGTGACCTGCTCCACCCATGGAGGGGAAGTGGGGGTCCAGGTCCAGCTGGGTCAATGCAAACAGAGAGGAGAGGGGAGAGGAAAGGAGGAGAGGGGGTGTGCTCTAAAGGAATCCACACCTCCATTCACTCTCACACACTACTCTCCCATATAGAGAAGCCATAAAGCACTAAACCTCTCAAGTACAGATTTGTAACAAGTTCTTAGTTTCACACTAAAAAGCCCCACTATAGTGCTGCACTGCTACCAACAAGACCCATAACTGGACATAAACAACTCACCAAATACCACATTCCCAAAGCTCAGCTCCTTCCTATAACAAGCACTCTTCTCATTGGGTCTGTTTTAAAGACACAACATACTGGAGACAATGGGAGATACTATTACAGTCCTCTGCCAGATGCATGATCCCGATTATAGGGTAGAGAGAGACAGTAGTAGCAGTCTGTTGGGTTCCTCCAGTTGGCTGCGTCTCTGCTCGGTCTTAATGCCACAGTAATACGTCCTCTCCTTCCACAGACAGACACATTACCTCAGAGTCTGTGTCCTCAACCTCATGGGGTCAAAACAGGCCTGGTGGTAGATTAGCGTTGTACTTTTATAGTGGTTAACCTACCTAACCTGGACTCAGACAACAATGCACTGGCAACTACTGTGTCCTAGAATCAAACTGAAGATTCTGTTTGTATCTTGGCCATCTTGGTTTCTTCTTAATATGGTTGGAGTATGACCGAGTGCCTTTTAAACTTCACTACTGGGCTAATATGTCCCTGTATAGCTCAGTACTTTTTGTAGCTTAACACTCCTGCATATTATATCCAGGCTGTATCACAACCGGCTGTCGTTCAGAGTCACACACACAGGGTGGCACACACAGGGTGGCACACACAGGGTGGCACACACAGGGTAACCCAGCGTTGTCCGGGTTTGGCTGCTGTAGGCCATCGTTGTAAATTGTTCTTAACTACCTAGTTACATAACGGTTCCATTTAAAAACAAATGTACATCCTCCCAGTCCCAGTACATTAAGAGGTAACTCCACAGTGTGCCACGGCTCGAAAATAGAGTCAGTCAGTGATGAGCAATGTTGACCTCTTTAACCCATCCTAAATTCGTTTTTCATTCCTGTTATAGAAAGCTACTTTTTAAAATTTAATTATGCTGGGATTGACACTGAATCATTCTAAAAAACAATTATAATCCCATGAAATTAGGGGTCAAAAATGTATGACTACAGATTCCACACCAGTTACCAAAAACACCAACAACTAGTAACTAATCTGAGACACTGGAGACAGAAATGTAGCTACTCCCCTCAGTACTTCCTTTCTATGAGGAAAATATGACCTAAATTACACACACTCACCTACTGTAACCTAACTGCATAGTGCACTGCAGTTGGAAGACATATTGAGGATACTACTATATTGCCTGGAGAGGAGATGCTCCACTTGCTCAAAATAGAGCCCAGCAACATACTGTCAAGTCTCAAAATAGGGCACCACTTCTATAAAGAGGAGGAGCCCCAGGGAGATGGGGCACCACTTCTATAAAGAGGAGGAGCCCCAGGGAGATGGGGCACCACTTCTATAAAGAGGAGGAGCCCCAGGGAGATGGGGCACCACTTCTATAAAGAGGAGGAGCCCCAGGGAGATGGGGTACCACTTCTATAAAGAGGAGGAGCCCCAGGGAGATGGGGCACCACTTCTATAAAGAGGAGGAGCCCCAGGGAGATGGGGCACCACTTCTATAAAGAGGAGGAGCCCCAGGGAGATGGGGCACCACTTCTATAAAGAGGAGGAGCCCCAGGGAGATGGGGCACCACTTCTATAAAGAGGAGGAGCCCCAGGGAGATGGGGCACCACTTCTATAAAGAGGAGGAGCCCCAGGGAGATGGGGTACCACTTCTATAAAGAGGAGGAGCCCCAGGGAGATGGGGTACCACTTCTATAAAGATTGGCGTCTCTTCTATAAAGAGGAGCAGCACCGGGGAGATGGGGCACCACTTCTATTAAGAGGAGCAGCAAGGAGATGGGGCACCATTTCTATAAAGAGGAGCAGCAAGGAGATGGGGCACAACTTCTATAAAGAGGTGCACCAAGGAGATGGGGCACCACTTCGATAAAGAGGAGCACCAAGGAGATGGGGCACCACTTCTATAAAGAGGAGCACCAGGGAGATGGTGCTTTGCTTTCACACAATGAATGTAGTCAGCTTTATTATTTGAGATGCCTGTGTAATCAACTAAATTTATAATGTTTCTGGGAGAGCATGTGACCCCAGAAAAGTGTGTGTGTCTGTGCGTCTCCATAGCCCCAAATGCCAGAGACTGGATAAACAGAAAAGCTCTGAAGAAGTCTTGAAATCAGCATCTCCCTTTGAAAACAGGAGTGTTGACTAAGGACCCCTGTTGTGAACCTCAGCCAGACACACACACACACACACACACTTTGGAGGCACTTGAACTGAGTTGAAAAGGGAAGAAGAGGCATGCTGCTTTAAGCAGTGAGCGCTGTAAACATTCAGTCGTTTTTTTCCTGTTTTGGAGCGAGCCGGTGACTAATCTGGATCAATAATGAATCAATAGTCTCATTGATCATGAGGACGTATGTAGTAACACACTACTTGTGGCTCATTTATTCCAAAAGGAGGTGAAATGGAACAGACCTCCTGCTGTGATCGGGCACAGTGAAGAACCCCTGTTGGGATCAGAGACCTGAGTCACTGATGAAAGATTACGATGTAGCCTAGATGGTGATGAAACTGAATGATGACAACTGCAAGTGATGATGATCTCATTCTGTCATTATCTTTCTCCATCCCCACTCTCACAAGTACAAAGGAAAGAGAAACCTCCACACTGCTCTTGCTCATTACCCACTCCTACTGGCATACATAGAGGACATGAATCCACTACAGGAGCTTCCACCGTTTCAAAACACATCCGTTACCTAGCAGCACTATCGAATCTAGTTCCATCCCCCTCTCGCCCACAGACCTAGTGTCATCCTCTAACCATGGTTTCTGCCATTCATGACCAGATGTTATTTCTGAAGGGTTTGGGTCAGAGTACAGGGTGAGATGATTTCCCCTTGAGGTGGAGGTTAACTCCTCAGAGAGCTTTGTGTGAGTGAGGGAATACGGAACAGCAACACCAGGAGAACATCAAACCTTCTTTGAAGCCTAGTAGAGATGATAAGGAACATGGAGAATTGAGAGGAAGAAATAGGCCAACTATAGCAGTGTTATAAAGCCATACCACCACAGTCAAACTAGAATGATAAATGAAATATAGCAGCATACCACCATGTTGATTTTTCTAAGGAAGCGCAGGGGGAAAGGGAAAGAGAGATGGAGAGAATGAGAGAGAGAGAATGAGAGATAGAGAATGACAAGATGAGAGAGAAAGAATGAGAGAGCGAGAAATACAGAGAGAGAGAGAAAGAGGGACAGAGAAATAAAGTGAGGGACAGAGAGAGAGAGAGAGCGAGCAAGCTTGAAGAGATCAACACCACATTCCCCATGCTACTGTTAAATTCATTCTAAGAACCTGTTAGATTAGAGGACAGTGACCTGCTGACAGTGTTCTCTGTCAACATTGTGTTAGTTTCACCTTGGGTTTAGAAACATCACTGCATTGGCATTTGCTTATGTCCTCCTGACATAACAATGCTATGACATAGGCCTATGCTATACATGCTATAACAGTCACTGAATGTGTATAAGTGTCTCCTGAGTAATGAAAGTAGCCAAGTACAAAAGACACTGTAGTACCACAGTAGCCTACATCCCTATCACAGTAGCCTACAACCAGTGCATGCCATGTACGTCTACACCACACAGCGTCCCCAAAATGGCCGTGGCTGGCATCTCTACCAGGTTCCAGACCCCCTGCTCCTTAAATAATATTCTCCAGATTACAGCAAAAGTATTGGTCATCAGTCTGTATACAGGGAATTAGGAGAGGTAGCTTCTAAACAATACGATTTCTACACAGAGAGAAGAATAACTGAAGGCCCTGAAACTAGAATGGTTTGAACTGAAGTTCAACACTGAATTCTACCAGATGAAGAGACCATTTTCTTCACACTGTGTCATGAGTCTTTGTAAAATTGGTTACTGGTTGACTATACACAAAGCAACAAGTCCTAGTCAGAGTTAGGTAGAGAGACCTAGCTAACTGCCAAGGTAAATACATTGAGATAAAGCTATAGAAAGTGAAGTGAGGTCTATCTTGTTACGTCATCTTTTGAACGTGTTATTCAATGGATGGGCTGGGAGGGAGGGAGAGAGAGAGGCTTCACAGGTAACAAAAGATGAAGAGCTTTTCACAGGAGATAACACAGGCAGAACCACCAATGACAGGATAGAATGTTTGCCTAAGGACAGAGGTTTTGTAAGCATCATCAATGTGTGTGTATTCTGACAGAGTGGCTCCGGTTTCTAAACCTGTGAGATGTAAAAGGCGTCTCTCTCTCGGCAGGTGTTTCACACACTAGGGCGAGGTCGTGATAGATAGCTGAAAAGCCAGCTAGCCACACCTACAGTAGCACTCACAAGACTGTCCTAACTTGCAGTACACTGGCTTTTTTTTACTCTTTCTGAACATGTTGTTGTGCGTGATTCCTACCTCTGAGGCCAGACATTTAAATCTAATGAATTCTAGGTACACATATTGTTACACCCACCAAGCAATGAGAACTCTTTTTCACAATATTAATTAGTAGTCGAGTGTCTGCTTCTTAAATTAGTTAAATGTATGCATGGCATTTTTCAATACTGTCGACTGAACTACCAATCAATACATTAGTCCACCACACTCCCATAGCCTGTGCATCTGGACTTTGTGACTGATGTGAGATCATTAAGCTCTATCAGGAAGAGTGACTGTCCTCTTCAGACAGAGCCCATAATGATGTCCTGGTCAGTGGCAGGGCCTGGTCCAGGACTAATGGACCAATGGCAGGGCCTGGTCCAGGACTAATGGACCAATGGCAGGGCCTGGTCCAGGACTAATGGACCAATGGCAGGGCCTCATCCAGGACAAATGGACCAACAATAGGGTCTGGCCAGGACGAATGGGCTCTGACATTGGCCCTCCTCTCTCTTCTCCCACCAGTGATAGACCAATGGGTGATAGACAGAGGACATTTACAGTGGCCATTAAAGTGACGGTACCTTTTTTAAATATTTACAGGTGGGCCACAACTGGGGCCAAAGAGGGAGAGCCTGGCTATATAAGGTCTATCTGTCCCCTTCTCCAATGAACAACACAGACATTTAATATAGGAGGACACCATCCAGTGTCATCTAGGTATCCGTTCTCCTGTAGCCGAGGGGACGTTGACCACTGTCCGCACTACAGTTAGTCTCTATGAAACAGTTAGGCCTACTGCATTCAGACTAGGAACGCTCATAACATCACAATTATACATTTCTCTGAAGCCCATCTGTGTTGGCTACATTAAAAACAGAGTACCAATCAACACATCATTCTGAGGCAACTTACTTACTCTCATCAACAGTCAGTCGTATTTCTGAAATGAAACATCAACATGAAGGGACTCAACAGCTGTGCCCATTAACAACCTAATACAACAGGGTAAAAGCCATAAAGGGCCTTATCAGATAGGACTGTGATTCTGTGTTAAACACCAGCTGAAGGTTATAGGCTGAGGTGTAGGTTGGCTGAGGTAGGTGCTCAACACGTTGAACACGTGCTACGTTCAGTCAGTGTTCCCACCTCTGAGCTCAGTGGAGGAGGTTGATTAACATGTTCAAACACATCAGCTCACCTCATTACCTGCTAGGGAGGGAGGAGGCCTGGGGGGGGGGGGGGGGGGTCAACAAGCTGAATGGATTAGAGCCAAACACCCCAGAGGATCAAAACATATTATAAAATGCATACCCAGGCTGACACACCCAGCGTTCTCTTCCTCACAGCATTAGGAACAGCACATAATGGCACAGCAACATGCTGCCTGCATTTAGAGTGGCTAAAACAATCCCTTGAGCCACTGCGTAATAATGACTGCCATGAGACTCTGAGACAGGGATACAGAGAGCTGCACAGCCTGCTACAGTGAGATAAGGCTAGTTTGAATGGTTCAATAATACTGAGACAGGTGAGTAGTAGACAACACAGGAGACAATGGTACAAAATACAGCCTTCAAGTGCAGGTTAGCTTGTCAGTGATCCAGGGAGTGTGTGAAGTGATTCTTGCAGTATGTGTGTATGTGTGTGGAACTATACTTGTGGGGTCCCCACAAGAATAGTAAATTAACAGAAATTTGACCAACTGGGGACATTTCGTTAGTCCCCACAAGGTCAAATGCTATTTCTAGGAGGTTTAGGGTCAAGGTAGAATTAGTGTTCGAATTAGGTTCAAGAGTTAGTGTTAAGATTAGGTTTTTGGGTTAAGGTTAGAGGTTAGGGATATAGGATTTGAATGTTTATAAATTGTTTGTCCCCACAAGGTTAGTTAAACAATACTGTGTGTGTACTTTCAGTAGAACAGTACCACAGCAGAACTTCCACATACTTTTCCACAGACGTCATCCCCATGTAGCTGTAAACAACAAAAGGCCAGGAGTCAGGAGGGGAGTAGGTAGATCTCTGATGGCAACATGGATAAACCCCTGACCTATTCTCAATGGGTTTAGTGTGGGAACATCAATCCAGATCTCTGCTGCTGCTTCCTCTCTACCTTGTTTGCATGCTGCCGCGCCAACAGGAGATGAAAGGGGTGAGTGTTTGCATGAAGGCGAGATGGCGGGGGGATAGAGGGATGGCGAGGTGGAGGGATAAATGAATGGAGATTATGTAAAGGATACACATTGTATACACTACTCTGTCCAATGAAACGCTTACTGTCAGGTTCCTTCTCGACAACGCAACAAGAAATAAAAGATAAGAATACGACCATAAAGTAAATGGCTCAGTAGAATAGATGGCAAATATTTAAATTGTGCAGCATTATCAATAGTAAATACAAGTCTGGTAACAGTAGAGATGCAGCAATGAGTAGCATAGCATGGCTGTGATGTTGGTAGAGCCCTTCTCAGAAGGGATGAATAGCATAGCATGGCTGTGATGTTGGTAGAGCCCTTCTTAGAAGGGATGAATAGCATAGCATGGCTGTGATGTTGGTAGAGCCCTTCTCAGAAGGGATGAATAGCATAGCATGGCTGTGATGTTGGTAGAGCCTTTCTCAGAAGGGATGAATAGCATAGCATGGCTGTGATGTTGGTAGAGCCCTTCTCAGAAGGGATGAATAGCATGGCTGTGATGTTGGTAGGGCCCTTCTCAGAAGGGATGAATAGCATAGCATGGCTGTGATGTTGGTAGAGCCCTTCTCAGAAGGGATGAATAGCATAGCATATCTGTGATGTTGGTAGAGCCCTTCTCAGAAGGGATGAATAGCATAGCATGTCTGTGATGTTGGTAGAGCCCTTCTTAGAAGGGATGAATAGCATAGCATGGCTGTGATGTTGGTAGAGCCCTTCTCAGAAGGGATGAATAGCATAGCATGGCTGTGATGTTGGTAGAGCCCTTCTCAGAAGGGATGAATAGCATAGCATGGCTGTGATGTTGGTAGAGCCCTTCTCAGAAGGGATGAATAGCATAGCATGGCTGTGATGTTGGTAGAGCCCTTCTCAGAAGGGATGAATAGCATAGCATGGCTGTGATGTTGGTAGAGCCCTTCTCAGAAGGGATGAATAGCATAGCATGGCTGTGATGTTGGTAGAGCCCTTCTCAGAAGGGATGAATAGCATAGCATGGCTGTGATGTTGGTAGAGCCCTTCTCAGAAGGGATGAATAGCATAGCATGTCTGTGATGTTGGTAGAGCCCTTCTTAGAAGGGATGAATAGCATAGCATGGCTGTGATGTTGGTAGAGCCCTTCTCAGAAGGGATGAATAGCATAGCATGGCTGTGATGTTGGTAGAGCCCTTCTCAGAAGGGATGAATAGCATAGCATGGCTGTGATGTTGGTAGAGCCCTTCTCAGAAGGGATGAATAGCATAGCATGGCTGTGATGTTGGTAGAGCCCTTCTCAGAAGGGATGAATAGCATAGCATGGCTGTGATGTTGGTAGGGCCCTTCTCAGAAAGGATGAAAAGCGCTAGGCCTCGCCACGCTCTCATCATATCATTAACCAGATCAGAGGAGATAATAGGCTCCATTGGTTTGGACTCAACAGGCACACACTACTGCTGTTGCACCTGTTTTTTGAACTGCCGTAGTGTTAAGATATGAATCTTCCCTCTCCAGTCAGTCTCCCCACTAGACACCATGCTGTTCTATAAATGGAGAGCAGTGGAGGTTACGGAGGGGAGAAAGGCTCATAATAATGGCTGGAATGGAGTAAATGGAATGGTATCAAAAACATGGTTTTCATGGGCTTGATACCATTGCAATCACTCCATTCCAGACATTATTAAGAGCCGTTCTCCCCTCAGCAACATCCACTGACGGTGAGTATGCTTTAGGTCATTGGAGGTAGACCGATTAATCGGAATGGCCGATTAATTAGGGCCGATTTCAAGTTTTCATAACAATCGGAAATCAGGTTTTTTGGACACTTTGGCCAATTTGTTTTTACACCTTTATTTAACCAGGCAAGTCAGTTAAGGACACATTCTTATTTTCAATGACGGCCTAGGAACGGTGGGTTAACTGCCTTGTTCAGGGGCAAAACGACAGATTTTTTACCTTGTTAGCTCGGGGATTCAAACCTGCAACCTTACAGTTAACTAGTCCAACACTAACCACCTGCCTCTCATTGCACTCCACGAGGAGCCTGCCTGTTACGCGAATGCAGTAAGCCAAGGTAAATTGCTAGCTAGCATTAAACTTAACTTATAAAAAACAATCAAAAACACTAGTTAACTACACATGGTTGATAATATTACTAGTTTATCTAGCATGTCCTGCGTTGCATATAATCAATGTCGATTTCGCGTATTCGCGAAAAAGGACTGTCCTTGCTCCAATGTGTACCTAACCATAAACATCAATGCCTTTCTTAAAATCAATACACAGAAGTATATATTTTTAAACCTGTATATTTAGCTAAAAGAAATCCAGGTTTGCAGGCAATAACCATGTGAAATTGTGTCACTTCTCTTGCGTTCATTGCACGCAGAGTCAGTGTATATGCAACAGTTTGGGCCGCCTAATTTGCCAGAATTGTACGTAATTATGACATAACATTGAAGGTTGTACAATGTAACAGGAATATTTAGACTTATGGATGCCACCCGTTAGATAAAATAAGGAACGGTTCCGTATTTCACTGAAAGAATAAACGTCTTGTTTTCGAGATGATAGTTTCCGGATTCGACAATATTAACGACCTAAGGCTCGTATTTCTGTGTGTTATTATGTTATAATTAAGTCTATGATTTGATATTTGATAGAGCAGTCTGAGCGATGGTGGGCACCAGCAGGCTCGTAAGCATTCATTCAAACAGCACTTTTGTGCGTTTTGCCAGCAGCTCTTCGTTGTGCTTCAAGCATTGCGCTGTTTATGACTTCAAGCCTATCAACTCCCGATATTAGGCTGGTGTAACCGATGTGAAATGGCTAGCTAGTTAGTGGGGTACGCGCTAATAGCGTTTCAAACGTCACTCGCTCTGAGACTTGGAGTGGTTGTGGAGTGACGGGTAACGCTGCTTCGAGGGTGGCTGTTGTCGATGTGTTCCTGGTTCGAACCCAGGTAGGAGCAAGGAGAGGGACAGAAGCTATACTGTTACACTGGCAATACTAAAGTGCCTGTATTGTTGTAAGTCATTATTACAAATAAATAAATAAATCAAATCGGCCGATTAATCGGTAGCAGCTTTTTTTGGGGCCCTCCAATAATCGGTATCGAAAAATTTGAATCGGTCGACCACTAATTGGAGGTCATTTAAGGTTGTTGGAGGTCCTGCAATTTGTGATGTATCCTGAGACAAAAACAAGCTAGGGTGTCTCAGCTTAGTCAAAGAGAAGCACATTCAAGAAAAAAGTAAACAGGTAGAAGTAAACGTGACTGTAGTTACGTGAGAAGGAATTTTTTTTAATAAAATCTACCTTTAAGGAACATGCCATGTCAAATACGAGACAAAGACACTAAGAAGCTTGACAGCTTCTTCATACTTCTCAATAAGTGGTAATCAACAGTAGACAATAAGAGGTACTTAACCGAAAGATCACTGGTTCGAATCCCCGAGTCATCAAGGTGGAAAAATCTGCCGTTCTGCCCTTAAGCAAAGCAGTTAACCCCCAACAACAACTGCTCCCCGGGCGCCGATGACGTGGATGTCAATTAAGGCTGCTCCCTCCACCTCTCTGATTCATAGGGGTTGGGTTAAATACGGAAGACACATTTTGGTTGAATGCATTCAGTTGTGAAACTTACTAGGTATCCCCCTTTCCCTTTACTTATTAGATACTTTCAGTTCAATCAACAATAGATAAGAGGTACTTAGTGTAGACTTTCAGTTCAAAAAGTTACATAACAGTTGTGTTAAGGTTCAGAGGTATGGGCGACAGTCAGTCATCCCCAGCGGATTAGGTTAAGACTATGTTAACAACTCCAGCAAGTGGCCCTCTCTATACGGCTCCCTTGTTCTCACTGACCCCCTCACTGGGGTCGCAAGAGGGGGCAGGGAGGGTAGACAGGGAGGTAAGCAGGGGGTGTAATCCCAAACACGGGACAATGCTGAGCCTGAGCTGGGCTGAGGCCATGGCCAGTGTGAGAAACTGGGAGAAAGGGAGACAGCTTGGTTGGTGGGCCGGTGAGTCATCGCAGCCACCGCTTTTGGCATGGTGGCTGTCCCACACACCTGTTCCTTCCCTGTTCCAGTCACACGGTGGCCTGGGTTTATGCTACCTCATGCTGCCCTGCATGGTTGGTCACTTTGTTCCCTGGCCTAGTCAGAGAGAGATATTTTTCAAAACAAACTTAACCGAGCATGCCCTCTGTGCTTGTTGAAAAAGCAGCACATTCTGCAACGTTAACAACAGCCTGTCAAGATAATTGGAAGGTCCTCAAGCTCAAGGATTACTAGTTAGCGGCACTCTCAGCTGCTTGTGCCTTCTGATTGACAACCATCCATGATGTAGAGAGAACACCAACTGTTCACTGACACACACATAGCTTATGAAGTGTTGCACCATGTGTTAGAAATAGCCAATGGGAGTTGATGAGTACACGATTATATTCATATCTCAGTTCCCTGGGTAAACTGTGTTACATGATACTCTGTCCTATCCAACTCCCATTGAATTAAGTCTCTTATCTTCAACCATATAATCCATAGGGTATAACTTTGTTTAGTGTGTGTGTGTGTGTGTGTGTATACTGCGATCTCATGCCATTCACAGATGAACTAACCTGCGATGATAAGTCACTAATCTCACCACTACCAGGGCTCTACAGTGAGAGCATTTTACTCGCATATGCGCCTAAATGTTTTGCTGTGCGACCTGGAATTGTTATTTAGGAGCACCAGTGAGCAGAGAAAAATGTAAGATTCTGGCTTTAATATCACAAATAATCTTAATTGTGCTCCTAAATTTCTTTGTGTGCACCTACATTTTTCAACTTAGGCACACGCTTGCGCCTTGTAAAAAAAAGTTAACCGTAGAGTCCAGACTACACTCTGCTCTTACATGAATAGCTTGGGTTAGCCCTACAGGTCTCACTGTAGACTGAAGTAGTCAAACCAGACATTCCACTATGTGAAACTAAATCAGCCGGCCTGTGAAATGCTCCATTGACATGCATGTCAGAGATTTAAAAGGGACAACCCTTCACATTGCCTCCTCACTTGACCTGATCACACATGTGGTTACTTAGCAGAAAAACTCCTTACTTTTCCAGTGCATTCACGTGTTACAAAGCCAATATCTTGCTATATAAAGTCTCAGTCCCCTGCTATGTTGACATAGTGCTATGAATTATTTGTTTACGTTAGGTATAGGCCCTATATTACAGCCCTCAATGCAAGGTGCCTCAGTTGGAGCGATGAGGCTTGTGGGATATGACCTCACTAGTCTGTGTGGTTAATGATCACGAGGCAGAGCATCTTAAAGCTGTGTACTACTAGGTCAGTAAGAGGGTAAACTAGAATTCTGGAAAGGCCATATGAAGGCGAGGTGTGTGTCAAGTGCAGGGGAGGCTGGTGTGAGGCGCTATAGGAGGATGGGCTCATTGAAATGGCTGGAATGGAATAATTGGAACAGAGTCAAATGTGGTTTCCACATGTTTGATCTGTTTGATAGCATTCCATTTATTCCATTCCAGCCATTACAATGAGCCCGTCCTCCCACACTTCCTCCCACCAGCTTCCACTGGTCAAGGAACAGACTGCCATTCTCATTGGCCTGGAAATCCACATGGAAAATGCACGCAAATGTAAACACAAGTACACAAATAGACACTACTGTACATACTGTAAAATCCCAATTACAACAAGTCCACAATTCAGATTAGCATAGTTATTCAGCACATACTGTACTTTCATGACATCAACCCTCATATTTACACTAATCAGGACAACTGAGCCTGGTATCAACTCTTCCTACTATTATACAGAAATGACACCGGAGCAGAAAATCAGATCAATTTAGTCAGCGTGCTGGAATTAAACACCGTCTGTAACATCCAATGAGAGTTCCCAGGAGTAAATGAAAGGACTTCAAAAAGCTTTGCCCTCTGTGTGCATTCTCTAGAGCCAACTGCCAACCCCCACAGTGAGTGTGCTGACAGTCTGAAATCACCAAAGCATAATTCAACATTTCTCAAAAAAGTTCATTTCAAATACACTGCATATAGCAAACAGTTTTGACTGAGTTTGATTATACAGAGTAGGGTTTTTGCGTCAAGTCAAATTGTGTTCAAATCAATTTGTATCAACACTGATTTTCCTATAACAACTTTGATGTAAAACAATCCCTGTATAGTCCACACCATTGAGGTATAAAGAACGGTCCACACCCAACCAGACTGTAAATAAAATATGGCCAACCATGAAACATTGATGGGTGTCTGTTTGAATGTGATCCCATGAGGTAGTAACCCAATACCCTGACCTCTTCATCACAGAAAGATAATAAGAGTACCAGTCCGATCCAAAACTCCTTTCAAAAATACCCTTCATACTACCATATTTTGTTTCCCAAGTTCGCTGAAGTTGGAAGAGTGTGTGTGAGTCACATATCTGTTAACCTCTGCAGAACGAATAGCAGAAAGGCTACAAATAATTATGAATTATGTTACAGTAGATGCCAAATGTACTTTATGTTCGTGGGTCTGATTAAACACATTCGTCTGGGCCCCACAGCATTAACATGTGGAAAAGATCAGCAATAAACTTTTGCAAAATGTCACGTGAGGCACAATAAAGGTGAATGAAAGGTGACAGATTGTGTCCAGGCATTTGCAAGAATCAAGCTGTATAGACAGATATTTCTCAGAACAAGTTTAAAAGTGTGCCCAGGACAGATGACAAGTCACTCTGATATACATGTTTTTAAAAAGACAACCCCATGATAACAACCGACATGTAAACGTGTCACATTATGCCTTGACAGAGTCAGACAGTCCCGGTCACTTGACAAGCAGCAAAATACATTAACAATGTCTTGCAAAGTATTTACTTTGTAAAATCCGTAATTTACAAACAATACATTAGTTGTAGTCTATTTATATGTAGTAAGACCAACTGAAATATCGTACCGTTGGCTGAGTCTCAGAAGTGCAAGTAACTTAGCCGACCTTGTGTAACAACACTGCACAGCTTCAAGATGCGGAGCAAAATCAACCTTTTACCCTACTTTCCTATGAGCGTCTTTCCAACACAAATGTACATAACCCTCTCGAAAATCACGAATTCTCCAGCAGAACGTTGTTCAATTTCCCTGGTTTAATGTCGCATTCTATTAGAAAAGTAAAGATATAAGCTACTTAGCTAACAAGGTCGCCAACCAGTCAGTCTGCTTACTGTAGGTAGTATACATAGGTGAGCGTCGCGAGCACACTAAGCTTTAGGCTCCTCCCTCTTTGTGCCCACAGCAGTTTATGATGATGATCCGCATTCCGGCTCCTTTCAGTGAGCCGGCTCGTTCGGCTCAGCTCACTGAAAAGAGCAGGCTCTTTTGGCTGCCAAACGGCTCTTTTAAAAAAAAATGTTTTGTATTTTTTCAAGTCAAACAGTTTGCGATAGTTTGACTATGATTGGTGTTCAAACTATTCGAATTAAATGATTAAAGGAAATCATACTCTACCTTAACCACAATGTATTTAAAAATGCATTGGTTTGTTATGAAAAAGAAAGCTATTAAACATTTTAATATAAAGTATAACTTTTTAATGTATATAAATCAAGTCAAATCAAATGTATTTATAGAGCCCTTCGTACATCAGCTGATATCTCACAGAAACGCAGCCTAAAACCCCAAACAGCAAGCAATGCAAAGTGCATATAAATCTAACCATTCAAAACGAATACAATCTGAACAACATAATAATATAATATTGCACCAAATCAAAGAAAAATAAATAACAATGTGCAAAACTGCAGCATCCCACTTAATACATTAAACTGGTCCCTCTTTTCTCTCTCTTCTTTATTGTCATGTTATAACCAACAGCAATGCTGACCATATTTTGCTTTTATGAGAGATTTGCATTCGGAAATGCAAGATGCCTCACTTACGAGTAGCTGATGTGGTTTCTTCTATCAGTAATTATTTGTCTCATTTTCGAGAAGAACCTCTCAGAGGGAACGGACGTGGCCACTATGCAGAGTCTCCCTGTCATGACTTTAGGAAGCCTTGTTCTACCACCAGCTCAGAGGGGCTCTTCCAAATAGGATCAGACCTCAATTATGGAATCTGCTGAGAGATTCCTTCGTGCTGCATCCCCAGTAGCTCTCTCATCAAACAGCATCCAAACAGCAGACTTTTATGGCACTACTGCTGGTGCTTCTGCTCCATCTGCTCCCTCTTCTTCCTGGTGCCTGAGCCAGCTGACTGCTGAGGCTGTCCCTACCTGCTGCTGAGGTTATTCTTTGAAGAGCCTCATAAATCGCTCTGGCATCACTGAAGGTCAAGTGCAGAGGTTTCTAATAGCACGTGATTATATTCCATTCTGTGGAACTTTCTGTCCATTGATGAACATAGGGTGTCCATCAACTCTGTCACATGTCCTGTGCTTACATTTGCTTCTCTCTGGCGACTGGCTGTGATTCGCTGCAGACCCTTACACGGGAGTATCATTTTTGAGGCTGTCACATAGCTGAAAAGAGAGAACAGTAACTTATTAGTTTAGGTTCATGTTTTGTGTACTGATACTACATTCTCATCTACTGCTCATAGACATATATAATACTGGATTAAATAATAACTGCTTACTGTACCTCTCTCCACTGATCTCCACAGTGACCTGCTCAAAGGGTTCCAGGACTCTGCACACCTCCTCCACCAACTCCCATTCCTCTTAGGTCAGAGCATCAACAGGTGCATTGACAATGGCCAGGGTAGAGATGAACAAATCAAATGTATTTATAAAGCCCTTCTTACATCAGCTGATATATCAAAGTGCTGTACAGAAACCCAGCCTAAAACCCCAAACAGCAAGCAATGCAGGTGTAGAAGCACGGTGGCTAGGAAAAACTCCCTAGAAAGGCCAAAACCTAGGAAGAAACCTGGAGAGGAACAAGGCTATGAAGGGTGGCCAGTCCTCTTCTGGTAGTGCCGAGTTGAGATTATAACAGAACATGGCCAAGATGTTCAAATGTTCATAGATGACCAGCAGGGTCAAATAATAATAATCACAGTAGTTGTCGAGGGTGCAACAAGTCAGCACCTCAGGAGTAAATGTCAGTTGGCTTTTCATAGCCGATCATTGAGAGTATCTCTACCACTCCTGCTGTCTCTAGAGAGTTGAAAACAGCAGGTCTGGGACAGTTAGCACGTCCTGTGAACAGGTCAGGTATCCATAGGCAGAACAGTTGAAACTGGAGCAGCAGCACGGCCAGGTGGACTGGGGACAGCAAGGAGTCATCGTGGCAGGTAGTCCTGAAGCATGGTCCTAAGGCTCAGGTCCTCCGAGAGAGAGAAAGAAAGAAATAGAGAATTAGAAAGAGCATACTTAAATTCACACAGGACACCGGATAAGACTACAGAAATACTCCAGATATAACAGACTGACCCTAGCCACCCAACACATAAACTACTGCAACATAAATACTGGAAGCTGAGATGGCATCCTTTGACTCAAAAAAACACTTCAACATATATAATGTTGAATTCCACCTTGTAGTGCAGTCTTGTTTAGGCCTCAGCTCAGGCATCCCAATCTGGCGTTGTGTAGACTTTCGTTTTTCAGAGCCCACTGTGCTCCTGTGGAAGTATTCCACAGTGGGCTTCATCACCTTCATAGCATCTCTTACAATCAGGTTGATTGTGTGGGCAAGACATGGGTGATGGGTCCATTTAAAAATGTTCATGGCTTTGGTTAAGTTAGCTGCATTGTCGCTAACACAAAAAAACACTTTTCCATCTACTTGCAATTCTCTGGCCACTCTCAACAGTTCCTCTGCCAAGTTCTCTGAGGTTTGTCTGTCACTGAACACAAAGCAGTCCAGAAGACAGCTAATCATCAAAAAATCTTCAAAGAAGTGACATGTAACCAACATTTAAGGAGGGGTTACCCTTGATGTCCTGCAGTCAGTGGTAAGGGAAACTGCAGTAGCTTTTTGGACTCTTTCCCATACTGAAGCCTGTGTAATCTCGTACCGTTGTGGAATAAGTGATTTTGAAAGGGTTTTCCTGCTTGGAATTATGTACATTGGATTTAGACTATTGCTATAATTTCTAAAACCTCTGTCCTCCACGATCGAAAATGGCTGAAAATCGGTGGCAATCATTTTAGCCAATGCAATATCAATTTGTCCTTGTTTTGCTACAGACATAGACTTTGGCATAAACTGGTCCATAGAAGAGTGCGTTGCTGTGAGTCATGAAGTAGGCCTACTTGACTGAGTGGATACATCTCCACATGTGGAGGTGCTGGCTCCACCACTATCACTAGCAGGCCCGCTAGTTTCTCGAAGCTCCACTACAGCTAGCTTCACAGTTGGGTGCACAGTTCGCATATGCCGGTGTAGGTTGTGCATAGAACCGGCTTTATATGAGATTTTGTTTTGGCAAATTCTACACTGGGCTCTAACGTTGTCTGCATTATTCAAATGCATCCAAATGCTACTGTGCTTCCGACTCATTTTCCAGCTGTTGTTTTCACAGCTGTCCTTCCTCTCTCTCCTCGGCTGCAAAGTGTGTGACTGTGAGTGAGTTGGCTCGGCCCTCCCTCACACATCTTTGGTTCATTGATTGACACTGCGTGTCTGATTGACAGGAACAACAGGTGAGGCTGTAAGTCTGAGCAGACAGTCAGAGCGAATGTGTGTGCGCTTGAGCATTTAGGCCTATATTATTATTTTTTTGTTTTTGTTATTTGAATTAGTTAATTCTATTCATTTAAATCTTTTGATTATTCATATCTTAATTAAAAAAAATATTTTATAAATAGATTTGGCTCTTCTGATATGCGAGCCGGCTCCCAACATTCACCTACAAGAGCTACAAGAGCTCTTAGAGCCGACTCGTTTCGCGAACGACCCATCACTAGTTTGTGAATGTGAGAGCAGTGTGAGAAGTCAATGCACTGTAAATGATTGCCCTTCACACAATTGTTTTTTATACAAAACAAGGATTTTAGCCCTCTTTTTATCCTGCCCAGCCTAGATGATCAAAGGACTAGGCTATTCCATCCTAAACAATAATAATTGAATGGCAATGTAAAACCATACAAACATAGACAACTGTGTCCACACAAATCCCTTTAGGAGATCAACAACCATGACTGAACAGGACTGTTAACAGTGTCACCTGTTCTAAGGAGCTCTGTGCCAGCTGCCATTCTCGTTACAGGGCCCGAGTTGGAGCAGCTATTCGCCGTGTTATTAGTCTCTGTTGTAAAAACGAGGTAAACCTATGAGAAGTAGACTTCTCATAGCGAATGAGGAATTGACATTGTAGAATATGTTTATTTGCACATTGTGCATTGTGAAAAGTATATGCACACATGTATCATTTCTACTTTTTTTTTTTTTAACATAAAAATACTGTCTATCCTGAACTTTATGGTTACCTGATACCTTTGTAAACAAGCAACTCATTGTGTATTTAATATTACATTTATTATTTCTCTATTTTCTTTCTCTCTGCATTGTTGGGAAGGGCTGTAGTAGGCATTTTCCTGTTAGTCTACACCTGTTGTTTAAGAAGCATGTGACAACATTTGATTTGGACTGTGCCAGGTGCTGGCTAGTAGAAATAAACAAGGTAGATAGGGACATCTAGTGCTTATAATTTGAAGTACATCTCCTGAGAAATTGCTCAGTTTACTATGAATCTTTCAGACAGTCACCGTGGTATTTCTCTGTCTCTATGCTGTAGAGAACATATGTGTTTGGACTGTGTGCCAATATTCAAATATCAAACTTGGGGATTAATTAATAGATGAGAAATAGGATTCAAAATACTACCTCAGCCATTTGTTTTCCTAGATGCAATGGTAGGCTATACTGTAATAGAGAGAGAATTAAATGTATGTGCTTTTTTGTCTATGCTTCACAATAGATATACAACTCAGTCTTTATGTTTTTACTCATGACTCAAAACAAACTATCATCGTCAAACAAACGGTCACAGGGGCTGGTTGTGGTGAGTCAGACCATTCTGCTGTAAATGGGTGGTCTTTACTGGCTAACTGTTCTTTGTCTAACAAGATAATACCTGTGGAACTACCATGCCCCAAGGAGACGAAGTGGGAGACTGTCTTGTCTTCACCCGAGTCGGGTGCGAGTCACACACTGGTGGTGCAACAGGTTGGGAGGGAAGTGTTCATACAGTATGGAATTCAGATTACCATGAAGAGAAAAATATACATTTGTATATTTAATCATTACTTTTAGCTTAAATAACTACATTTGTTTTTACACAACTCAACCCAGTTAGTAGGCTAATATGGAAAGTAGTATGGTGCCTTTTCATTTGTCTGTGCTTCAACAACAACTAAAAACAGCTCCTGCCTGTGTCTGCAAGCCGTAACATGTATTGAATGACAGGTGAACTAGCATCATCAGTATGGGCGGCCGTCTGGGTATCTATGGGCGAATAGCTGTGCTTTGGATGTTGTTTAAAAAAAATGTTTTATGGATAACATTTTCCCCAATACGCACAAGAGAACACTGTGACCACTCACTCCGTTAGGCTACAATTCTTTGTGTTCGGGTCGCAGTGGTTTTACTCAGACAATGTGGTGAGGAGAGAAACTTTTGTTGCAGTCTGTCAACTCCACTCCACGGTTCTCAATTCCGGAGCACACATCTCCAATTGTGATACCATTTTTGCCAGACAATTCAGTGCCTGTTGTTGACATTCCGGTCGGGCTACCGTCGGTGCGGACAAGGTAGGGAGCTATAGCCTAACTACCCCTCATATTCTACAAAATTACATTAACACAAACACAGTTGTAGAACGTTATACTCTGTGTCCGGGGTAGGCCTAATTCGGGTTTGCTCAACTCATAAAGACCCAACTTTACGCACCAGCCGAGACTGTTTACAAGGCAAATTAATTTCCCACTTCAGTCAATAGTTATTTTAATGACACGGTTGTAATTTGCCGGAAATTACCAGGCGCCGCAGTGTTCTTATCTCGTATGGCTGAAGCCAGAAGAGAAGAGGAGGCGGAGGAGTTGAGGGATATACGGAACCGAAATCAAGCAACAGGTATGTCCACTTGTCAACAATCTATCGTGAAGGTCATCCTCGTGTAATTTTGATACAGCGTCTCCTGAAGTAGGCTACATGTGTTTGACACTTTGGGGCAATATAATTTCAAAACGTGGACTTTTACCTTTTAACCCATGAACATGACAACTTGGAACGGTGTTCCATCATGAAACATATGGTTAAGTGTGTAGGACATTTTACAATTTAGCTGAAAATAGAATTCATATAACTTATTGTTGTTGTGAAGCAAATGTTATGCAATTCTACAAATTGTTCAATTCCATTGAGCTGAGATCTTTTTTGTTGCAGTTTTGAAGCTAAATTCCAGAAATTCTATGCATTTTGCCATGGCTAATGCTGTGTTCCTCTGCTGAAACATTATAACAAAATCAATGGGCATGTGCCCTGAATGCCCAGTTTTTTAAATATTATATTCTCCCTGACTATCTAGCTTTTATTTGATTGTTAGTTCTAAAATATATTTTCTGCCTGCTTTCTATCTGGTTTCGATCTTTTAAGTTGACACTGAGAAAAACAGTTTATCTGAAAATTACTACTTCAGATGGTAGAATCCAATCAACAAGAACAGCTAGCATGCTAACTGTTCTTGTAGACTTCCAGTCATTGCACTAACACTAGTTAGCATTGGCTCGTAAAACTACCTTTAACTTCCTTCATACTTGGTGCAGAGACATACAATGGTATCAACGATTGTATTCTGTTGCAGCTAGCGATTTTCCTAAAATAATAATTGTTCACATAAAAAAAATTCAAGAAGTATCTATATATTTAAAAAAATAAATAATAATAATTGTACGCAAACCCGAGTTTGAAAACCCTTGCTCTCTCACTTCTCTCATGCCTTCTAGCAACAAATCAGTTTCTAGTGCTATATAGAAACAAACCCTAGTTCTGTTCTGCACCATTACAGTATCCAGCTGTTATGGTTGACACAATGCCCTCAGTACGTCATTCAGTGAAAGTATACTTGTATACAGCAGCTGGTAGCAACTACCTGTGTGTATCAGATACATCGGTCAGTAAACAGTGCTACAACCACACGGAAATGGTCTGGAAAACCCTGAAACTCTGTCAGCCAGACAGGAAGGATGACACAACAAATTGTACATGTCCCGACACAATATTACTCATCTCATGCCAGACAAGCTGTGTCATTTGGTGCTAACTGTGTTGCTGGAAATGCATCTGGAAAACCACTGGCACTTGGCAGACAGGTTGATCCTATTCATTTTGGCTCTGTATGTTTTTTTTTTGTCATTTTATTTCCTGGTGAAATCACTTCTAAAATGTATTCATATTCATATATCTTATGCCACACAATCTTCATGTAGATCGAGATAAAGGGTTGTAAATGAATACATGTCTATAGGCTTTATCCTGGACTTCCTGATGGGCCGCCCCCAGGTTGTAAGAGTTGACAACAACACGTCTGCCAAGGCTGATCCTTAACACTGGGGCCCCTCAGGGGTGTGTACTTAGTCCCCTCCTGTATTCCGTGTTCACCCATGGCTGCGTGGCCAAACACGACTTCAACACCATCATTAAGTTTGCTTATCGACACAACATTGGTAGGCCTGATCACCGACAATGATGAGGCGGCCTATAGGGAGGAGGTCAGAGAACTAGCAGTGTGTCGAATAATAATAGGGCAGAACAGTTTAAACTGGAGCAGCAGAACGGTCAGGTGGACTGGGGACAGCAAGGAGTCATCATGTCAGGTAGTCCTGGGGCATGGTCCTAGGGCTCAGGTCCTCCGAGAGAGAGAAAGAAAGAGAGAAGGAGAGAATTAGAGAACGCACACTTAGATTCACACAGGACACCGAATAGGACAGGAGAAGTACTCCAGATATAACAAACTGACCCCAGCCCACCGACACATAGCCTCCAGTATTTATGCTGCAGTAGTTTGAGACAGGAGGGGGTCAGGAGACACTGTGGCCCCATCTGAGGACACCCCCAGACAGGGCCAAACAGGAAGGATATAACCCCACCCACTTTGCCAAAGCACAGCCCCCACACCACTAGAGGGATATCTTCAACCACCAACATACAATCCTGAGACAAGGCAGTATATGCTTGTCACTTTTTAAGAGTAATGTACATTATCTCATATGACTCGTATGCCATGCACCGTATGATGCCATATGTTATCATTGATGATTACATTGTGCATACTGTTCTTCATTGGCATTTTCAATTGGCCAAAGTTTAATCTCCTTGCATTGAGCAAGATCTCCGTTAGACTGTCATCTCCCCCTAACATCCATGGATGACTCCTCTTTGACATCACCTAATCATGTCTTGACTTGTTAAGAATCAGCTCCTGACACTGTGTTATTCATAGGTGACATGATCATGTCTGTCTCCTCTTGTCTGTTTTTCATGCAAGGATAGAGCGCTCCACATTCACAATGTTATGATTTTATAGTCATCGTAGACATAACATCTGTTCCACTTTGACTGTTTATTATATCAAACAGTGTGTGTGTGTGTGTGTGTATATATATAACTTAGACACCCTCATCTCTGTCTCTCACCCTCGGGTGGCTGTCGGAGTATGGAGAAGGAGAAATTCATATTTTGTCTTCCTTTGAAGAATTGTGTCTCCCTTAGCTGAGGCTTATCACTTAATACAAATCCAACCATCATTAGTATTTTGCAATTAAACTGACTATTTCCAAAAAGGCATATTAGATTTTAATTGACTCGTCCCGTTGTAAAATATTCGCTTCCCCACTCGACGTCGACAAATTCATAACTTATCAATTTGACTCCACATGGAGGCAGCCTAATGACAGCTGTGAAATAACTATTTTCTTTTGTGTGATGAAAAGGCTCTCGAATATTAATGTGGAGCCTGTTTCCCTTGTAGCAAATGAGATGTACATATTAATGTGCTGTAGAGCCTCAAGAGAGAAAATCGATGTGCAGTGCACAAAAGCTGGTATTTCAATATCACCCAGAATGCTTCACTCTTTCTGGCAGATAGTTTATCATTGATTAAAGATAATAATGATAAATTGATGTTCAATAATTGACACAATATATTTCTACTGGCTAGTCCAACTGACCTGTCTTCATAGTGCTTCACATGGGGGGGGGGGGGGGGGTGCAAAACAAGTATGAAAGTGTATACACTCACTACTGTATATCACTCTGCATGAGAGCGTCTGCTAAATTAATATAATTTAAACAAATGTATTTCTGCCAGATAGTTTATCATTGATTAACATAATAAAAAGATGTTAAATAATTGACACACAATATTGACTTGGTTCCTTATTTCTACTGGCTAGTCCAACTGACCTGTCTGGTCCACGGGTTTGACTGCCTACAGAACATCTCTCAGAACTGACCCACAATGGCTCTGGATTGGACACGGTTAATGTGCAGCTGTTGCGTTCACCCATCAACCCGTCTGCCACTTACCCAGCCATTAACCCCCAGCCCACCCTAAATCATTTGAAACACTCCCCTTTGAGAAAGTATAGGGAAGACTTTGATTCTACCCTATGGGGACATCCGTGTCTGTTCTGCCTGTGTGGGAAGTAGGATCCAAGGATATGAAAACCCCTGGAAGTCTTATGGGGTTCTGGGAAGAATCAGAGATTCCTGCGCTGTATAAATAAACCCAGAATATGAGAGATCACGTTCCTGAACATGCCATGTTACCGGGGTCGGGATATAGAGGAAGATGCTTCTTTGTGGACTGACTAGGGATGGGAACTAGCTCCTTGTCTCCACACAGCTGTGCCTTCATAGACTAGCCCCACCCTCCATGGGATGTAAACCTTACTTCTGACCTCTCTGGTTGGTTTGAAGTCCTGGGCCTAGCTTGCATATTAAGAGAGGCTTTTTTTCTAAACTCCCTATTACCACTTGTTCTTTATAGAGGGCTGCCCCAGTGCTGAGTGATGTTAGCATGTGTCATAGTGAGTTGTTTTGTGGTGTTTCTGTATGGGTTCCCTTCAATGGTTATTATTGTAGCTGGTCTTTTAGCAAAAAAATCAGCTTTAAAACCATATCTTTGTTTCTTTTCTCTTTAATGAGTTAGTTGTTTTGCATCCTCTCTTGTTTTGTTGCTTCTATTTGGTGTTAATGATATTTATTTCATATTCAATAGGCTATTAATCTTATATTTTTATTTATTGTGTCTTTGTCCATAACCTGTCATGGGATATTTACTATTAAAAGCCCTCTGAAGGAGGAGTCCATGACCTGGCAAATGTCTCTCTCCCACCACTCCGAGAAAGAGGGTTGAGCCTCTTCACTAAGCCAGCAATAATAAGTATCTAATGAAAGTACTTCTATAGATGGAGTGCTTTTCTGCCTGGTTTCTACAGCTATATCTTATCTCAAATAAAAATTGAAAGTGTGTTTCATAATGGTCGCACGACCTGCTGAGTGACTTCTAGAAAAGAGGATATGTTATGGCTCAGTTGGTAGAGAATGGTGCTTGCAACACCAGGGTTGTGGGTTCGACTCCCACGGGCGGACGAGCACGACAAAGTATGTACTCACTACTGTAAGTCGTTTTGGATAAGAACGTCTGCTAAATTACTAAAATGATGTGGCACTGTGTCCGGATGTACTATCTATGATGGATTGGAATAGAGTAACAGTTGACTCCACCTTCTAATCCAGCAAAACATAGTCCCACAGTATGCTAAGGTTTTTAATATGTAGCCTACTTCCTAACACTAACGTAGACAGATTACCAAATAATAGAGCTATGCATGTTTCCAGAGCAGGGAGTGGTGCTACAATAGGGAAATACAAGGATCTGGCCAACAGAGATGTAGCGTCAGAATGGGTGTGCCCACCATTAACACCCAGTATTGTGCTCTCTCTGACAGAGGAAGACATGTTGATTTGATTCTGTTAGATAAACACAGGTTTTGGGCTGGAACAAACCCAGAACAACCCCTATAATAACGTAAATATGCACTCAATGACCAAGTTCAGTTGCTAACAAGCAACGCCAGAAGAAATCCTGGCATATTTGTATTTTGTGTGAACTGTGCCTTTTAAAGATCAGAGCAGAGGGTCATTTTGTTTGTAGTGTTCCATCGAACCTTTTCAGTAGAGCAGGAGAGTGACAGTAGAGTGGTACTTCCTGAATGGCCACATTCCATTTGATCACATTGGCCAAGTCAACACACTAGCCAGTAGGGAGAGAGAGAGACCCCTCCCTTTCTCTGTTGTAATTTGTGGTCATGGAGTTTGTTTCTTTACACAGCAACACACAGCATAGAAAAGTAGGGAGGGACATGAAGGAAATAATACACACCATTTTGGGGGACATTTGTGAAATGTGTTTAAGACGTTAACAGGTAGGAGCATCTCTTGTTGCTATGTTTCGCTGTGAGATTATGTTGTCAGTACAATTTACAGTAGGTTATAGACAATACTTTCAGCAGGGATTGCACTGTATTCCATGTTGAATATTGAAAATCCACTAGATATCGAATCCTATTCATTGTTCCATTGCACTTGCCTTTGACCAGTGTATATATGGCATTGTATCTACCGGTATGTAAATGTCAAACGATTTCCTTGTGGAAAACCTCTCTCCATTCTGTCTTTGTTTACCTGCCTCAGTTACATTTGACAATCTCTCACAGACCAAAGTGCAAATAAATGTGTGAAAATGTCTCTGAGGATTTGATTCACTAACAAACTGTTACTTCCTTTAACCTTTTTTTTTTTTCATAGTGAGGTAAAATGTTACATTTCCATTTGAGTCGTTTAGCAGACACCCCTTTCCAGAGCGACTTACAGTTTGTGCGTTCATCTTCAGATAGCTAGGTGGGACAGCCACATAGCACAGGCATAGAAAGTACATTTTTCCTCAAAGTAGTTTTCAGTAGAGTCCGTAACATAAGTTTGAGGCAGTAGCATATAGCAGATGGCAAGTGTGGTGTTAGACATTGTAACAGTATTATACTGGTTGTATGAGAACGAGGCGATGGCGTCAGGTCCTTAGCAGGATGCTAACAAAAAGGAGCATCAAAATATTAAGACACAAAGGGATTCTAATATCCTCATGACCTACTTGTCTGATTTATTTGAGTTCCTATGGCGCCAAGGCCTCATACACTCATATACTGTAGTATAGTCAAATGAATGTAAATGTTTGCTTAGCTGCTGTGCTCTATGGACCACTAGTCAGTCCACCTCCTCAGAGAGCTCCAGTCGTGGCACTCAGTCAGATCATCATCTATTGTTTGTGTCTGAAAACCTGGTCACTGGTTGAAAGTGAAGGAAATAAATAATACAGGTAATTCAAGTGTAGTGTATTGTATGACTTTGAACCTGTGATCACTGATGGAGCCGACAGACATGGCAGCTCTGCTTCTAGCTCCTAAGCAATTTTGCAGTATTTTTTGTTGTTGTTATTGTTGTGTATTGTTAGGTATTACTGTGCTGTTGGAGCTAGGAACACAAGCATTTCACTACACCCATAATAACATCTGTTAAATATGTGTATGTGACCAATCAAATTTGATTTGCTTTGAATTGATCCCACTTCAGAGACAAAAAAGGGTTGGCTACGGTACTGTGATTATTAGGCCTCAATCATACACGCTTTGGAGAATTACAAGATGAATATCTAGCCATTGATCAGAATCTCAAATACATACAGCTAACATATCTTAAATCTGACGACATAACTTTGGAATGATATCTGTTCAGTATCTTTTTTGAAGATTTCATATATGGAAATAAGACATGACACATTTATGACAAGTTATGACACCTGTACAGCATGTCCTGGGTGAATGCTCACTCCATCTGAAATGTGGTTTGTCTAGAAGGCTTTTGTCAACATTTTTCATAGCAGGTTTAGGAGAACCTGCGCAGCAGGTTAGGACATTAACGTAGGAGGTTAGGGGAACTAGGTTAAGGTTGAGAAAGGGTTAGGGTTAGCTAAAATGCAAAATAATTCCACTTTTTAATGTCAATTTGACAAAAGCTGTATCCCATCTAGACGTGACCCTGAAATGTCAGGCGTCCAGAATAAGCCATTGAATGTGTGAATGAGGGAGAGCTCATTTTTAGAATGAGGGAGAGCCATCCTTCCATACATATTGCTCATGGTCCCCTATTTACATATGATTTTCTTTGGAATTGTAGCTATACAGATAATGGTTCAGAGATAATGTCTGGCTTGATGAAATAAAGATGAGAGCATTAACAAAACAATTTATTTGTGTTTAGAAATGTTTTTTTTTAAATGCTTTTGCTATTTGCATGTCATTCTTTGTAACTGGTTGATCAAGAACAGACTAGAATGTTGAGCCAGCTGAATGTAGTTGTTTAAGTTTTTGAACGGCAAGAAGGTATGCAAAGCCCATAGTTATTTTGTTCACTTGTCCTGTGTCGTTGTACCTGCAGCTTGCTTTGTTTGTGTACAAAATGAGGGTATTTTCTTAGCTAGAAATTGATCTTTCAAATGTGACTGTTAAAATGAAAACGCTGGTTACTTTTCTTTTCAGATCGAACAGAGAGAAATAAGTCTGAGGCTCTTCATTCCAGGTAAGTTATCCATATCATTGAATTACATATTGGCATTTTCAATGTGTCTGTCTTGCTCAATACAGAGAAGGACACGTGTTAATACTGTGATAATGTTGCACGGTCCAGTATAAACACTGGGTTGTTCCAGCTCTACCTAGCCACCTCTGTTGCTCCACGGCGCTGTCAGGACTGCAGTGGCCAGAACACTGTCTCTTTAACAGGCAGCTCTGCTGAGGGAGAGTTGTGAATGGTGCAGGGTAGCAAACAATGTGCTGATCCTTTCTTTTTGACGAACGGTTGGACACTGTGTCCACTGTGTCCGAAGGTCAGAGCTTTTTGAATGGGGGACCAAACCACACTGACTCAGTTGTTGACGCCCCCAGAGCCAAGTTGGTTACCGTCCAGGGTTAGGGTCAATTCCATTTCAGTAAACTGACTCCAACCCTGTAACCTTTCTTTCACAACATGGTATACCCTACCTAGATAACTCTTTAAAACTCAGCACCTTTTCAATGTCTTCCAATCCAGGGTATTGACACAGAAGGAGGCTGGTGGGAGGAGCTATAGGAGGAAGGGCTCATTGTAACTGCTGGAATGGAATAAATAGAACGGAGTGAAACAGTTTCCAGGTGTTTGATACGTCAATTTATTCCATTCCAGCCATTACAATGAGCCTGTCCTTCTATAGCTCCTCCCACCAGCCTCCTCTGTTAAAGTACAGCAAACGTCAACGTGTTCCAATACAAACCTGTTGTTGATCAACTATTGGACGTTTAACCTCTCTATTGTTCTATTTGTTTATGGTCTTAGCTAATCGTCCTAATTATCCACGTAGTGCAGGGGGGGGGGGGGGGGGGGGGGTGTTGCTGTCTTCCTCTCCAGATGGTTTACATCACATCTCCAGTTCAGTTAATGAGCAGGATGTGTTGAAGGTGCTGGGCCTATGGGGGTCTGGTCTGGATCCTGTTCGTTAAGCACCATATGCAAACAGAAACCCGGAGGGATCACCTGGAATTGTCCAATAAGACATCTTCGTTTTCGGTCGCAAAAATGTTTTAAAACATATTCCATTCTGTGCCCTAATGAACACGACCCCGTTCCGCTGAGACTGTGTAGTTGGCCCTTCTGGGAACATATTCTGGCACAACCTGGGAGGGGTGCGGTGTCAGCTCCAACACACCACTAGTCAGGAAGTCCGATCAGACCTGGGAATACAGATCAGCAAGAGGGGTGGTTATATTGCAGAAGTGCACTTTTGGACACCACACTGGGCTTGGTAGATGTATGTGGTGGCCAGAGGAGGAGGGGTTAGACTGGGGGTATTTCTGAGTCATTGTTACAGTACCAGATGGGTGATGCCGAAGGATATTCAGTGGATTGGATCTGCGTCCTGCTGCCTTTTTAAGGGTTTTCTGGAGAGGGATTGTGGAAAGTTGCAAGCGGGGTTTAACTCTTCAAAGGCCGTGCTTTTTAATGATTGTCCTCTTTCTTGTGCCTGCATCTCTGGTACTTGTCCCATTCTCACTCTGATTACTGGCGTATAACAGGCGCATGTACCGGAGGTAGGCTCTTCTTTCGGTTGCAGTATGCAGCGGTAGCTGTGTTGTGTGGATTGGAGTTGATGATAGAGTGAGATAGAGGATGTGGCCGTCCCAGTGGCAACTGCAGTGCAGAGAGGACCACTGCAGCTAAAGAGGTTCAACCCTGTTGTTATCATCCTTTGGTGTTACTCTGCACTTATTCAGGTATTTTAAGAGGTAAAAGGGTATATATTATCTCTTTTAATTTATCATATATGAAGCCTAGGATACCTATGGATGACAATTAAATGTTTTCAAATGTCAGGATTATTTGCTGAGTGGCAGGTTGGCTTGTGGATAATTAGCACTGTCTGTCCAGTGTAGTAGTCCGGTGGAGTTTGACTGTTGCCAGCATTATCCTTTGCTTTCTCAGGTTGTATAAATGTAAGAAATCTTATTGTCCAGTCAAACTCTCCTCTCCTCAATGGTAACTCTTCTCTCTTCCAGCCAAGGACCTCTGTCCTCAATACGAGCTGCCATCAAGCGAAGTGAGTTTCTCATTGTGGAGTTTGTCCATTATTTGGTATATTCTCATACTTTTATAATGTACCTAGCGTGATTAAAGTCTGGCTATAGCAGAGGAGGCTGGTGGGAGGAACTTTAGGAGGACGGGCTCATTATAATGGCTAGAATGGAACGGAGTCAAATGTGGTTTCCATACATTGATGTGTTTGACTCTGCTCCATATATTCCATTCCAATGAGCCCATCCTCCTCCCACCAGCCTCCTCTGGTATATAGCTATTGTACATGATTGAATCCCCCAAGTGTTTTTTTTTTATGTCTCATTCAATTCATTACATATCAGATTGAAAGAGATGAATTTCCTATCATTTACTCCCACAGCGAGAACCAGCACCCAAAGTGAACAGACCAGAGACAGAAGGTAAACAGAGGAGTTTCATAATACGTCATGGTCTGTCTGTAGCTCTCTGATTGAATACAGTTCTACTCTCATTATACCAAAAATCAAACCCCAAATGCTTCAAGGTAAAGTGCACTGTGGCAAAGAACTTGTGCTCTACAGTGCAATACACATTTTTCATTTGAAACATACTGATATTAATGTTGACTTACAGTCCTCGACTCAACTGGTGAATAACCATTAAAGAAAGTAATATGGTCTATAAAATTAACAAAAACACATGGTGCTTAAAAAGCTATATAATGATTTATGACAAACGATGGCTACATAAGGCTTTCTGTCAACATAAGACAAGTGTCAACAGTCCGTTGCACGTCAGGTTTGGTTGAGGCAGTCTACTGTATTGTGCGTAATGGACTTGTTTGTCTTTCAGACGTCCAGAGATCACCATCCTGTCAGCCGAGCCGCTCGCTGCCAACAGCTGGTTCCCAGGGGCTTCTGGGGGATTTACGGCAGCGCCACCTCCCTCACAACCCATCTGGGGAGGGAGCATCCAATCAGATATCCAGGTACTGTTTATTTAACTAACATCAGCCTCTAATACTAGGGGAGACAGCAGGGTGTGTGTTCTTGGCCTGTTCACAGTTTGGGTGTGTTCTGCATGGATTTGAACTTTTACCAATTTAACCTTACCATGTTCCTGTGTCTTTCACAGTTTTCAGTGTAATGTTTGAGATGATGAACTACTTTCAAAGCAAACATAATTTGGCAGTGAAACAAGCACGGCAGGTTCTGCATGTTGTGCTACTAAAGGACGTCAATGTAGGACGGTAGCAAGCTTGCATGTAAAATACAAGTTATAATAATCACACCGCTACACATTTGCTTGGTCAACGTGTGTGTGTGTGTCCTCTCTCTCGTGTCTTAGCCACCACCATCTTATGACCAGGTGATCAAGGAGAAGACCCAGGAGACCATTGTCACGCCGACCGCCGCCCCCCGGAGATCCACGACCATCGCCACGCAGACCGACCCTGTGGAGGACGACACCGCCGCTGGCCCAGAATGCACTGCATCCTCACAGCCAATCGAGAAGAGAAAGTCTACAGGTGAGGCTTGTGAGAATGAGAGTGATGATTACAGATGGGTTAGCTGACAACGTCACAAACTCTATAGTTGGCAAATATCATATCTTTGTATTACCATGACTAAAACAATGTAATGTCACTTTTTAGACAGTTTTCATTTGTTTTTTTTATTCATCTAAGTGGTGTGAGTATAGACTAAATGTATTGTTTATAATCTCTTCCTTCTCAGTGAAAATAAAGCCCAAAAAGCCACCAAGGCCATACTTACCCAAGCCTTTACAAAGTGACTCTACCACTGCAACAGCTGTATCTGATTCTGGTCTTATCCAAGTAGACACCACTAACACTAAGAACCAAACTGACCCCAAGTCAGCCGCAGCCCAACCCAGCCCTAGAGATTCCAGCTGTGCTATCCCAAACACCCAGTCTCTTTCTCCATCTGTCTCCGTACAATTGGATGGGCCAATAAAACCTTCCGAACCCAGCACTATCACTACGTTCTTAGAACCTACAGTCCTAGTAGCCACTGAACGTCCCATCCCGCTTCCTCGTTCCAAATCCTGCAAACAGACAATCACAGAGGAGGTCAAAGTTCAGACTCTGGTCAGGCTCAGTGACAGTGGTTCCAGCTCTGTAGATGACACAGCAGTCGAGGCTCCTCCCTCGGGGAAGTACCTACAGGAACTATTAGATGTGTTTTGTCCCGTGGACCAATGTGACCAGAACACTAGTGACGCTAGTGACAATCAGACGCCAACTGACGGGAGCGACCAAAGCGAGGAAGGTGACGAGGACGGTGACATGGCCGCCCTTCACACCCAACGTAACATCCGGGCCCGGATCCAGGCCTTTGAGAGCCAGGAGGGCGATGGGGAACCAGAGTTCAAACAACCAGGGCCTCTACCCAGGAACACGCACCTCAAACCCCCTGTGATTTCAGCCAAACCAGCCCCAGCCCTTGCCCCCAAGCCCTCAATCAAGAAGCCCAGTAATGGCAATAACTACCAGGGGGCAATCTCCATTTTCTCCACTCCCTTTATTCCTTCCATCCCAACCCCAGCACCCAGACCCATGCTCCACAGAAAACCCAGTATAGTCCCAGAACCAAAAGAACCAGAACCAGAGGCTCCACCCCCCGCCAAGACAGCCATCCTTTCCCGGTCGCGGCTCTCCATAGCGGCCAGAGCCAAGAACCTCTTCCCCCAAGAGGAGGATGAACCCAGGTTGGTACCTCCTATCTCTCCAGAGAAGCCTCGCAAGGAGCCACTGGGCCTCAACCTCAACAACCACAACTCAGCCTCCATCACCACCACAGAGGCAGTGAATGAATACATGGACAACCCCACGAGTAAGTACAGCAGCATGCATTTCACCACTGACTTAACTGGTCAACTTAGTAGTATAAGTGTTCTAAGTATAGTTAAAACACATATCAGCTCATTTATAACCTCTTTATCGACACTACTTTTCAAAAAACGTCACTAACCTGCAGTTTTTAATTAAAAAAAATGTATTTAACCTTTATTTAACCAGGTAGGCCACTTGAGAACAAGTTCTCATTTACAACTGCAACCTGGCCAAGATAAAGCGAAGCAGTGCGACAAAAACAACAGAGTTACAAACGTACAGTCAATAACACAATAGAAAAATCTATGTACAGTGTGTGCAAATGTAGTAAGGTTAGGAAGGTAAGGCCTTAAATAGGCCATAGTGACAAAATAACTACAATTTAGCATTAACACTGGAGTGATAGATGTGCAGATGTTGATGTGCAAGTACAGATACTGGGGTGCAAAGAGCAAAAATAAATAACAATATGGGGATAAGGTAGTTGGGTGGGCTATTTACAGATGGGCTGTGTACAGGTGCAGTGATCGGTAAGCTGCTCTGACAGCTGATGCTTAAAATTAGTGAGGGAGATATAAGTCTCCATCTTCAGTGATTTTTGCAATTCGTTCCAGTCATTGGCAGCGGAGAACTGGAAGGAAAGGGCCAAAGTAGGAGTTGGAGTTGGCTTTGGGGATGACCAGTGAAATATACCTGCTGGAGCGCGTGCTACGTGTGGGTGTTGCTATGGTGACCAGTGAGTTGAGATAAGGCGGAGCTTTACCTAGCAGAGACTTATAGATGATCTGGAGCCACTGGGTTTGGTGACCAGCCAACGAGAGCATACAGGTCCCAGTGGTGGGTAGTATATGAGGCTTTGGTAACAGAACGGATGGCACTGTGATTGACTACATCAAATTTGCTGAGTGTAGTGTTGGAAGCTATTTTGTAAATGACATCGCCGAAGTCAAGGATCTGTAGGATAGTCAGTTTTACGAGGGTATGTTTAGCAGCATGAGTGAAGAAGGCTTTGTTTCCGAAATAGGAAGTCGATTCTAGATATCATTTTGGGTTGGAGATGGAAGGAGAGTTCACAGTCTAACCAGACACCTAGGTATTTGTAGTTGTCCACATATTCTAAGTCAGAACCGTCCAGAGTAGTGAAGCTACTCAGCGATCGGTTGAAAAGCATGCATTTAGTTTTACTAGCATTTAAGAGCAGCTGGAGGCCACAGAAGGAGTGTTGTATGGCATTGAAGCTTGTCTGGAGGTTTGTTAACACAGTGTCCAAAGAAGGGCCAGAAGTATACAGAATGGTGTCGTCTGCGTAGAGGTGGATCAGAGAATCACCAGCAGTAAGAGCGACATCATTGATATGTACAGAGAAAAGAGTCGGCCCAAGAATTGAACCCTGTGGCACCCCCATAGAGACTGCCAGAAGTCCGGACAACAGGCCCTCCGATTTGATACACTGAATTCGATCTGAGAAGTAGTTGGTGAACCAGGTGATGCAGTCATTTGAGACACCAAGGCTGTTGAGTCTGCTGATAAGAATGCGGTGATTGACAGAGTCGAAAGCCTTGGCCAGGTCGATGAAGACGGCTGCACAGTACTGTCTTTTATCGATGGCAGTTATGATATCGTTTTGGACATTGAGTGTGGCTGAGTTGCACCCATGACCAGCTCGGAAACCAGATTGCGTAGTGGAGAAGGTACGGTGGGATTCGAAATGGTCGGTAATCTGTTTGCTAACTTGGCTTTCGAAAAGGTTAGAAGGATGAATATAGGTCTATAACAGTTTGGGTCTAGAGTGTCTCCCCCTTTGAAGAGGGGGATGACCGCGGCAGCTTTCCAATCTTTAGGGGTCTCAGACGATATGAAAGAGAGGTTGAACAGGCTAGTAATAATTGCGGCAGATAATTTTAGAAAGAGAGGGTCCAGATTGGCATTAAAGATTTTAAACATTGCTTAGAATTTGTCATATAGTCCTAATGCAGGACCTATATGTTGACAAAAATTGATGAGTCAACACTGGCCGTCTCTGTCTCTCTCCAGACTATATCCCAGTGAACCCTGTGCGTAGTGATGCGGGCGGCGGCGGCTCCTTCAGCAGACAGACTGTAACCAGAAGACCCACCACCATTAGAGTGCCCAGTAAAGGAAACCGTGAGTCTAGTCCTCCTGCTCTACTCTCTGAGTAGTGAGTTATGTGGCTCCATATCCACATATGTATGGCCTTATATAAAGGCCCTCTGATCTCCATCTGGGTCTACCCAAGATAAAACATTTTGAAATAACCTAATGATGGATTAGATGCTGTTGATTTCTTTTTGCTGGCAAGCCATTTTCTCAAACAAACTGTAGGTGTGGATGTTTGAATGTGTGTGTCTGTGCTTTGGTGTCTTAGTGAGTGTGTACAGTCGACTCCTGATAAGTGAGTCAGTTAATCCGAATTTCAATACTTTATTTACTTCAACACGTAGTTTGAGTATGTGCATGTTCCACAGAGCGTTCATTCATGGCAACACCAAGCCATTGAATAAAAATACAAATGTCCCAAACCTTTGCATGGATTAAGAGTTGACTGTATGGTTTGTACAGTTTACAGTGCAGTGTGTCCAGTCTAAAACGTTGACTGTTTTCTCTCTCAGTGTTCGATGGAACTTTGGACAACCCTCCTCTCCCTGCACAGAAGCCTGTAGGGTCACTGCCACCCCCCGTGACCCGTAAACAAAGCATCTCAACCCGCTTCCCCTTCCAGGTAAGTGCTACCACCTTCCTTCCCCATATACTTCTCCAACAGAAGCACTATTGATCTACAGTAGGTTACCTAGCTTCTCTTCTACTACTAGAAAACAGGAAGTACAAGAGATTACTGACATAGTTCTTCCTCCACACCACCGTGATACTGCACTCTCTCTGGGGAAGCCAGAGCCAGTCAATAGCTCCCGGCCCGGCTAGGCTATGACATAACTGGGCTTTTGTGCAGCAAGAAGGCTTCGCTAAAAGGACATAAAAAGTCAGTGTTACTTTGTATTTTTCTTCAGCGTCACTCACGATTATCTAGTGTCAGTTCATTCATGTTGGCCTGAAAACCAGCCCTGTCAGAAGCAGTGCTAAACTAGCCTGACAAACCAGGCTTTTACCTGGCCACCGCCAACATTCACCTCCACCTGTGGTTCTCAACCGCAGACCACACAAAGGGGCCAGTGTAGTGTGAACAATGACTGACTAGTACTATACATCTTGCTGTTAGCAGTGGCTAAGGAAGGGCAGATTTGAGCAGTCATTGGTTGCTAGTTACTGAGCGCTGCAAAGGTAGTAGGCGTAGGAAGTCTGTTTTGTTCAGGGGAGGTCATTCAATCCCATGTGGTGTTAAATGTGATCTGGGAGAGATTAGAGAAGTACCCTGGTTGTCATCAATTCACATCTGTTTCTAGACTGCCACGTTGCTTCCTTGAACATAATAGTAACAACCTTTTTTCTGTTGATTTGAACTGTAGGAGTCCTTTGATTCTGAGCCCATAACGGGCCTCCCTCCTCGGTCAGTAACATCACATCATGGGTCATTTTAGGGGATAAAGAGGGGTAAAGATCCATTGATAACATATTAGATACAGTCCTAGACACATGGCTTTAATTAACTTCATACTGCTGTTGATCTCTTCCAGGCCTGGTGGAGCTAAGGTCCTCCCTCCTCGCCCACCTCCAGCAAAAGTAGGCCCAGGAAGGCCACCCCCGCCCCGGATAAATGGTCCACGTCAATCCCTCTCCACCCGTAGAGCACCAGCTTCATCAGCAGCTCCATCACCCAAGCAGCCCCAGGCTCAGAAGCCCAAGAAGGGACCTGTGCTTCCCCCCAGGCCCAACCCTGGCCATCGTCTCTACAATCAATACACGGTGAGAGCTTAGAGTTCCCACCCCGCTTTGCTGCTGCCCCTGAGGCAGCCTGCTCTGCCCCTGCTGCCCCTGAGGCAGCCTGCTCTGCCCCTGCTGCCCCCGAGGCAGCCTGCTCTGTTGCTGCCCCCGAGGCAGCCTGCTCTGTTGCTGCCCCCGAGGCAGTCTGCTCTGTTGCTGCCCCCGAAGCAGCCTGCTCTGCCCCTGAGGCAGCCTGCTCTGCCCCTGAGGCAGTCTGCTCTGTTGCTGCCCCCGAGGCAGTCCGCTCTGCCCCAGGCAGTCTGCTCTGTTGCTGCCCCCGAGGCAGCCTGCTCTGTTGCTGCCCCCGAGGCAGTCTGCTCTGTTGCTGCCCCCGAGGCAGCCTGCTCTGCCCCTGAGGCAGTCTGCTCTGTTGCTGCCCCCGAGGCAGTCTGCTCTGCCCCAGGCAGTCTGCTCTGTTGCTGCCCCCGAGGCAGCCTGCTCTGCCCCTGCTGCCCCCGAGGCAGTCTGCTCTGCCCCAGGCAGTCTGCTCTGTTGCTGCCCCCGAGGCAGCCTGCTCTGCCCCTGTTGCCCCAGGCAGCCTGCTCTGCCGCTCCCGAGGCAGACCCATGGTGGATTTCAGTGGAACTGTTGTGTACTGTAGTTGTGGCAAGTGTCACATAGTAAGGCTGTGTATGTTTTCTGAATGTTTTATTTGTCATGTGTGTTTGTCTAGCTTGGACTTCCCCACGGGATAGCAGAGTTTGACTACAGTGGGAGAGACACAGGGGAACTCTCATTCCAGGTAAATCACTGTCTGCATCTGTTGGCGGTTTTGCTTCTAGCATCAACAGGAACATGATATGAGAAAATGTTAATGACTACTGTATTTAAACCTGATTTGATCACTAGTTTTATGGATTTACTTATTTCACCTTACTGTTTTGTAATCATTTTTTTTCTTTAAGGAAAAGACAATTTAGTAGAATTAATATCAAATACTTCTTGATTTTCTCCCACAGAAAAATGAGTTGCTGCTGCTGATTGAGCAGCTCGACCACAAGACCTTTGAATGTCAAGTGGGAGACATCCGGGGCCGAGTCCAGAAGTCTCACATGAAAGTCATCACTCCTCTCTCCAGTGCCCCAACTAAACCAGCTCTGTCACAAGTAATGTCTTCAACCATTTACAATGAGCTGTCAATCAAAACACGTCTGCCCTCTTACTTTCCAGGCAACTTGGCTATCCCTTATTTTGTTTGGCTACCCCTTATTTTGTTTGGCTACCCCTTATTTTGTTTGATTAGCCTATGTTTAGTATATCTAGCAACAATTGGTTTTTAGTTATTTGTAGCCACATAAGAACTTTCATTGTGAACTTGGAGTATTTTTTTAGTTTAGTCTCTAAATCCCTCTTGTACGTATTTCTGTAAATTCAACATATACCTGGATGTGTTTTCTCTTCTTACAGGGTGTCAGCACAGTTGGGTATCGTAGAGGCAGCAGTGGTCTGCAGGTGCAGGTCCTCCATGACTTCACCCCAGGTACAGAACAGTACCACAACACACAACCTAACAGGTCTCCTATGTCCTATCCTAACAAACACATTGGCTATTGGACTGTACAACGTACAATTCTTAAAGTTATTTATTAGATTTTAATCATGTCAAATAAATTCCAATATGGCTGGCATGCTTTAACAGCTGTTTTGAGTTCCCCAAACATGTCCACACCAAGTAAAGTAACTCTTAGAATCTAGACGAGGCTCACAAAAAAAGTGGTTACAGATTTGAATCACCTCAAATAATTTGCAATATGTCTGGCATGTTTGTATTGCCTAGTTCTGTGTTTCCCTCAGTAATTGATATCCACAAAGTAGAGTTCATGCTAGAGTTTGTGTTGTCAGTTGGTGTCAGCAGTGGGATTTAATTGACATGTGTTGTATCCTATCCAAGAGGGTCCAGGGGAGCTGGGTCTGAGGGAGGGGGATGTGGTGACCAATGTGGAGCAGGTGGACAGTGAGTGGTACCGCGGCTCCTGTAGAGGCTCCTCTGGCTTCTTCCCTGTCAACTACGTCAAAGTTATGGTAAGGCTTCAGTCAATGTTTCAGCTATAGAGATAGGGCTGGTTTCCTAGACTCAGATTAAGCCTACTCCTGGACAAAAAACTGTTCAATAAATAGTCTCTATTCAAAGTATTTTGTGTGAGGAAACCAGCCCATAAAGTGCTCTATAGGATGTATACAAATGAGTCCAGCTATTTAATGTGTTTTGATGTTTTTTTCTCTATTTAGTCAAATGCACCAACACCGACCAACACAAAGAAGGCAAGGCCCCCCCCTGCAACAGTCAGTGGACCAAGGTGTGTGGCGCGGTTCGACTTCGAGGGTGAGCAGAGTGACGAGCTAACCTTTTCTGAGGGAGACGTGATTCAGCTAAAGGAGTACATGGAAGAGGAGTGGGCGAGGGGACAGATAGGGGCCCACACTGGAATCTTCCCCATCAACTTTGTGGATATCATAGAAGATCTTCCTCCTCTGCCACAACGACAGCAATCATTCCCCACCAAGATGGCACTACCTGGTAGGACTTTTAATTCAAGGCCCACTTCTTAGCTTGAAATGGAATATATTAAATGACATATCACAGACTGGGCCTTTAAATCATTGAGGAACCTCGCCTTGAGATGTGTGTCCCTATCTTGACATTGTAAACATAATCGGAGAATTGGAGACATTGGAATTTTCCCACGGAAGTTCATGTCTTTCCGGCATACTGTATCTGAGGTCATAGTGTAAGGTCAAAGGTGGCCAGGCCACAAACACAGTGAAATCTTTATTCTTGGCACGGGGGATTTTAGCTGTATCGTCACGTATCCTGTACCCCTATTGCGGTTTGTCCACCAGTACAAAAGGTTTCTCTAGAACTAGTCTACAGTGAACAGCCTCCATCTCTCTCGTAATGTGTAGGCTGATACTTCCCTCTGCGGAATGTATGGAATCTGTGCAACATGTTTATGTTTAAGTCAGGAGCTCTGTGTAAGCCCCTGTACTAAGGCCTTGTTATTAATACGCTACAGCTCACTCTGTGTGCTGCATGTACTTCTCACTGGCTCTAGCAGTGTACTAGTGTAGCCCACACACTCATTCCCCATTCAGTTTTATGTTCAGCAACTGTCAACACAATATGCTTTCTATCTGAATATCGCTACTGCATTTCTCAGGCATGGTTTCTTCAACCAAGACCCAAGAGGCTGCCAAACCCATACAGGTATGGTTCATCTGGTACTGTTACCAGTCTTTACAACACAAACGAACCTCACGATACAGGTGTATGTGTGTCTAGTGTTTGGCCTTAGCTGTAGTCTGGGGTAGCCTAATGACGTCTGTGTGTATATCCAATGATTAATGATTAGAGCTTGTGTATGAGAGTGTCCACTAACATAACCCTGTCTATAGTCTGGTTCGTCAGGAGTGGAGTGGGCCGTGGCTCTGTATGACTTTGTAGGCCAGGCAGAAGAGGAACTGTCCTTCCAACAGGGAGACCGTATCCTGGTCACACAGCATGTAGACGCCGAGTGGTGCTCTGGAAGGCTTAACGGTAGAGAAGGATTCTTCCCCACAGCCTTCGTAGAGACCAGCTCAGGTAATAATAGGGCATTCTTATGGCGCCATCTTGTGGTAGGAGGTGAAATTAGTTTTTTATTTTTATACTTAAAATATTTATACTTTTGGTTTAATTCAAATAACTTTGCCGGGGTGATGATTGACACCTGACAAAAAACAACTACTGATACATTCAATGTAAAACCTACAGTTTGAATAGGCCTATATACCAGAGGCTGGTGGGAGGAGCTATAGGAGGATGGGCTCATTGTAAAGACTGGAATGGAATAAATGGAGTAAATGGAGTCAAACATATGGTTTCTGTATGTTTGATACCGTTCCATTAATTCCATTCATCTTTAAAATGAGCCCATCCTCCTATAGCTCCCCCCACCAGCCGCCTCTGATACATACAGATATTCCTGGCCTACTCATAGGGCAGCATAGTAGGACATTTTACTATGAATAAACTCTCATTATAAGAACATTTAAGGTACTGATGATTCCCTTTCTCTGTCCAGGCAACTCTCCTGTGTTGGACAGACAGCAGAGTGTGACTAATGGAGCAGGAAGCAGAGGGGAAGCGCTGTTCGACTTCACAGCTGAATGTGATGAGGAGCTCTCACTGAAGGTATTTCTGTCAACATTCAATAGTTAATTACCACAAAAGAGTTAACATTCTGTTTGTACTAGGCTTACAGTATAACCTTCCTTTCTCTTGCTATAGGCGGGGGATATCATCACCAACTTGGAGTCCATTGACGATGAGTGGTTCCTGGGAGAGTTGAGGGGGAAGCGAGCGTTGGTGCCTAAAAATTATATGCAAGTGCTGGCATGAGTAATCTACCCTTAACAAAGACACTGGGGCACTACTTTGTGTCTGTGGTTTCATCACGAGTAATGTCTTTTGAACTATGGAAATATGAGAACCTGAAAGATGATAGGAAACTGAATATTCCAAAGTGCCTTTTTGCCCCACTGGACTGCTGTAGTTCTCTACTTTGAAGCGTGAAACTAGATTGTCCGGTCAATCACCAAGAGAAAGTTATTGGGTGTCTTTTTGAATGCAAAATTTTATAGTATTTATAAATGTGAAAGGATCACTTTATTTGGATAGTCCATCTGTATGTGGTCATACTATCTGCTGATAAGCAACTGCTTGCGAAGGTTACAGTAAGGTCTGTTAGGATAAGGTTAGGGCTAGTTGAAATGTTACTGATAGTCCATTCGTTGATGCTCTACAGACTATCCAAATAAAGTGTTACCTGTGAAAGTAATGAAATAACTTTGTATGATGCATCTGAGAATGGCTGGATGTAACTTTATTGAACAGGCATTCATATGAAGTTCCTGCCACAAAACCCTTACCAGCGTTGTTCTAATCCAGATATGCAGTATTTAACATGTTGACCACACCATTGCACATTAAATATAGCCGTTGTAGTACAATATTTCCTCAAACTATGAATTGTGGTTCTTACAATACTGCATGTATGTAGCCCCCTAAAAGCCTTTTCTGGTAGCCAATTGTGCTCAACTCTGCTGGTTCATGAAATGAAGACTTCTATGAAGTCAATGCTCCTTAACAGGGTCATTCATAAAGTTGAGGAAAGTGTCAAGGTTTGACTTCCAGACAAACACTGGTCATGCTTAAGCATTGAATTTGTTTTCGGTGTATAATCCTCAGGGTGGAAATGTGGATCAAATTAGCCATAGATCTGATTGAGCAAGATTATGGTAGTGTATTGGTTAACACTTGAACAGGATTTCAGCTTCTCAAACATTTATATATTTTGGTAATTAGCCTAACAGGGTGGGCAGATTTTTTTTATAGCTTTGCACCATTGTTTTCCCACCAAATAAATGGACACTTCCCGAATGTGTCATTGTAGGAAGAGATTTTCTTAAATGGAGAATTACGACAGACGGGGTGGAAAAGTCAAATAATATTTCTCGGAAGTTGATAACACCCGGGGACATGGCAAAACAAACATCTACTGAAAGGGAATTTTAGGTAAAGGATACCTGGCCTTTTGGGATCCACATTTTACACAAATTTTTCCCTGAGGACAAAAAGCACCATAGGAATGACCCAATTAATCAAGTTGGCTTGTTTTTACCTCTATGGCAATAGGATGTAATTGAGCCCCTTGAAACTTAATTTGAGCATGAGTCATGGTAACATGACAAACTACACTGAAGGTTGTTGGTTCCATTTGCAAAACATTTACATCCGTTTGTGTGCATTTCTCCTTTGCCAAGACCTGATTACACAGGTGTATCTTGTGGACAAAGCCCACTTTAAAATGTGCAGTCCAACAATGCCAGAGATGTCTCAAGATAAGGGAGTGTGCAATGTCCACCAGAGATGTGAATGTTAATTTCTAAACCATAAGCTGCCTCAGTTTTAGAATTTGGTATTACGCGTAACACTTAGTTTCGCATAGCTTTTCTTTTTCCAGATATAAATGCTTTGATTTATGCCTGAAAGAATAGCTCTTTACAAAATACCATTCCATTAACAGAAGACACCAACAGTTGAGTATCATTTACATTTTTTATTAAATCGGTCAGGCGTTTAGACGGTCTCTTGGATGGGGGGCTCGTAGCCGTCGGCCCTATCCACCTTAGCCCCAGTGTCATCCCCAGAAGGCTTGGCTGTACTGCTGCCACCACCCTCACCGTGGAGCTCCATCAGTTTGCCCACTGGAAGGAGAGAAGAATAACATAAGCACAACACCAGAGTACAACTCAACAGGCTGTTAGAGACACATTGGATAATTTAGTATCCTAGGCTGTGTTTACACAATCCAAATCTGATCTTTTGGACAATTAATTGGCCAAAAGATCAGAATTTGGCTGCCTGTGAATGCAGCCATATCGGCATATGTTAAGATACAATTACACCGTACGGAACTGCTGCCAGATGCTGGGGAGGGGGACCTTACAGTGGTCATGATTAAATCAAGCTCAGTCAAACGTGACCTTCAATAACCTTGGTAGTTTTAGGTTGTTTTTTTAATGCATGGTAAGTTTGACAAAGATCCTGAATAGGCTTTCTTTCACACCATCAATTGTCTAGTATTATGCCATCTGTCGGAGCCATGATCACTCCAAGTACCCACCGTTCTGGGTCCTTGGCGTAGACATAACCCTTTCACTCTCCGCCCCTTATGACACAGGCTCGACACATTGTCGGACTGCAACGCCTCAAGGGGCAGGATAGGTTTGAGGTTCAGGGTGACTTACACTCAAACTTGGGTTTCTTCAGCATCTTAACCTTCCTGACGTAGACGTCGTGGAGTGGGTAGATGGACTGGCAGGCCTTCTCAATGTCCTTGCCAACGGAGTCAGGGATCCTAGAGGACAAAGGGAAAAGTTAATCAGTAAGAGGGAACCTGGCTTGGCTACTGAAAATTACCAGCTGAAAGATCTAGTTAAATTACTGGCTGCCTTCATTGAATGCCATTCAACTTACTCAGACATCAACTTAACTGTACACAATTAAAAAGGCAGGAAAAGTGTTTGACACAGCCAACAATTTTGTTGAAATAAATTTGCTTATTCTAACTGCCAAATAATATGCATGCCCATATATGCACTCCCATGTTGCATTTCACATGGACCACATCTTCCCAGAGTGCAGAACATTCTATTGAACCAGAAAGAGAACGGCGAACGTCCTTACAGCTTGTTGACGACTTCCTTCAGGTCGTTGGTCTGGACCTCACGGGTCATGATCTCCATCATCTTCTTCCTGATCTGACGGACCTGCTGGTGCTGGGCGTACGACGTCTTCCTGATCTGGTTGGTGCGCTTCTTGGTGAAGCCGACACAGAACAGACGCAGGAGGTAGCCGTCGGTGGTCTTCACGTCCACATGGGCCTCAATCATGGTCTGGCGGGGAGACAGGATGAAGGTCAATGAATAGTTTTGGGTACATTGGCCCAAACATGTGATCATTAACATTACAGGGAAGAGGTTAATTTAGTAATGAGATTACCCATAATGGTACATCACTTTTGAAGGTGGTGCGACAGTATTAGGATACAATGTTGAAATAGTGTTTACATTCCACATGTGCTGAGAAAACTATGAGGGGAAGGCGGCGCCTTTCAGCTTAAAGTTGCAATGACACTTTTTGGGCGACCTGACAATTTTCACACAGAAATGTGAGTTATTAGCTCTGTCATTCTCAATGAAAGGAAGTATGCTTCCTGATCTTAAGTTTTGCATCTTTTACAGACCAGCTTCAAACAGCTAAAAACACAATGTTTAGTTATAGAAAATATTACATTGGTTTAACGATTCTCTAAACAATGACTGGTTGTTTTATCAAACTGAAATTAGGCAAATTAAATGGCGGTGTGATTCCTGCTTATTGCACCTTTAATGACAGGATGACCAATTTCCATACATTTTGTACTGTAATTATAAACACATCAAAAACACAATATCTCCATAAATCCAGCTGTGTGTTACATCCTCCTGTAGGATTCCTCACCTGCCACTTCTTGACCATGGAGCACATCTTGTCACGGGTCAGGTCCATGCCGTGGAAGTTGGTCAGGCAGTTCTTGCCCTGCACATCTTCTGAGATCAGCTTGAACTTGCGGAAGGCCACCTCATCGTTCTGCAGGTCAGCGAGGCTCACCTCGAACACACGTCCCTTCAGACCATCAGAGGCGATTCCTAGTAGAACAGATTAGTTGATGTGGGACGCAGTGAGGGGAATGGAGGCCAAGGCCGGGAACATCAGATCTCTTTACCAGTAGTCAGTTGCAATCATTGGGCCGAAACAATTTGCCACCATGCATTCCCATTGTGTTAAGTACGGTACAAACAAAACCAAGACAAGACCGACAAGTTGAAACCATTTAAAAAAAGTGAAGACTAAAAAAGGGACATTACTGACCAACAAACCCATATTTAAAAGGTAGTTTAAGTACAACTTCAGGACTCTATTAGTTGGGACTCCGAGTTGTGCATCGTTCTTGTGCTGATTGAAAATAACCCTACCACCATAGTTGGCTTCGACAAAAAAACGCTTCCTGTCAACAAAAGAACATGTACAATCTCTAGGAACTCCTTACCAAGACATAGTGAAATGTGTACCTCGCTATTAAATAAAATGGTAGATCTTGGGGTAGGAAGTCTTGCGTGAAGTGTGGTCTAATGGCAGACCGCTGTCTAACTTGGCAGGAATATGGTGCGGTTCGGACAAAAGTTGGATACTGATGTTTATTTGATAGCGCGGGACATTTCACTTTGCCTGGTAAATTCCTAGAGATTTTATATATATATATATATATATATTTTTTTTTTTAATATATATTTTGTTGACCGGAATTTTTTTGGGGCAAAACCTGCTATACTGCGGTAGGGTCATTAGCTGTCGCCACCCACCAGAACGATGCACATCCCGGGAGTCCAACCAATATACTGACTCCCAAAGTTGCCCCAAAGCTAGTTGAATTAGGCTACCAAACTAGCTACAGTACAAGGTCAGGAGTTCACGTTTTAGTCACCTCACTTGAATCAACCTTTAGTTCCCAAACGGTGTTATAATTCCACAGAACCATGTGGCTCTGTCTGCAGTTATTTTGCTGCATGTTAATCTTCATACTGGTAGCCATCACCACTGAACCATGTGTTGCTTCATTAATCAGCATCATCCATTGGAGAAACAAACTTACTGGTTCCCTGAGTCCTGGACACCAAGGTCTTGCCAATGTTGCGGATGTTGAACATAGCGGGTGCCTTGACATCATACCAGTCCTTCTTGGAGAAAGGGTCGACACTGGGGATAGAGAAAGTAGTGTGGTCAATATCAGTTCTGTTAATCTGTTCTGATGACACAGGCCTATGTAGCTAGCTAAAGAAACTAAGGTTGCAGTCTAGTTTACGCGAAACCAACCAAAGGGCTAACGTTAACTTGTTATTGTCAAATGCTGGCAATGGTATGAACTCAACTTCCAGTACAATCAAACGTGGAAATTCAACAGGCACCTGGCTAATCAATAAAACATGACTGTGATAGCATAACGTTAGCTAGCTGGTTACTAATGTAAGGCCCAGCTAACTGGCTAAATTATTTTATCTGACAAATGATCATTTTCTCGCCAAAGACTGAAGGGTTAGCACCACGCACATGTAGCCCTGGCTGGCTTGGCTACAATACTTTAATTATGTTTTACCACATCATTTCGTAGAAAATACTTCGTCTAGCTAACGTTGTCCACGTTATGTTCGTGGATGACTGTCTGCCATCTTGCTAGCCACCATAGTTACAGGGATGATCTAGTTAGGTATTTTAGCTTGTTAAGACTGCCTGTAATCTTGCGACATCGGCTGTGTGTGCATTTCGGCATATTTATATAAAATGCTTCACGATATGCAGCCTGTGTTAAGACTTTAACAGTCTCTTACATAACAGTTCAGTGTCGCTTATGCACAAACTCATGAATACTGAATGCGCGGTGAGTTTAGCAGATTAGCAACAGTGACCGGTCGGATTGCATCCAGTTAAAATCAACCTCATCTTTCACATTTTCAAACTGAAAGTCAATAACCTGAACTTAATAGTGTGTATTGCGTGATTTAATGGATGAATTGCGCTACTTACATCTTCTTTTTGGCACCTTTTTTGCCACCTTTGGTCAGCCTCTTATTCTTGCCGACTGCCATGTTGGCTACAGGGAGTGAAAGAGAAGGAAATAGGAATTATCGCGAGTGTTAAAGACAGAGCTGAGATTCCTCACATCTCGCGACTCGCGATATGTTGAGACCAAGACTAGCACGTTGTCGTTCACTACTGGCCTAGCGTGACATCGCAGTCCTTTATTTTATACGTTATAACAACATTTAATTAACTCAGGAAGTGTTTGCTACATTGTATGATATAGTATTGTTATGCTACAATATTGATATTTCTATCCTGATTCTACTGAATCCACTACAATAGCTGCTGCTTCTGCAAAAGCTAATGCGGATCCAAATAAACAATTAACGTTAAACACACCCGCTCAGTTCAAACGCTCACATGAATGATTGACATTCAGTCTGACACATATTGTGTTGTGTGTCTGAAATTCTGTAAATAAATACATAATCATATTATATAATTCATATATGATTTATAATAATATGAATCTCTGTTCCAGAATGAATTAATATGTTTTTATTTAACCAGGTAGGCTAGTTGAGAACAAATTGTAATTTGCAACTGCGACCTGGCCAAGATAAAGCATAGCAATTCGACACATATAACACAGAGTTACACATGGAATAAACAAAACATACAGTCAATAATACAGTAGAACAAAAGAAAACAAAATGTCTATATACAGTGAGTTTTATTTATTTTATTTCACCTTTATTTAACCAGGTAGGCTAGTTGAGAACAAGTTCTAATTTGCAACTGCGACCTGGCCAAGATAAAGCATAGCAGTGTGAGCATACAACAAAGAGTTACACATGGAGTAAACAATTAACAAGTCAATAACACAGTAGAAAACAAAGGGGGGGTCTATATACAATGTGTGCAAAAGGCATGAGGAGGTAGGCAAATAATTACAATTTTGCAGATTAACACTGGAGTGATAAAAGATCAGATGGTCATGTACAGGTAGAGATATTGGTGTGCAGAAGAGCAGAAAAGTAAATAAATAAAAACAGTATGGGGATGAGGTAGGTGAAAAGGGTGGGCTATTTACCAATAGACTATGTACAGCTGCAGCGATCGGTTAGCTGCTCAGATAGCTGATGTTTGAAGTTGGTGAGGGAGATAAAAGTCTCCAACTTCAGCGATTTTTGCAATTCGTTCCAGTCACAGGCAGCAGAGTACTGGAACGAAAGGCGGCCAAATGAGGTGTTGGCTTTAGGGATGATCAGTGAGATACACCTGCTGGAGCGCGTGCTACGGATGGGTGTTGCCATCGTGACCAGTGAGCTGAGATAAGGCGGAGCTTTACCTAGCATAGACTTGTAGATGACCTGGAGCCAGTGGGTCTGGCGACGAATATGTAGCGAGGGCCAGCCGACTAGAGCATACAAGTCGCAGTGGTGGGTGGTATAAGGTGCTTTAGTGACAAAACGGATGGCACTGTGATAGACTGCATCCAGTTTGCTGAGTAGAGTGTTGGAAGCCATTTTGTAGATGACATCGCCGAAGTCGAGGATCGGTAGGATAGTCAGTTTTACTAGGGTAAGCTTGGCGGCTTGAGTGAAGGAGGCTTTGTTGCGGAATAGAAAGCCGACTCTTGATTTGATTTTCGATTGGAGATGTTTGATATGAGTCTGGAAGGAGAGTTTGCAGTCTAGCCAGACACCTAGGTACTTATAGACGTCCACATATTCTAGGTCGGAACCATCCAGGGTGGTGATGCTAGTCGGGCATGCAGGTGCAGGCAGCGACCGGTTGAAAAGCATGCATTTGGTTTTACTAGCGTTTAAGAGCAGTTGGAGGCCACGGAAGGAGTGTTGTATGGCATTGAAGCTTGTTTGGAGGTTAGATAGCACAGGAGAGCACAGCACAGAGTGCAAATGAGGTAAGTTAAGGAAATAAATAGGCCATGGTGGCGAAGTAATTACAATATAGCAATTAAACACTGGAATGGTAGATCGGCAGAAGATGAATGTGCAGGTAGAGATACTGTGGTGCAAAGGAGCAAAATAAATAAATAAATACCAGTATGGGGATGAGGTAGGTAGATAGATGGACTGTTTACAGATAGGCTATGTACTGGTGCAGTGATCTGTAAACTGCTCTGACAGCTGGTGCTTAAAGCTAGTGAGGGAGATGTGAGTCTCCAGCTTCAGAGATTTTTGCAATTCGTTCCAGTCATGGGCAGCAGAGAACTGGAAGGAAAGACGACCAAAGGAGGAATTGGCTTTGGGGGTGACCAGTGAGATATACCTGCTGGAGCGCGTGCTACGAGTGGGTGCTGCTATGGTGACCAGTGAGCTGAGATAAGGCGGGGCTTTACCTAGCAGAGACTTGCAGATAACCTGTAGCCAGTGGGTTTGGCGACGAGTATGAAGCGAGGGCCAACCAACGAGAGCGTACAGGTTGCAATGGTGGGTAGTGTATGGGGCATTGGTGACAAAACGGATGGCACTGTGATAGACTGCATCCAGTTTGTTGAGTAGAGTGTTGGAGGCTATTTTATAGATGACATCACCGAAGTCGAGGATCGGTAGGATGGTCAGTTTTACGAGGGTATGTTTGGCAGCGTGAGTGAAGGATGCTTTGTTGCGATATAGGACGCCGATTCTAGATTTAATTTTGGATTGGAGATGTTTAATGTGAGTCTGGAAGGAGAGTTTACAGTCTAACCAGACACCCAGGTATTTGTAGTTGTCCACGTATTCTAAAACAGAGCCGTCCAGAGTAGTGATGCTGGACGGGCGAGCAGGTGCAGTGATCGATTGAAAAGCATGCATTTAGTTTTACTTGCGTTTAAGAGCAGTTGGAGGCCACGGAAGGAGAGTTGTATGGCATTGAAGCTCGTCTGGAGGTTAGTTAACACAGTGTCCATATGCATAAACATGGAACTGAGTATAAAATATAAATTAGATCAGCCACTGGTTTTTACTGTGGCAGTGAAATATGATGCACCAACACTTTCACAAATTAACAAAATTCAACTTACAGTCGCTGTCTGTGGAGAAATTAGCAGCCATATGAGCAGACCCATAATAACTTAAATAACTTCACCTAAAATATTCACTCACATATTCATGATGAAGGAAAGACTATTCACCTGAATTACAAGAAAATAAACGTAATATTGTTTTCCAAACTCGGTCCAGGGGACCCCAGGGTATACATGTTATAGTTTTGGCCTAGCACTACACAGCTGATTCAAATAATCATAATGTAATGATGCGTTGATTATTTGAATCAGATGTGTAGTGCTAGGGCTTAATGTCACGCCCTGGTCTAAGTATTTTGTGTTTTTTCTTCATGTATTGGGTCAGGCCAGGGTGTGGCATGGAGTTTTTTGTATTGTGGTGTGTTTTGTTTTGGTGTGTAGATATTTGGGATTGTAGCTAGTGGGGTTTTCTAGCAAAGTCTATGGCTGTCTGGAGTGATTCTCAATCAGAGGCAGGTGCTTATCGTTGTCTCTGATTGGGAACCATATTTAGGCAGCCATATTCTTTGAGTTTGTAATGGGTGATTGTCCTATTTGTCTATATGTTAGTTGACACAAGTATAGGCGGTTTTCGTTTCGTTTATTTGTTTTTGTAGTGTTCGTGTTTAGTTTGTGTTTTACGTTTTGTCTAATAAATATGGATCGCAATCGACACGCTGCAGTTTGGTCCGACTCTCCTTCATCACCACTAGAAAGCCGTAACACTTAAAAACAAAACATGCATCCCTTGGAGTTTGGAAAACACTGACTTAACTATTCACAACATGTTATGCATGTTATGTTAAACTACTGTATATCTTATATGCATGTTATTCTGTTAAACTATATGTTATTTGCATGTATATTACTCAATACTCTGCACTGTATTACACTATTCAGTCAGTCAAGTACACTGCGTGACAGTCAGCCCTGATATGCTGTATTAGTGAACCAACAAGTGAATATTTAATGAAGAAAACAGGTTGAACCTGAATCTCAAACCGTTAACATTCCATGCAGGTGTGTCTGGCTTCCTCCCGTTATTAGGACACTGATACAACTGTGTCACTACAGGGTTAGGGATGATGCCTAGCTGGGCTGAACCTGGTGACAATGTAAACATTGACATACATTCATTCTAGACCTACATTGTCTCTACACTCTTAGAAAAAAGGGTTCCAAAAGGGTTCTTTGGCTGTCCACATGTAGAACCCTCTGTGGACAGGGTTCTCCATGGAACCAAAAAAGGTTCTTCAAAGGGTTCTCTTTTTATTTTTTTATTTTTTTATTTTACCTTTATTTAACCAGGTAGGCAAGTTGAGAACAAGTTCTCATTTACAATTGCGACCTGGCCAAGATAAAGCAAAGCAGTTCGACAGATAAAACGACACAGAGTTACACATGGAGTAAAAACAAACATACAGTCAATAATGCAGTATAAACAAGTCTATATACAATGTGAGCAAATGAGGTGAGAAGGGAGGTAAAGGCAAAAAAGGCCATGATGGCAAAGTAAATACAATATAGCAAGTAAAATACTGGAATGGTAGTTTTGCAATGGAAGAATGTGCAAAGTAGAAATAAAAAATAATGGGGTGCAAAGGAGCAAAATAAATAAATAAATAAAAATTAAATACAGTTGGGAAAGAGGTAGTTGTTTGGGCTAAATTATAGGTGGGCTATGTACAGGTGCAGTAATCTGTGAGCTGCTCTGACAGTTGGTGCTTAAAGCTAGTGAGGGAGATAAGTGTTTCCAGTTTCAGAGATTTTTGTAGTTCGTTCCAGTCATTGGCAGCAGAGAACTGGAAGGAGAGGCGGCCAAAGAAAGAATTGGTTTTGGGGGTGACTAGAGAGATATACCTGCTGGAGCGTGTGCTACAGGTGGGAGATGCTATGGTGACCAGCGAGCTGAGATAAGGGGGGACTTTACCTAGCAGGGTCTTGTAGATGACATGGAGCCAGTGGGTTTGGCGACGAGTATGAAGCGAGGGCCAGCCAACGAGAGCGTACAGGTCGCAATGGTGGGTAGTATATGGGGCTTTGGTGATAAAACGGATTGCACTGTGATAGACTGCATCCAATTTGTTGAGTAGGGTATTGGAGGCTATTTTGTAAATGACATCGCCAAAGTCGAGGATTGGTAGGATGGTCAGTTTTACAAGGGTATGTTTGGCAGCATGAGTGAAGGATGCTTTGTTGCGAAATAGGAAGCCAATTCTAGATTTAACTTTGGATTGGAGATGTTTGATATGGGTCTGGAAGGAGAGTTTACAGTCTAACCAGACACCTAAGTATTTGTAGTTGTCCACGTATTCTAAGTCAGAGCCGTCCAGAGTAGTGATGTTGGACAGGCGGGTAGGTGCAGGTAGCGATCGGTTGAAGAGCATGCATTTAGTTTTACTTGTATTTAAGAGCAATTGGAGGCCACGGAAGGAGAGTTGTATGGCATTGAAGCTTGCCTGGAGGGTTGTTAACACAGTGTCCAAAGAAGGGCCGGAAGTATACAGAATGGTGTCGTCTGCGTAGAGGTGGATCAGGGACTCACCAGCAGCAAGAGCGACCTCATTGATGTATACAGAGAAGAGAGTCGGTCCAAGAATTGAACCCTGTGGCACCCCCATAGAGACTGCCAGAGGTCCAGACAGCAGACCCTCCGATTTGACACACTGAACTCTATCAGAGAAGTAGTTGGTGAACCAGGCGAGGCAATCATTTGAGAAACCAAGGCTGTCGAGTCTGCCGATGAGGATATGGTGATTGACAGAGTCGAAAGCCTTGGCCAGATCAATGAATACGGCTGCACAGTAATGTTTCTTATCGATGGCGGTTAAGATATCGTTTAGGACCTTGAGCGTGGCTGAGGTGCACCCATGACCAGCTCTGAAACCGGATTGCATAGCAGAGAAGGTATGGTGAGATTCGAAATGGTCGGTAATCTGTTTGTTGACTTGGCTTTCGAAGACCTTAGAAAGGCACGGTAGGATAGATATAGGTCTGTAGCAGTTTGGGTCAAGAGTGTCCCCCCCTTTGAAGAGGGGGATGACCGCAGCTGCTTTCCAATCTTTGGGAATCTCAGACGACACGAAAGAGAGGTTGAACAGGCTAGTAATAGGGGTGGCAACAATTTCGGCAGATAATTTTAGAAAGAAAGGGTCCAGATTGTCTAGCCCGGCTGATTTGTAGGGGTCCAGATTTTGCAGCTCTTTCAGAACATCAGCTGAATGGATTTGGGAGAAGGAGAAATGGGGAAGGCTTGGGCGAGTTGCTGTTGGGGGTGCAGTGCTGTTGTCCGGGGTAGGAGTAGCCAGGTGGAAAGCATGGCCAGCCGTAGAAATTCTCAATTATGGTGGATTTATCAGTGGTGACAGTGTTTCCTATCTTCAGTGCAGTGGGCAGCTGGGAGGAGGTGTTCTTATTCTCCATGGACTTTACAGTGTCCCAGAACTTTTTTGAGTTAGTGTTGCAGGAAGCAAATTTCTGCTTGAAAAAGCTAGCCTTGGCTTTTCTAACTGCCTGTGTATAATGATTTCTAGCTTCCCTGAACAGCTGCATATCACGGGGGCTGTTCGATGCTAATGCAGAACGCCATAGGATGTTTTTGTGTTGGTTAAGGGCAGTCAGGTCTGGGGAGAACCAAGGGCTATATCTGTTCCTGGTTCTAAATTTCTTAAATGGGGCATGTTTATTTAAGATGGTTAGGAGGGCATTTAAAAAAAATATCCAGGCATCCTCTACTGACGGGATGAGATCAGTATCCTTCCAGGATACCCCGGCCAGGTCGATTAGAATGGGGACAGCTGAACAACCCTTTTGAGTTCTAGATAGCACTATTTTTCTAAGATTGTATACAGTATCTGAAAGGTACTCTATAATGTTCAACATATGTCCTAATGTTGGTGAGGCCTAATTCGGCCAAATCCCTCCTATGGACAGTATACATTGTATACATGAGTCTGAATGTGCATGTTAGAGACATGTTGTAACACCTAGTGAAGATTAATTTAAATCGAATTAATAAAATTCATGTCATCTCCTTGTCAGGGATAATCCCTGATCAGGAGAATGGAAGTGGGGTTTTTTAAAGCTCAACAACCATCCAACATGGAGTAAGTTCTTATCTTGTCTCTGAAAACGTTTTGAACCACTCATCTGGCTTTAAAATCAACAGGCGCCGAAAATGTTCTTACTCTTGTCACTGAAAACGTTTTGACCTTCTCGCCTGGTTGAAGTCAACCAAAATCAAGAGGTGCAGCAACCTCTTCTCTCACAACATGCCTCCAAAAACGTTATCTTGATTGCCTGCCATATTGCCTACCTTCTGTAGCATGCTGCTAAAAATCAGCCTCCTATTCAGAAAGGCATCATCATCATCACAAGGATAAATTCACCCACTGGGCACACACTGGTTGAATCAATGTTGCTTGCTTTCCAAACTGTACGTTTTTCCCACGATGTGTGTTTCGACATTTGCAAAAGGCAAACCGACAGCTACATAGAATATAATCCATAGATGGCAGTTCCCATTGAAATCAGGACTGGCAGCCAATGATAGTGTACCCATGAGTTTAACACTCAAATTGCCAGGGTAAGAGGTTCCAAATCCCTTTTATGCATTATATGTCTATGGCCACAATGCAACAAGCTGTATATTTGGCGTGCATGCTGGTCAAATTGCGGCCTCCCCGACTGTAGGCAACCGGTAACTGCCAAAATAAAGGAAACACTTAAGTGAGGGATACAAAGTGAATGTTATGGTGTGTGGGGTGCAATTTCCTGGCATGGTTTATGTCCACTTGTATAATCTATGCCAAGGCGCATTGAAGTTGTTCTGGCAGCTTGTGGTGACCCAATACACTTTATGCTAGTGTTTCCTTTATTTTGCAGTACACTGTATGCACTTCTGATACAATTTAACTGATATATCCACCGATATTTTTTGGAAACTATTGATCCTCTGTGGCTATATTATGCTCGTCACGGTTGTCATAAACAGGAGACCAAGGCGCAGCGTGGTAAGCGTACATTCTACTTTTATTAACCGAATGCAACACTGAACAAAACGAACAAAACTAACTAACCTTGAAGCTAATATGGCTAGTGCAGACAGGCAACTAAACATAGAATAAGAACCCACAAACTACCCAAGGAATATGGCTACCTAAATATGGTCCCCAATCAGAGACAACGATAAACAGCTGCCTTTGATTGAGAACCAATCTAGGCAACCATAGACATATAAACACCGAGACTACAAAAACTACTAGACATACAAAAACCTCTAGACAATAAAAAAAACTAAACAATCCACCCTCTCGTCACACCCTGACCTAACCAAAATAATAAAGAAAACAAAGATAACTAAGGTCAGGGCGTGACAGCTCTCTGGAGTATTTTGAACATTGAGAGCAGGCTCCTGTGGTTGGATAAAAAAAAACGTAATTGTGTTTTTTTGGCTCTTGGGCCCAGCCCCTGACTCACGCAATTGACCAGTCACATTTATTTATTATGCAGTTTTTTTATTAATCGGTTACCCAATCAAGGCAGGGACCCCCAGTTACCCACGTGGACCCCATACCTCCTCTCCTCCCCCCTCTGATGATTAGTAGAGCAGCAGCAGCAGGTTGTCTACACTCATTGAGAGTGGGCTCCTGAATCCTCCTGTGGTTGCAGTCAAAAAATTATAATATATACTGTATATATGCTTCTTGGGCCCCCCACTGGCCTGGGCCCAGGGGCTTCAGCCCCGGTAACCCCTGCATTAAACCGGCCCTGTCCATGTCATTTCAACAAAATGACATTGAACCAAAGTGGAATAGACCTTGAATTGACATCTGTGCCCAGTGGGTAGTCTCTGGAGAGACATGTGTAATTCCCTCTTGTCATCATAATGCAACAGCCTTCACTCAGCTTAGTTTTCTGATCGAATCTGCCCCATGGGGGGGGTTCAAAGTAAATCCAAGCTTCACGCAGACTACATTTCTTAAAGAGAACAGTCAAGAGGATGTGTTTTCGAACTGTATGGATTTAGAAGCCTTTATTTGTTCAGGATATTTAAAAATATATATATTTCCCTCAGGTATTGATTTGGAAGGATATAATGAATGTTCATCCAATCAAAAAATGACAGCACTTTGGCACAAAGCTGTGTGAGTAGCTGATTTCATTAATGCGTTGTGGAACACAAAAGACAAAACAAGAAAAGAAAATGTTGTAAATGAAATGTGTATTTAATTTACATCATCAAGGTTGCAGTTCAACAGCACACTATGAAATACAAGTTACTATATCAACACTCTCTCTTACTTTCATTTTGTAGGTTACCTCAGGTACGTCAGTGCAAAAGTGTCTTGACTTGAACCCAGTCAACGTAGCCTGCATGTAAATTAAAGCATTGCACTGTAGTAAGCACTTGTATTTCAGGTCACTGCTACTGAGACCAACCTTGACTTTGTCTACATCCCAAATGTAACCCTATTCCCTTTACAGTGCACTTCTTTTGATCAGAGCACCCTATTCCCCATATGGCTCTGGTCAAATGTAGCGCACATTAAAAGGAACAGGGTGCCATTTGGGACGCATCATCTGTCTGATGCTGGAACTCAAGTGACTGCCTTGTGTCCCAGTGTCCCCAGGGAGAGGGACTGCTTGTGAGGTCAAAAGAATTGTGGCGCTGCCTGACTCCTTGGCAACAGCACTAGAACTGTGTCCTAAAATGGCACATTATTCCCCACACAGTGCACTCCTTTTGACGAGAGCCTTATGGGCCCTGGTAAAAAGTAGTGCCCTATATAGGGAATATTGTGCCATTTAGGATGCAGCCTAGGACTGGGAGGCATCCCACATTCCACTGAGCAACTGAAGTCATCCTGTATCAGAGCCTCCTAGGAGATGAGAGGAGACACACATCTTTATGATGCAATAACGATCTTTGTTCAAATACATTGCATTTGATCTTTGCTTACATTTCAATCATACATAGGCTATTCAATATACGTAGGCTAAATGAAATAGAAACCTATCTGACAATGTATCTATTTGGTCTCATAAACGCCTTAAACAAGTTTCAAGTTTTAATGTCACGTGCACAAGTACAGTGCAATGCCTTTCTTGCAACATGGGTCAGTGACTGGAAGAGGCAGGAGAAGCATCTCTGTCACATCGTTTTAATGTCTAGTTTCTATCACCTCCGGTTGCATTACAGCTGTCAATGTTCCACTGCATGGACTGTAGAGAGAAGCATCACAATTTACATATCTCATGTGAATATGACTTATATATTTTTTTACAGCAGGACATTATTTTGTCTACTCTTATTTTTTTTTTGCAATAATATAAACATGTTTACAAATGTTTCCCGTCTACACAACTGTAACCATGGTTGCATAATGTGGGTAGATAATGCCTAAAGTCTGCCTATAGGAGAAAATAAACATTACATTGACAACCATTATTACAGCCTAATCCTTAGAGTTTTTATATGCAATTTGTTTATGGCAAAATCTATGGTATGTCTTTGAGTGCACAGCGGTACATGACTCCTGACTCGAGTAAGTATCTTCCTCTTGCCTTCAGACGTCCAACCGGCTGCAATATGAGGCGAAATTGTACATTAGACTCTATTCCTTTGGAACCCAATGTTTGTGAAGCCCTGCTCGTTTCCTGCATTATGAGCCTCCCCTCTGTCCCTAACATGAACAAGTCCACAGCGCCATCCACCTGGGCTACACCTGAGACCATTGAGATATATCAACGTCTGAGACACCCTGTCGAAGTCACTCGATGCCCACTGCGCATGCTCCACTCATTACTGTTCTCTTAGCAGCAGGATATTATGCTGGCAGCACGATCGCGGATTTTTTTCACCCGTAAATAAGAGTCCCCGGTTAATACATGCTAAACTTTGAGAATATCATTTATTATTATTATTTTTTTTTGCAATCTATGGCGGTACAACTGTTTTTCACAGCATTGCAACCAATGTATTGATTTTCTTGTATTATTTATGCATTTATTTAGAAAGTTTAAACAAATACTGGAATGTTGAAAGCTATTGTATAGGCTGAATTTAAAGAAATACATGTTTAATAAAATACAAACATATGTTATTGGAATTATTCAATAGAGTCTGCAAAACTTAAATTGGTCTCTTGTGCTAGGCAACGAGTACTTTTTGGGTTGTAGAGACTACCTGTCTCATATAAACTGTGGTGGGAAATACTCCGTTTCATCTCTACTAACCAAATATAATTCGCTTTGGCGGTGGACTGTGTCACACAACCAGCTGCTGGCTTTTCACTCCACCCCCTCCATAGCCACCAATGCAGCACACTGTTATAGACTCTTCATGGGATACATATTGGCTTGTAAAGATGACTTTTCTACCTGCCTCAGATAAAGTTTGGTGTGTCAAATACTCAGTTAATACTCAGCCAGCAGCAGACCGTGTGACACAGTCCCCTTCAAAAATGACACATATTTGGTTATTAGAGACCCTACTGAGTATTTTCCACCCCACATTAGCTGAGACATGTATAAAAGTTACCTCTACTGTATGTGTATGTAGGTCTTATACATTTTTTTCTATTTTTTTCTTCATAAATTACCTATTGCCTTTTCTTGTTGGCACAGTAAAAGTGGCCATTGATTCAAATGTAATATATTTAGAATTGTAATGTTTTGAAATGCGGGCTTTTATTTTGAAGGTTTCCTCGTTACCATACGAACATGACGTCCTCATTTGTGCCGCTGGCAGAATACTGGTATAATACTGTCATGGCGGGGAAGAGCTGTAGCAGGGGGTAAATCAGGAAGAGAAAGCGCTGTAAGTGGGTTAACACTGAAATTTGAACAAGTCTAGCAGTTTTTAGGGAAGGACCGAGTGGATGACTGCTGTCCCTTGTCGAGCACCACTGGCGCTGTTGCGGTACTTGAGCCACGTTTAGGAGTTCTTGCTCATGACAGCACTCTACCTGTCAAGCCTGCTGTGACAATAGCAAGTTCTACTGCTGTAGCCTGGCTGGACTAGTGAAGAAATGAAAGTCGCAGGTGCCTCTTATATTTTGACAGAGGGGAGGAAGGGCAAGGTCTCTGCGACTTGCCTTTAGAACCAAATCTTTTTAAGCCGGTCCATTTTAGTGAACGGTTTTTGATGCATTATTTCATTCGCCTCCTCAAGTTTCTGACCGGGGGAGAGGAGTTCTGCATGGAAACGCAGTGACAACTCCAATGTCGCGGTGTCATCGGCTAGAAATCAAACCCTCATGCTCCTGTGCCTTTCGCGGACTACAAAACATACTTTGTTGACTCGAAGGCTTATTTTGGGAACTGTTTTGAATGGGGAGGGAAATATTTTCGTTGTTTACCTCCAGACTGTCGACATAACTGGAAAGAGGATACCATTGTTTTTTTTTTCTTTCACCGACTTTCCTGTATCCCATTACCGCCTTTGGGGGTGAACAGGTGCCTTACCTGTTACCGCCACCTGTACTCCTGTAGCAATGGCTAGTGAGGAGACGCCTGGTGCTGGGCGACCAGCCGGGCAAGGTGATGGAGCTGCGGCGGTGTCGCTCAACCCTGGGATCCCAATCCGAGGAATCAAAATGAAATTCGCTGTCCTCGCCGGCCTGGTGGAAGTTGGGGAAGTTTCCAACCGGGACATTGTGGAGACCGTCTTCAACCTGGTAAGCTGATTATCGGAAGCCACACTCTAATCTAAATAGTCCCTGGTAACCGTCCTTAGAGGATCATGTTACACGTTGCTCTGTCTACCAACCTGCCTTTTCTATTTTTCTGGTACACCTTAGGCTACATCCTGGCCACAATATGTGTTTATAATGAAGGCTATATTGTGACTCGGCTACTTCATTAGCTAGCCTACTATATGGTCCAATAGCTGAGTACATAATATGTACTTTCCATGATAAGGTAACTAGAGTAGTAGGCTATGCGGAACTAGGCTATAGCCTATTCGTTAGAAATGTGTGGGCTAATGGTGCATAAGAGTTTTCTTTGTAGAATTTGTATGGGGATGGAAATGCTATATTGGTTTTACAAATCATTACTTTGAAAAGCTTTGTAACCAAGCAGCGAGGCATGATCACTTTTCTTATTGTTCATACAGGATGCAATGTGCATGGGTTTATCCTGTTCATAGTTTAGAAAAAATTATTTTTATAGCCCTACAGTGGAGGTGTCGTAATACCCATAAAACCTAGCCATCCAGAGAAATGGTTCCAATAGTTCTTTCCACCATCCATTTTTCCCATAGGGGATTTTAGAAACATTTCAAATAAGGTTTGTGTTTTGTGTAGGCTTACCCTGGCGTGGCGTTTTGATAGCCATGTAAGGTGAATATATTAACAAGTCACTTTATCCTAGCGAGATTTACACGGTTATCAAAATGTCACGCCAAGGTAAGCCTTCATGAAACAAGCCCTCATTTGAAGTGTTTCTAAAATCCCCAATGGGAAAAATGAATGGTCGAAAAACGATTGGAACCATTTCCCTGTTTGACCGCTAGATTTGATGGGTATTATGACTCCTACTGTGGCACTCTATAGGTACTAAAATGTCATCTTAGTGACACTTTAGTAACAGTTCTACAGTGGGAGTGTAATAGACACAAGTGCATACCTGTTGGACTATAAGTATATGGGAACAGGGCCTACATGATATCTCTCTGTCATGATTTCAGTTTGTTTAAAAGAGGTGTGTCATATTTCATGATAGTCTGCTCAAATTTCACAATATTATTCTAAGGTATCTCTGCAAGGTCTCTCTCTCTCTCTCTCTCTCTCGCTCTCTATCTCTGTCATTGGTTGGCAGCAGACATTGAGGCTCAGGTCTAGGAATGAATGAAACTAATGGAGGATAGGCTAGTGAGTCGCTGAAGCAGAGCATGGAGGGTTAAGTGGAAAAAGAGCAGGAAAGGCTGGCAGTTAATGAGGAAGAACTGCTTTGTCACTGTGGCAACACAATGGAGTCACACACGGCACTGTGTCCCTCCCTCCCCACGTGAATACTAAAGTCCCTCAGAGTCAGCCCTCACCCTCAGGTAGCCGTGAGGAAAGTGGATAAGTGTCTGGCTGCTGGAACAACGCCCTAGCATTTAGAATGCTGTTTCAAATGTCATTCCGAATATAGAATTCCAAGCATGATTTTTTTTTTCTGTCGTTCAGGTCTTTCAGTTGAACAATATCACAGTGGTACTAGTTTTATGCACCGTCGTGTTTCCGAGCTCGGTTTTCAGCTTTGTGCTGCTGGCCTGCACGGTGTGAGATAACCCAGAAATATTACCCTCCGGCGACGTGTCTGTTATAAAGTGCATATTCATGATAGTTTCTTTATCCAGAGAGGAGACGACATAATTGCAGTACACAGAAATGAGCAGGAGAGACAACCTGCCAGGTCTCCGATGTGCCAGAGTGAGGGGATCTCTTAGGCTGTGCCTGCGTCCCAAATGGCACCCTATTCCCTACATTCTGCATTACTTTTGAACAGAGCCATATGGGACCTAGGTCAAAATTAGTGCATTATATTTTTTATTTATTTTATTTATTTCACCTTTATTTAACCAGGTAGGCAAGTTGAGAACAAGTTCTCATTTACAATTGTGACCTGGCCAAGATAAAGCACCTTATTCCATATAAGGGAATAAGGTGCCATTTGGGAAACAACGTGAGTCCCTGTGCCTACTGATGCGTTTGTACCCGACCTGTCTCCCCTCCATTCCCTCTTGACATGGCACTTTGCATTTCATGCTCTGTGCTCTTCTTTCTGATCTCTCCTTCTGCTCTCTCTCTCTCACACACACACACACACACACACACACACACACACACACACAGCTGGATTTATCATATTGGCTGGAACCTCCTCTCTCCAAAAGTGGCTAATTTGCAGTCGCTCCGCAGATGACTCATACACCCATTGTTAGGTCAAAGACACAATAAATTTTTCCTCAAACAAATCTCTCTCAAATGAATAGGATATCCAGCCAGACTTAGGATAGTGCAAGGGATCATGGGTAGCGTAGCATTCTGAATTAGGGCTGTCCCCGACTAAAAAAAATCTTGGTCTACCAAGAGTCGTCTGTTCTTTCGACGAATCGATTGGTCAACATTTTTAAACGTATTTTTCCATATGTAGACACATCCTATGTGTTTTAATCAAATAAACGATATGCACTGAGCTTATCTGGTGCTTTCAGCGCACTGTTTGATGAAATAATTAAGATGCACAAATGACTAGAGGGAGCCGACCTAATTGATTTGTTTGTGCTCAGACTTGCTGTGCTGTGTTAAAGGACAGTGAGTGACTGTGTGACTAGCATCCATTGTCTCGCTCCTCCATGTTGCAGTGACCACTACTGAACTTCAACAGTGTTTATCCTGCTGTCCATGTTGCTGAAGCTGCAACATAATTACAGCCATTTCTGACTGAAAAGTTATATTACCAAAATCCCTCATGTTTAGGAAAAACATTCCCTATTCCCTCAACTAGTGATGCACCAATATGACATTTTTGGCCGATACCGATATTTAAAATTTTAGCGGCCTTTTAAGCATTCTAGTGCAGTTAATTAGTTAGACCACTGCGCCCATGTGTGTGTTAAGGCACTGCATCTCAGTGCAAGAGGCGTCACTAGAGTCTCTGGTTCGAATCCAGGCTGTATCTCATCTGGACATGATTGGGAGTCCCATAAGGCAGCGCACTTTTGGCCCAGCGTTGTCTGGATTTAGTCCGTAGGCCGCCATTGTAAATAAGAATTTGTTCTTAACTGACTTGCCTGGTTAAATAAAGGTCACACACACACACACAAGTTATTGGCATTTACGTATGTCCCCATTACCAGTAAAACATAATCAAACCTATTTCTTTCACTTATTTGCTGTGCTGTTTCATTGTTCAGTCATTTAATTCTCAACCAGGATTTCTATAGAACGCCGTTTAGGTCTTTGCATGTCAAAAAATATACTATTTACCACTATTTGACGTGTCAAATAACACTATTTGATGTGTCAAATAAGCTTGTTGACCAATCAGCACTTGAATATGACTGCACATCACATAATAATTGAACGCGTTCATACATTTTTTACGTGTTGATTACACTCACTTGTATTTCATATGTCACAACGATTCATCGATACAGCTATGATGCTGGTGAAGTTGTCTCGGGCACCTACAGTGTTGGTAAAAAAAAAAAGAAGCTAGCTAGCTCATGGATGCAAACAATGTTCTTCCCCAAAAACATAGCAAAACGTCATCTGTTTCAGTAGCTATATAGTTAGCTAGCTAGGTGTCATCTAAAAATAACCCTCATTTATATGACCGTTCTTATTTGATTAATGGTGGTCGGAAGTTAGAAACAATAAGGATTAGCCGCAATAGTGGACTTTGCGGTTAGCCTTCAAACTAAAATATGGCATAATTCTACTATTTGCATCACTGTCAATGACATACTTTTATTTTGAAGGCAAACCGCAAATTCCACTATTGTGCCTAATCCTTATTGTGGCTAGCTTCACAACACAACCTGTTCTGGTTACTGTGCTACTGTATCTATTGTATTTATTTTGACATGCAAAGACCCAAACGGCGTTCCATAGTATGTATGTCATGAAGCTTATAGCAGTGACACTATTACTGTGTCACTCCGGTAGGGCAACATCGGAAAAATAGCGCACTTGGTAGTGTTTACCGGTGCAGAGAACAGTTGATTGTCAAGGGCAATGAATTCCATTATCTTGGCTTTAATGGATTTCGCCTTTGTTGTATCGCTGACATTTTTTTACTCTCTCAAATGACTGCTTGACTTGTTGACTGCTCGATCCACACAGCAGACATTGTGGGCTAGTTTAGGAATGCTATGTTGCATGTATATGGCAAAATTTGACGTGATGTAATATCTCATGTACCTTCATTATATAGGTATGCACGTCAGCTTTGACATCGGTTTTGCACATCGGCATTAAACTAGACATCCGATTCCGATATGTTCACCGATATATCGTGCACAACTACCCTCAACCCTTGTACGTGACCAATAGGGCCTGACCTATAGAATATTATAAACTCTGAACACGTGACAATAAAATGGGTACAGGGGACGTGACAAATAAACTCGAAACAGGGGAATGTACTTACTGGTTGCTCAGAAGGTAAAGGGTGAAGTCAGATCTGTGGTATAAATTTGACTAGTTGTGGAAAATACTGGAGATCAAGACAAAGAAGGTAGTTAGCAAGCGCTGCATCCATGTTATGTTTGGCAAACCGGTGCTGTTAGATTACAGTATCATTGTTTGGAACAATGTAAACAACACTAAATAAATGATCAGGTTACCAGAGAGTCTGTTGTAATATTTATTTTTGTAAAGCCTTTATTATGGCAATGACCAAAAATAGTTACATTCATAAATGAATACAATTTCTGAAGTGGAACGGTTTGCTAATTATTCCAGAATCATTTTATTTTAAAACGAAAATACTTGATTGCATTTAAAATCATGACTGATGTGACGACGTGTGATAATATGAATGAATGATTGATTGATGCTGTAGCCTATATAAGTATTGAAATAGGCCGTAAGTAAGTTACGGTATTAAGACTGAACAGGATGTGCTCTTTGGCCTACGGCTCGATGGTGGTTATACAAGGCTGCTATACTAAGCCTACTGATGATAATGACATGACTTATTATTATTATGATGATCATAACGATAATAATAGTAATAAGAAGGAGATCAAGAAAAAGAAGGGTTATTATTATAACTTTGCTATTATACACATAGCAATATGGTCTAGGAAGTTGCGGCAAGAACCGCCGACAGCCATCACTATCCAATGCGGGAGAAAGCACGTTTGTTATAAAATAATTTGTATTAGTATTGCACCATTGTTCTTATGTTATAACCATATACAATTCAGGAGCACATGTCTTAGTGATGGACTGCCATCCCCACGGCCTCCACAATGGATCAGTCCACTCAGACAGGTGTCTTGTACACTGTGAGCGGACCAAGTAATTGGGCGTCACTCTAAAGCGGGAAGGTGGAATAAACGAGTCAGGAGTAGGTTTTCTTGATTGAACACAGTTCTCTATTGAGGGCATTTGGTCAACACAAACACTCCAACATAATCAATGAAAATCTTCTAAGGAAAAAACATACATCTTCTTTTCCAGATGAAACTGGAACACAATAGGATTATCTTTAAACTACAACAAAAAGTCACGGGATTGTCACCGTCTTAGTGGTTCTTCCTGGATAGCTCCTCTCTCTCGGTGGCCATCTTCCAGAGATAGTTTCCCCCTCTCTCTGCTGGTTCCATTCTCTCTCTTATAGGGGAAGGAGAGTATGTCATTAGTACCGTCAGCTGTGCTTAATTGCCTCTGGTTACCTTGTCTCCCATGCCTTGTTGGGCTACTATCCATGAGCCCAGCCTGCCCTCTGGTGGTCCTTCCACAACACCATGAAATTATTCTTGTTTTTTGCTACTGTTCGACTAAAGAAATCTCGATCGACCAACAGCCTATCGACCTGTTGATACCTTCCAATTGGCGCCAGATTTTCATGCAAATATTCTAAAATCTGCATAAAGAAAATATGTGCATTTTCCCACCAGTGGTGTTTTACCAAACTGACTCGTTGCGGTTCAAATTCAGTGCGTGATGACGTAGTGCGCAAAACATGTAATTTCTTTGTACCAAATAAAAATCCAAAGTTCATTGTGTTTCCATTGCATTTTCATCTCTACCGATAGTTTTGTCACAAACTGTTGCGTTATGTAGTGTATGTGCCAACTCTGGTCTCTGCATGTGTGCTCTAGCCAACAGCTGGCAGATACAGTGCTGCTAGGCTAGTGTACATGATGACATTATTATGGATAAAAGCGAGAATATATATTTTTTTTAAGTCGTGTTTTTTTTATTTATTCAATAGAGTGATCAGGGACGTGCAACTATAGTTTTCCTTCGAAAAATACATCAGTGCAACACTAGCAGAAGCAGAAGTGGCTTCATTTTTTAAAGCAGATGACAACAGAAGTGCAACACTATTTGACTAGCAGCCACAGAAGTAAATGATCTAACAATAAAAAATATTTGTGTGTGTGTATATACGATGCATGGCCATCGTAGTTCTAATGTTTATCATAGAAAGAATGTAGCCAGCTACATTTGTTTTGCTTGAAGTTCATCTTGCATTTTAGCAGAGAAAAGCAGGCTACACCTAGAAAAGTGGCTACACATCAGTCAGAGCACTGTCTCCTGATAAAATTCCCATTTGTGAATTCTCATCAGAGTAGAGAAGTGCAAGTGAAGCACCAAATTATCCTGACGCCGAGCACAAATTGCAATAAAGAGCATTTTAGATCTGCGTTTACAAAACGCAGCAAGATGTGTCTTATGCGTTTTATCATTTAGTTTTTTTTCTGCGTGAAATACTCTGCGTTAACACGACCCCTGCATTATGGACAATAGCTAGGCCTAGCTATAGGTCTACCTCAGGCCGTCACACTCAGCCAGGCAGCTTGATTTAACTGAGCCTCCCCACTCACTGGAAGCTGAATCTTATGCCAGTCTGGCTCTGCTCTGTAAACCATTGACTCAGAATGACTAAGACTGCTGGGCTCTGCTCTGACACTGGAGATGGGGGATTTGGCTCTGTGGAATGTCACCTGGGTTTTACTCCAAGCCAGGTCGCTATGGCTGGGCAGGCCCATGATAGCCTTTTGTAGTGGTTGCCATGGAAACCATGCATGCGAACAGGCAATCAGGTTCCCCTCTCCCTGATGCTGTGGAGTAGGTGAAGTTTCCCCTAGACGCTGGGTCAGTTTTGTATTTTTCCCACTAATAGTTAGGTTAGGATTGGGGGAAGGGGAAACTGATCCTAGATCTGTACTTTGGTGAAACCTCTGAGCTAATACTGTAGTGGATATCCCTGTGCTTCCTGGTCAAGGGTGTTAGAGAGTTAGAGTAACTACTTTGTGCATATGTGTGCATTTTCTATTTCAATTCTCATGCAGAGGGACATGGCCTTTGTTGTACCTTGTGCTTTCATTCATAATTCAAATATTTCTGAACTTTTATTTGAGTTAGTTTGTAGGCCTCTGTCTGAATCCAATTGTTGCATTCAGTCTTTATAGATTAACAGCTCCTCTTGTCTCAGATCTCATAAATATTTCAGCCTGCGCTCCTGTATTCAGTTTCCTCAGTAGAATGTCATAGACAGCTGAGCTGCACGTAGTCAGTTTCCTCAGTAGAATATCATAGACACCTGAGCTGCATGTAGTCAGTTTCCTCAGTAGAATGTCATAGACAGCTGAGCTGCATGTAGTCAGTTTCCTCAGTAGAATGTCATAGACAGCTGAGCTGCATGTAGTCAGTTTCCTCAGTAGAATATCATAGACACCTGAGCTGCATGTAGTCAGTTTCCTCAGTAGAATATCATAGACACCTGAGCTGCATATTACAGAAACCCTGTTCCTTTATCTGAATCCTGACCTTCGGTGTCTCTGCTTAGTTGACTGTGGCAGAATCAATGTTTTTATTTTGTGATGTCATCAGGCTTTCATGTTCTTTCTCGTGTGTGTGCACCGAATATACAGATGTCGCATGTCTCTCCTGTTCTGTTGGGGTGATATTGATGACGGGGTCCTTCTCGGAGGCAGGCTGCCTGTCAGGAGAGAAATGAGGTGCTCCGAACTAGAGCATCTCCTCTCGCTGACGCTTTAAATAGCACACACACAATATCACATTGTACAATTTCTACTGAGGGCACAGGGAAGGAACAAGGCAACTACTCTCTCCAGGCGTGCTCTCTCCTTCTTTCTCTCTCCTAATCTTGACACATGAATGATATCCAATCTGCTCCCTCTGTCACACACAAGACTTATTCTACCTCTGTCTCTTAGGCTCTCTCTTTGTCTCTCTCACCCCCCCCCCCCCTTTTTTTACTCTGCTGCTAATCCCAATAGGATAGTTCTCTATTTTCTTTCAACACCTCCCTCCTGCCCTCTTCTCTTCCCTCCTTTAATATTCCCTCTTTGACTCTGTATCCACAGACAGATAAGATTCAATCACACAAGCACTCCATTTCTTTGTGAAGCTGTGCTGTTTCACATTCCCTCGCTGTAACCACCTCCCTCCTGAGAGAAAATGGCCTGTAATTTTTTTTTAATAATGTGAATGAAAGTCTAGTAGGCCTTCTGCTGCTGCTGTAATCGTGTTGAAGGGGACGGTTTTGAAGGCCTGGATGTATTTCGGCCCAAACTGGTTTTAATCAGTTTAGGGTTAGAGACCATAACACTTGTATTTGTGACCCTTTGACTTGGCAGCGAGACACCAATGTTTTAATTGGTCGCTAGGTTCACAATTTGCTTATTTATTTATTATCATATTTTACTCAAACCGCAATTGGTATGCAAACCAGCTATTAAAAATGTTGGTCCGAAGTCTCGGATGAATCTTTGTGATGCGCAATTGTAATCATGCTCTTTTTGAATGAACGTTCCCCAAAAACAACTTCCCATTTTAAATGTTGACTGCAAAGTACGTCTACCCGGCAGAATAATATCATGATGACTTGTTTTGCAAACTCTGCCATCACATGTAGCCTACACTGTACAAAAGCACCGCTAGCCAAACACGAGGCACGCAATTGAATTAAAGGACAACTACACTCTCCACCTTTTTTTTTCTCTCCCCCAGACCTCAAAAGTGGTCTCTTGATGTGGTTTAAAAATACATTGTTGTGGTTTCAGAAAGAGGGTTTGAAGGAGACCTATAATACTGTAGGCTCAAACTTGTTTTAGTCAAATTGTTATGTGTCCATTTTCTGCTTAACTACCATCATGATGACTGGGTGTTTATTTAGCCAACAGGAGAGCAGATAATCACCTACAGTGCTTCAGTCATCCTCTCTCTGTGCTGACAAACATACAGACTTGGGGACAGCTCAGAGGATTTAGTATCCTTAACTAGAGGTCGACGGATTATGATTTTTCAACGCCGATACCAATACCGAGGACCAAATAAAAGCCAATGCCGATTAATCGGCCGATTTAAAAATGTTTAAAAACAAATACATTTTTAATAATGACAATTACAACAATACTGAATGAACACTTATTTTAACTTAATATAATACAATATAATACATAAAATCTATTTAGCCTCAAATAAATAATGAAACCTGTTCAATTTGGTTTAAATAATGCAAAAACAAAGTGTTGGAGAAGAAAGTAAAAGTGCAATATGTGCCATGTAAGAAAGCTAACGTTTAAGTTCCTTGCTCAGAACATGAGAACATATGAAAGCTGGTGGTTCCTTTTAACATGAGTCTTCAATATTCCAAGGTAAGAAGTTTTAGGTTGTAGTTATTATAGGAATTATAGGACTATTTCTCTCTATACCATTTGTATTTCATTAACCTTTGACTATTGGATGTTCTTATAGGGACTTTAGTATTGCCAGTGTAACAGTATAGCTTCCGTCCCCTCTCCTCGCTCCTACCTGGGCTCGAACCAGGAACACATCGACAACAGCCACCCTCGAAGCAGCGTTACCCATCACTCCACAAGGGGAACAACCACTCCAAGTCTCAGAGCGAGTGACGTTTGAAACGCTATTAGCGCGCACCCCGCTAACTAGCTAGCCATTTCACATCGGTTACACCAGCCTAATCTCGGGAGTTGATAGGCTTGAAGTCATCAACAGCGCAACGCTTGAAGCACAGCGACGAGCTGCTGGCAAAACGCACAAAAGTGCTGTTTGATTGAATGCTTACGAGTCTGCTGGTGCCTACCATCGCTCAGTCAGACTGCTCTATCAAATCATAGACTTAGTTATAACATAATAACACACAGAAATACGAGCCTTCGGTCATTAATATGGTCGAATCCGGAAACTATCATCTCGAAAACAAGACGTTTATTCTTTCAGTGAAATACGGAACCGTTACGTATTTTATCTAACGGGTGGCATCCATAAGTCTAAATATTCCTGTTACATTGCACACCCTTCAATGTTATGTCATAATTACGTAAAATTCTGGCAAATTAGGCGGCCCAAACTGTTGTGTATATACACTGACTCTGCGTGCAATGAACGCAATGGAAGTGACACAATTTCACCTGGTTAATATTGCCTGCTATCCTGGATTTCTTTTAACTAAATATGTAGGTTTAAAAATTATATACTTCTGTGTATTGATTTTAAGAAAGGCTTTGGTGTTTATGGTTAGGTACACATTGGAGCAGCGATACGCACCGCATCGATTATATGCAACGCAGGACACGCTAGATAAACTAGTAATATCATCAACCATGTGTAGTTAACTAGTGATTATGATTGAGTGATTGTTTTTTATAAGATAAGTTGAATGCTAGCTAGCAACTTACCTTGGCTTACTGCATTTGCGTAACAGGCAGGCTCCTCGTGGATTGCAATGTAATCAGGTGGTTAGAGCATTGGACTAGTTAACTGTAAGGTTGCAAGATTGAATCCCCCGAGTTGACAAGGTAAAAATCTGTTGTTCTGCCCCTGAACGAGGCAGTTAACCTACCGTTCCTAGGCCGTCATTGAAAATAAGAATGTGTTCTTAACTGACTTGCCTAGTTAAATAAAGATGAAATAAATCAGCCAAGTCGGTGTCCAAAAATACAGATTTCCGATTGTTATGAAAACTTGAAATTGGCCTTAATTAATCGGCCATTCCGATTAATCGGTCGACCTCTATCCCTAACGCCTTCCTTCTTTACACTTTGATGGGACAGACGTGTGTCAGCTAATAAACCAAAGAGCCTCTGAACTTGACCTTCATAAAATGGAGCTGTCCATGACTTTGTCTAGCTTAGATGCTATTCAGCATAACTTCTGTGGCTGTGGTTGAGAGCTTCAGGTTCTTTGGTGTCCACATCACCAATAAACTATCATGGTCCAAACATACCAAGACATATGTGAAGAGGGCACAAGAAAGCTTATTCCCCCTCAGGAAACTAAAGAGATTTGGCATGGGTCCTCAGATCCTCAAAAGTTTCTACAGCTGCACCATCCTGAGTGGTTGCATCACTGCCTGGTATGTTAACTGCTCGGCCTCCGACCCCAAGGCACTCTAAAGGGTAGTGCGTGCGGCCCAGTACATCAAGCTCCCTGCCATCCAGGACCTCTATACTAGGCGGTGTCAGAGAGAGGCCCAAAAAGACTCCAGCCACCCTAGTCATAGACTGTTCTCTCTCTGCATTGTTGGTTAAGGGCTTGTAAGTAAGCATTTCACTGTAAGATCTGCACCTGTTGTATTCAGCACGTGTGACAAATAACATTTGATTTGTGGTGTTATTGATTTTGGTTGTGGTCTACAATGTTGCTTCAAGTCAGATCTATAGAGGTTAAACAGAAAGCTATTTAAATTCAATAATGTGACATTCTCCCCATGGTTACTATGGCAGCCCATCATTTGAAAGGCTATTATTTATATATATATATAAAATGCATTTTTGCTGCCACTTTTAAGAGGAAGGCTAAATCTAATTATCATTTAATGTTTCTCCCCTTTTCATTTTCATAAATGTTGACCAATGCCAACGTCTTTAACTTTCTATGACAGACCAGGCTTACAGACCAGGCTTACAGACCAGGCTTACAGACCAGGCTTACAGACCAGGCTTACAGACCAGGCTTACAGACCAGGCTTACAGACCAGGCTTACAGACCAGGCTTACAGACCAGGCTTACAGACCAGGCTTACAGACCAGGCTTATAGCCTATTTGAAATGCAAAACAGTGTCGTCTACATAATGTTGGGGTCAGTGTTGTTAGGACTACTACCCTGCTTACTATTGTTGACTGTCAGTACTCAAAATAGAATCCAGTCAGTCCTGTTGTCCTGGGCCACTTCTTCTCTGCCATTTTTGTTATTTCTGTAAACAAAGCTACGAACACCCACCGCCTTTCACATCAACAGAAATGAGCGTTAAGGCATGCTTCTGACCGTGCCGGAGGAAACACACCGAACAGAAAACAGAATCAGACTGTCAATGGATGGAAGACCCTCGTACCACACAAAGCATTGAAACCTGCCCTAGTGTTGGGCTGGTGGCTAGTCACCGGAACAGTATAATATAATTGAGGTTTATTTGTTATGACGTCAGTATCTGGTGGTTTTTAATCATTTTAAGTGGGAATCGCTCAATTGGGTCGTTGGTTTCCTACATCTTTGTCTTAGCTTAGCCCATAGCTTTATTACATTTCTGACTGCTATTGTGGTGGTTCACTTCTGACAGTTATTCTGCAGTGGTTTAAAAAGGAAGTTCTCTTATTAAGGGAAGAATTGATAAGATATGAAGCCGACATGTTTTGGTTTGTAGCAAGCATTCAGTTTGTTAGACCAGAGTGGTAAGAAACTATCTCCATGTCTTTGTTAAACTGTTAAATTTCTGACTGTTATTCCAGTGGTTTAAAAGGGGGAAGTCCTCTCAGTGAAGAGTTTGTTCTGTGGGTGCAGTCTGACTATCCTCCTTAGCTATCAGACTGATCACCACACTCCGGAGAGGTTCTGCAGGGCACAGAGCAAGGGCGAGATGCTGCAGAGTGTGTGTGTGTGTGTGGGTGCGCACAGGCTTGTGGTGGCTGTGTGTGGGTGTTTGTTGTGTGCTGATGTGGGGGTCTTGAGGGGTTGCTTCTTCCAACCTCATCTCCATTGCAGTGGACTTTGTAATCATGACTTCCATGCTTTGTTGGAAGTACTAGGTTAACATCAGTGTTGTCAGTCCCTATAGTAGAGATGAGTACCTGCCTGGAGTTGTAGAATTCCAACATTTGAATATGAATGACCTGACAAAGAGAAAGTGGAAGAACTTGTTTCCCTGTTGACTGTTTAAACTTTCAACTGATCAGACCTGTTGCCCCTGGTCCTTTGTAGCTTTGGCTGCATCAGTGGATCAGTGACTGGACACACACCAGGGATGATATTACCTGACACAGAGGTCACAAAGAGGAAGGGCATTGAGACACACACACACACACATCACACTCTCTCTCTCTCTTCCCAATATTAGCTTGATCGTCCCTTTGCCAATAAAGGACTAATCTCATCACCGTCGCTGCACAGTGAAACAACGCACTGAATAAGCAAAGCAATATCAAACCCGCAACCTGCTAAACATCTCTCTCAGTAAGGCTTGTAATGATATGGAAATGTTGATTTGCAGGTAATGTATTTGTGTTGGGCTGCCTTTTTTAAAGGCTGTGACTTTTTCAACCAAACACAGTGGAAAGTGAGCATCTTCCCTTAGTTATAGTAAATTAGATTTTTGTTTAGTTAATCCCAAATGGCACCCTATTCCCTACATCGTGCACTAATCTTTTTAACATAGCACTATGGGCCATGGTCAGAAGTAGTGCACTAGGGAATAGGGTGTCAATAAGGACACTACCATTGCGTGGTGGCCATTAAGCATTCTTTCCCTGTCCTCAGGGCACAGTGATTCATGAGGCAAAGGCCAAGCTAAACTTGCAGTGGTATATTACCATTGTACTACTATTGCTATTTTAGGAATATAATATCAGCGCTGAATTTACTCCATAGTCAGGCAAGTTTCATGCATTTAATTCATTGTATATAAACAGCTCCTAAAGGAGCTTTTTTCAGTTGCATCTTCCCCAGTCTCCCTTCAGCTATGCTTACTCATCTGTACAGGCAGATTAAATCAATGTTGTTGCATTGAAGGGTGTGATTCGCTTCATGGAAACACACACCTGCTAATCGCTAGCCAAAGGCGACCAAAGACTTGCACTGATGAAAAGCTCAGTTGTTGAGACGGGACTTTTTAGATGGGCTGTTTATGCCGAAGAGTTTATCTTTGATCTTTGTGTGTGATAATATGGTAATATACCACTGCAGGTTTAGTCTAACAGATGCACACACTGCACATTTCTGGTTGGATTATATTGCCTTCATCATCGGTAGCTTGCTTACAGTAGCCTACTAGCTACTTGACTGGATCACATACTACAGAGTGAGAGAGATCAGATGATAACAGGGGTACAGAGACACCTGTCCCAGACACCCGTAAAGGCCTTATGGTGACTCCTGATTCCACTGAGAGGTTGGGTTCAGCTCAGAGTTCAGATCAAACTCCTACTGTCACCCAGTGCTTCAGAATGACTGGCTGCGTCACCGCTCGGTATGGAAACGGCGGTGTCCCTGATTTTAAGTGTTGATCGTCTCTAATAGAAGTGCCCGACGGTGGCTCTTTACAGCAAGACGGACGGACGGGGGGGGGGGGGGGGGGCGCGTAGTGCTTTAGTCGTAACCTAGCCGCCATCCCTTTGCATACTAATTGCAGTGTGGCTTTTAGCGAGGGCCGGGCGCCATTAGAGCCGTTATCGTCCCTGACACCTCGGCGACCTGAACGGCACCGGCGCGCTCACCCACAGCCACGTGTAATTATCCCCCTGAGTGGAGGGAGGCTGGCTGTCAGGCCTGTCCGTGGGAGAGGCTAACTCTAACCAGACATAACGCTCAGCTCACTCTGTTCCTCTGATACGCTTCGGTTGCTTCTGTTGCCGTTCTCGTTGTGCCACTTTCATTCAGTGTCGTTTCAAACACCCTCTTTAGGCGTCATTGTAATGATTGTATCCTCTTGTACATTTTACATTTGAGTCATTTAGCAGACGCTCTGATCCAGAGCCACTTACAGGAGCAGTTTGGGTTAAGTGCCTTTGCTCAAGGGCACATCGACATATATTTTTTCTCTACACCTAGTCGGCTCGGGGATTCGAACCAGTGACCTTTCGGTGTGCTCTTAAACACTAGGCTGCCTGCTGCCCTTGTACTTACCAGAGCAATGCTTACTCGGGTCCCACCCTCTGCTATTCTAGTGTGTCTGTCTCACACGTACGTCTCGTATGGCCGAGTTTAGTTTCATTCAGTTTCGTGCGGACTCCGTCTCATGCAGACATCTTTGCCAGCTCCCGCTCTCATACACGCTGCTTTACAAATGTGCCTCACACAGTGCATTTCACACAGTGCATTTCACACAGTGCATTTCACACAGTGCATTTCACACAGTGCATTTCACACAGTGCATTTCACACAGTGCATTTCATACACACTTGTTTGAAGGTTCTATCCTCTGTTGAAACGGCCTAGACTATTTCACCCAGACCTTTTGATGTCATCCTATTGACTGGCTGATTGATGTTTCCTCTCAAGAACATGGGCACTCCAGTGAATTGTCTGGCCTTGGATAACACCTGGCTTGAACTATACTGTCCACCCCCTGACTATTCAAGTGGCTTAACCAATGAAGCAGGCAGGCATCCACCATGGAAATATTTGGCATTGCTAGGAGAACCTTCTTACTACAGTGTGAGAGCACTGAGCGGTTACTCACTGATTGTAGGTTGTTCAGGTTGTACAGGTTTCTCCATTTTGAGCATGTTTGTGTGTCCCAGTAATATTGGGTGTAGTGTAACTGTCGCGTTTCTCTCTCTTACTCACGAATGTGGGCGCTGGAATCTCCTCCTCCTCTGCTCTTATGGCACCGCCCCGTTCCATTGTGTTCTGGTGTCAGGGTGTCTTGTCATGCACGGTGTGGTGTCGGCCTAGGCCCCTTACACCCATGTGATTCATCACGTCATTGTCTGGAAGGAGGCTTGCAGGCAGTGGGGTAATCCAGGTTGAAGCTAGGTGACATTGCATCATTGTCCTGATTCCTTTTGTTACTAGTGTTGTAGCTCCAAATGATCCCACATTCTGATCTCTAAACTGTAGTATAAACAGAGTGTGTGTGTGGTTGAGGTGACCTCGGTAATCTAGTGTTGCTGTGTGAATGGCCAAGACAGGCTGGGGCCTATTGATTGATGGCTTTGATTCATCCTGTACCCTTGACTTGTTTTTCATTGGTCTGTGTGAAACAGCCAATGTGGCACGTCGAGGCGGTCTTAACTTTTCATCCCCCTGCAAAGCCCTCTCCCGAGAGAGGAGGAGGCAGGGGGAGACACTGAGCACAGCCTGTCAGGTTGGCATGACGCGACACTCATAGTCACGATTCCCGGGCGGTGACATGCCTCGTCTGGCCGGCCCAGGATGATGGTTCATCTGTGGATGGAATTACAGCTGCGTCTATACTGTCCACCCCCTGACTATTCAAGTGGCTTAACCAATGAAGCAGGCAGGCATCCACCATGGAAATATTTGGCATTGCTAGAAGAACCTTCTTACTACAGTGTGAGAGCACTGAGCGGTTACTCACTGATTGTAGGTTGTTCAGGTTGTACAGGTTTCTCCATTTTGAGCATGTTTGTGTGTCCCTCCCTGGTGGGAGCCACAGATTTTAAAAACTTCTTAGGGATAGGGGCCAGTATAAAGTAAACTGCCTGTTACTCAGGCCCAGAAGCTAGGATATGCATATAATTGGAAGTATTGGATAGAAAACACTCTAAAGTTTCCAAAACTGTTAAAATAATATCTGTGACTATAACAGAACTGATATGGCAGGCAAAACCCGGAGGAGAATCCATCCAGAATTATTATTTTTTGAGTTGGCTACACACCAGATGTTAACCACTTCATTGCCATTGTCTGCTATGGAATGCAGCATGATTGATGCAACATGATTACAGGCAGCATGTGGTTAGCTGTGCCAGCTCACTTCCTTTGCAGGGAAAGCTGCATTGCCTTACCTTTACGCTCCTCTCTGTGTGAGGGATTTCACCTTCTCTTCTGAGACGTCTTGTCTCGTTAGTCAAATCAAGTCAAAGTTTATTTGTCACGTGCGCCGAATACAACAGCTGTAGACCTTACAGTGAAATGCTTACTCACCGGCTCTAACCAACAGTGCAAAATAGGCCTAGTGTGTGGGACCTGTGTAGATGCGCGCGCACACACACACACACACACACACACACACACACACACACACACACACACACCATCAGGTTCACTGAACATTCTCAATCTATCCCCCATATCCACCAATCAGACGCAGCTGTAATTCCATCCACAGATGAACCATCATCCTGGGCCGGCCAGACGAGGCATGTCGAGGCACCGCCCGGGAATCGTGACTATGAGTGTTCCGTCACGCCAACCTGACAGGCTCCCCCTCTCCTCCTGCCTCCCCCTGCCTCCCCCCGCCTCCTTCCTGTCTCCCCCTCTCTCCCCCTGCCTCCCCCCGCCTCCTTCCTCTCTCCCCCTGCCTCCCCCCGCCTCCTTCCTGTCTCCCCCTCTCTCCTCCTGCCTCCCCCTCTCTCCTCCTGCCTCCCCCTCTCTCCTCCTGCCTCCCTCCTGTCTCCCCCTCTCTCCCCCCACCTCCCTCCTGCCTCCCTCCTGTCTCCCCCTCTCTCCCCCCACCTCCCTCCTGCCTCCCTCCTGTCTCCCCCTCTCTCCTCCCGCCTCCCTCCTGTCTCCCCCTCTCTCCTCCTACCTCCCCCCGCCTCCCTCCTGTCTCCCCCTCTCTCCCCCCGCCTCCCTCCTGTCTCCCCCTGTCCTTTGTTGGGAGAGGACTTTGCACACACACACACACACACACACACACACATTTTATGTGTGGCGTTTTATCATGGTTATTCATCCTCTTTCCCTCCTGTGCTTTTATATCAGGGTGAGTAAGGGCAGAACATTACTGTTGTACACATTCATCTATGTTGAGTGTTGAGGGGTTCAGCTGTGTAATATATGCAACACAGTGATGTTCACTAACAAGGAGTGGCTCTCCTGCCTGCACAGCAAGCCTGCGGATGAGAGAAATAGGCCCAATGTTCTTCCTTTGAGAGACTGAAGCAAACTAACATTTCATCCTTCACTAGGTCACATGATTATTAGCTTCTGGAGGCCATGTTATTTCAAGCAGAAACGTTGCTGTATCAGGGATTAATGCAGCTCTGCGTAGTTGTGAACTTGCGATAATGCGGTCCACCAATTTGGCAAATTAGCTCTATACCGTACATCCGTGCTTAGCATGGTTTGGTAAGCTATTTGTAGACTCCCAAGTTGTATTCATTGAACCGGCAACTGTTTTTTTCGGGGGCAATTTCAAGAAACAGCACTCTGCTGCCTTGTGTGAAAGGATGTAAAGCTTGATATAAAGTAAAATTCTAATTGTATCACAGTTAACATTTATTTTGATGAGTACATGAATTAAAACATATTCTTGGACATTTTGTTAGTGTTTTTTGGAGACGCAGTAGCAGATTCGATGGACTATGGCCCTATGACACACACACACAAGGTTCAGCCTCTCTCTCTCTCTTTGGACACTCCCCCAGTCTGAACTTTGAACTCTGGCTGAAGAGTTCTTCAGCCACAGTGTTACGCCACAGTGTTACGTACTGGGTTCCTACTGCAGGTTGATCTCTGCAGTGTGATCAGGGAATACTCTGGCCCCTTAGAGGTAGAGTCATCAGCTGTTATAATCCTACGTTCAAATGACCGCTTTCTCACCAGGCTGTGCTCACTCCATATGCACTGGTTTGATCAGGATGGAGACCTAACATGGAGTCACTGTGGGATTATTCATAGCAGAGAGGACACTAGTACTCGACCTTTCAGACTCTGAGACTTGCTTGCTAACTTGCATCTACTCCGTCACAGAGTAATAAGCAGGTCTTACCTTTTGGCTCAATTTCTGGGCCAAAACAACAACAAGATGGCTGTGGGTGGAGTGTAGGGCCAGATCTCCTGTTGACACAGCTCTGGGAACAGACAGAGGAAGCCTCGCCGATGCCATTTATCACCTAGTAAGAATCACAGGAAGGAGTAGTGATTGAGTAGAGGCGTCTCAGGATGAGAACATGCCGAGGCAGCAACGTGCTTCCTGATTCCCCTTGGAGGACCACAGTCCTGGTGTCAAATATTAGCATTATTAGCATTTGGCCGTATTGTAACCAATAACTCACCACAATTTGACCACAGTGCTGGAGATTAGTGTCTGTCTGATATGAAGTGACCATAACCAATAATTAGCCCCACATTGACATGATGTTAGTAAGGTTTGGTGTAAATTGAAGTTTGAAATGGAAGCATCTGTTAAAAGGAAGTGAAAATAGCCTAGTAAACGAGGAATGTTTCCCAAGCATTCACCACAGCTCTGACCTTCTTCAATGGTAAATCATTAACGTGCTTCATCACAAACTTGGCTGTTGGCCAGTTTCTGGAATATTTGTCTACTGATTTAATGACGAGCTCATATTATGCAACTAGGAAGTGTGGTATGAGAACAGTGTGAAAGTACGAGGCTAGATCCTTTTTTTCCCCTTCAAGAAGAATTTGAAGTACGTTACAATGATCAGTGATAATGACAGTGTCTTGACTGTCTGGTTGTCTGTTCTCTAAATACATCTACTTGAAGTCTGTCTGCTGGCTGGTTTGAGGCTGTGGACGACAGTCCTATGTGAGTCTGCCAGATCACTACGCACAGACTCACACGCTCATTTGGCAGAAGAGATGCTGCACTGTGCCTGGCTCAGTGACTGTGTCCATCTCCCTGCTCTACGAGACTGTACCCATCTCTCTTCCTCTCTCTCTTCCTTCCTCTTCCTCTCTCTCTTTCTTCCTCTCTCTCTTCCTTCCTCTCCCTCTCTCTCTCTTCCCCTCTCTCTCTCTCTCTCTCTTCCCCTCTCTCTCTCTCTCTCTCTTCCTTCCTCTCCCTCTCTCTCTCTTCCCCTCTCTCTCTCTCTTCCCCTCTCTCTCTATCTCTCTTCCTGTCTTTGCTCTCTCTCTTTCTCTCCTTCTGCACCTTTGTCAGGACTTCCCTAATGCTTGTTCTCAACGGCAGATGCACGTTCCGGATGTAAAGTTTAAGGTTAAATTACGGGTGACCAGTCACTGGATGTGCTAGAACAATGCGCTAGGATGGTCAAAAACTGTTTTTGAAGGTGAAGAGGTCATGCAGTGGCTGTGGGGATCTGTAGTAATTAAGTCTGCTAATTAGCAGCTGGGTAGTCTCTCCCTCTGTGTGTGTGTGTGTGTGTGTGTGTGTGTGTGTGTGTGTGTGTGTGTGTGTGTGTCCTCATTATGTTCATATCTCCGATGCAAAAACAACCTAGCTGGATGCAGACAGCAGCTCCTGCGTGATGTATATTGCCTCACCCAGGCTCCATCCATAATGCTATTTATAGCCACCCATGTTGTTTCAGAATAACACCAAGCCTCCTGCTCTCCTGCACATCAGCCCATCTGTAGGTAGTTAAGGGTAGTATGCAAAACCAATAAGCCTCTGCATACTTGAACCACATTCTGTATTGTAGATATGTAGTGGTGTAATTATGTTATATGGTATACTGTTTTATGTGTAATCTTAATGTGTTTGGACTGCAGGATGAGTAGTTGCTGTCTTGGCAACAGCTAATTGGGATCCCTAATAAATACCAATCATTTAGTATGGTTACATGCAGAATATAATATTGGTATTTTATTTATTTACAGGAGGAGAGAGGGAGAGACAGGAGGGAGGCAGGAGGAGGGAGGCAGGAGGAGGGAGGCAGGAGGAGGGAGGCAGGAGGAGGGAGGCAGGAGGAGGGAGGCAGGAGGAGGGAGGCAGGAGGAGGGAGGCAGGCAGGAGGAGGGAGGCAGGAGGAGGGAGGGAGGCAGGAGGAGAGAGGAGGGAGGCAGGAGGAGAGAGGAGGGAGGCAGGAGGAGAGAGGGAGGGAGGCAGGAGGAGAGAGGGGGGAGACAGGAGGAGAGAGGGGGGAGACAGGAGGAGAGAGGGGGGAGACAGGAGGGAGGCAGGAGGAGAGGGGGGAGACAGGAGGGAGGCAGGGGTGAGACAGGAGGGAGGCAGGAGGAGAGAGGAGGGAGGCAGGAGGAGAGAGGGGGGAGGCAGGGGTGAGACAGGAGGGAGGCAGGAGGAGAGAGGAGGGAGGCAGGAGGAGAGAGGGGGGAGACAGGAGGGAGGCAGGAGGAGAGAGGGGGGAGACAGGAGGGAGGCAGGAGGAGAGAGGGGGAGAGAGGAGGGAGGCAGGAGGAGAGAGGAGGGAGGCAGGAGGAGAGAGGGGGGAGACAGGAGGGAGGCAGGAGGAGACCGGAGGGAGGCAGGAGGAGAGAGGGGGAGACAGGAGGGAGGCAGGAGGAGAGAGGGGGAGACAGGAGGCAGGAGGAGAGAGGAGGGAGGCAGGAGGAGAGAGGGGGGAGGCAGGGGTGAGACAGGAGGGAGGCAGGAGGAGAGAGGAGGGAGGCAGGAGGAGAGAGGGGGGAGACAGGAGGGAGGCAGGAGGAGAGGGGGGAGACAGGAGGGAGGCAGGAGGAGAGAGGGGGGAGACAGGAGGGAGGCAGGAGGAGAGAGGGGGAGAGAGGAGGGAGGCAGGAGGAGAGAGGAGGGAGGCAGGAGGAGAGAGGAGGGAGGCAGGAGGAGAGAGGGGGGAGACAGGAGGGAGGCAGGAGGAGACCGGAGGGAGGCAGGAGGAGAGAGGGGGAGACAGGAGGGAGGCAGGAGGAGAGAGGGGGAGACAGGAGGCAGGAGGAGAGAGGGGGAGACAGGAGGGAGGCAGGAGGAGAGAGGGGGAGACAGGAGGGAGGCAGAGGAGGCAGGAGGAGAGAGGGGGAGACAGGAGGGAGGCAGGAGGAGAGAGGGGGAGGCAGGAGGAGAGAGGGGGGAGACAGGAGGCAGGAGGAGAGAGGGGGAGACAGGAGGGAGGCAGGAGGAGAGAGGGGGAGACAGGAGGGAGGCAGAGGAGGCAGGAGGAGAGAGGGGGAGACAGGAAGGAGGTGGGGGGAGACAGGAGGGAGGCGGGGGGAGGCAGGAGGAGAGGGGGAGCCTGTCAGGTTGGCGTGACGTATTAGTTTTTTTATGCATATTTGAGTCAGTGTATTTGAGTATTTTCAAATACTTTCCAAGTTTTTATCTGTACATGTATTCTCGTTCCCAGAAAGAGTCTATGAGAAAATATGTTTCCTGGAAGACTGTTTTGAGAAGATATGTAGATAGCACCTATTTTTGAAGGTTTTTACTTAGAATGACCGTGCTTTGTTGATGTAAAATATAATGTCTTGTTCTCAGAAAGATCAGCCAGCCTCTCATATCAGAGAGCAGATTTGGAGGTTTCCTGGAAAAGCAAAAAGGGACTCGTCAGACTGTCTAATGAGGGTCATTTCCTGACCGCCCCTCACCCTTTCCTCACGGGCGGGACGGCCCATTCAGCTGCTGAACCAACACCATGTCAGATCACTACTATAGATAGACAGCACCGATGGTCTAGACAGCAGAAGCACCAATGTTATGTCTGCGAATGAGTAGCTTTATAAACCCAGAAAAGTCTCCTGACCAACATGACTTGACCAAGATCTGACCAGAGTTGATATTTAGAGTGTAGTTATAGCTAGCACCCATTGTTTTTCCTGGTCAGGTCACATGTTTAGGAAAAACACCTGGGCCCACAGCCACTCCAGCGACCAGGGCCCACAGCCACTCCAGGGCCCACAGCCACTCTAGCGTCCAGGGCCCACAGCCACTCTAGCGTCCAGGGCCCACAGCCACTCTAGCGTCCAGGGCCCACAGCCACTCTAGCGTCCAGGGCCCACAGCCACTCTAGCGTCCAGGGCCCACAGCCACTCTAGCGTCCAGGGCCCACAGCCACTCCAGGGCCCACAGCCACTCCAGCGTCCAGGGCCCACAGCCACTCCAGCGTCCAGGGCCCACAGCCACTCCAGCGTCCAGGGCCCACAGCCACTCCAGCGTCCAGGGCCCACAGCCACTCCAGCGTCCAGGGCCCACAGCCACTCCAGCGTCCAGGGCCCACAGCCACTCCAGCGTCCAGGGCCCACAGCCACTCCAGCGTCCAGGGCCCACAGCCACTCCAGCGTCCACAGCCACTCCAGACTCCAGGGCCCACAGCCACTCCAGACTCCAGGGCCTACAGCCACTCCAGACTCCAGGGCCCACAGCCACTCCAGACTCCAGGGCCCACAGCCACTCCAGACTCCAGGGCCCACAGCCACTCCAGACTCCAGGGCCCACAGCCACTCCAGCCTCCTGTGCCATAGCTGAATCAGTCAGGTTTAATGTGTGGCTACAGGGTGATAAACGGCTCTGTAAAACAGGGCTGCATTCCCACTGATAACGATACCAAGACTGAGTAATGAGAGAGAAGAGCCTGCCTTAATGCCTAGCCATTTTAATCTTGACAGAGTAACGGCAGTTAAGCTGTGGAATTTCCATCTTCCATCCACAACTGCAGCAGAGAAATCGCCAGCGATAAAAGAGGAAGGAAGAGATTATGGTCAAATAACTCTGTGCTCCCTGCTATCAAAGGAACTCGCATCTGTTTAGTCAGATGAAAGAGAAGAGATGGATTGTTTTTCAAATGTAACTGTTTGAGCTGCTACCTTGTTTTAGGCCTATAGCCTGGTCCCTGGTCTGTTTGTCCTGTCTGTCTTGCCACCTCGCAAGACAGCACAAATGGGACCAGGCTAGACTGCAAGCTATAAATCACATGGTGAAGTTTACAAATCTGATAAGAGAAGGAAATGTACAGTTTTTACCTCAAAGGCTAACCCAATAGAACGACTTCCAGGATGTGTGGTTATCTGCTTTACAGTGTGAGAGATCTAAACGTACCAAACTATATTTTGTACAGTTCTGAGACCAGGTTTCTTGCTATATATGGTGCCTGTTGATTTATAGCACTACAGTCAGTGTAGAGCTGATCATACATTACAGTGGACTGGATAAGGCCCTGTGCATCCGGCCGGCCGACCCCCACCTCCTCCTCTGTGTGATTACAACTCCTGGCTGGTAGTTTTTCTTCTGCTCCTGGAGGGGGTGGGGGTGGGGAGGGGAGGGGGGGGCAGGCTAAAGTGTTTTCTAGCCGCAGCTGTGCAGTAGTGAGTTTATTAATGTGCTGGCTGGCTGGCTGGCTTGGGCTGGCTGGCTGGTTGGCTTGGTCTTGGGCGGGCTGGCTGGCTGGCTGGCTGGCTTGGGCTGGCTGGCTGGCTGGCTGGCTGGCTTGGGCTAGCTGGTTGGCTTGGCCAGGCCAGGCCAGGCTGGCTCAAGAACTCCCTGTGGACCTCCCCGGTCCTCATGCGACCTGGCTGTAACATCAACAAAGCTACACAGAACAGTACAGTCTGAAAGCAGCCCTCTGTGCATGGAACATATCAACTAAAAGGAACTGAAGTGGAACATCAACGTGAGGTCTGTTTCACAGCTAAGACAGCATGAGGTGCTGGCTGTTATGGTGACGATAACACCGCAGCATGGAGGATAATGCCATGTATAACCAGTCACAGACGTATTTGTCGAAGCCTACAGTCTAGAAATGTTTTGCTCCCTGTTGCCTTACTCCGTTTTCTATTACCACGACAACCAACATGATATGTTGACTCTTGGATGCCTAGCGGAGTGTGTGCCAGTCCTAGTGGCCTAGATAGATGAAGTGAGTGTTTTAAGCAAGTAGTTACTTAGCTGTACATTTAGCCCTGGAGAACAGTGTGATTGAGTAGACGGTGATATGAATATACTATGATGTAATGAGCCTGTAGGTGTTAATTGTTCTGATGGAATGCCAGCCCTGTGTGCTCTCTAATGGAGAGGACCATAATGGGGAAACATTCATTAAGCTTAATTGCAGAGGGATGGAGACACACACACACACACACTCACACACGCACAAGTGCACACAAGTACTCACACGTACACACACTCCTAATCTAATGACGCAACACCCCACTGTAAACAAAACGTCTGGAAGCCATAGTTTTACCCACAACTGCTGTACTAGATCATATTAGATCAGCTATGGTCCCCGCTGCTCATTTAATTTGTGTGTGTGTCACTAATAGCATGAAAAAGGCACGGTTGTGGAACTAAATGTTAATGAGTTAGAATGCGGTCAACAATGTCCGATCATCGCTCCTTTTTATTTAAAATTCATTGATTTAATCATGCATTTTGATTAAAGACCGTTTTCTTTCTCTTTCTCTCTCCAACCGTGTAGAAGTGTAATTTCTGCAAGTTGGTCATTAATCACTATTTGTGCAAGAGAACTCACTGAAAAGATATTTGGCCTGAGCTTAAAGGAGATTGTTGAACACATTACGTTGCTGGATGTGTTTGATAAAGGATATTACTAACAGAATACATTTGCCGCTGTGCATGTCTCTGTAACTAGGCAGTATTGGAAGTGCAATGGTATACATTGTAGACGTCAAGCACTCTCATGTCTGTTTCCCCCCTTGAAAATATGTGTGCTTCTCCAATCCCCATTCCCTCTGATCTGCAATGTCAGCTCTGGTCCTGTGTGAGCACATTTAGAATTGTTCTTACTCACAACTTTAAGGAAGCCCCCCCCCCCACCCGCCTTTCTCTCTCCCTCCCTGCTGAATCCCATTTGTTTGTCTTCCTCCTCTTTCTCCGAGCGTGGTATTGGGGGAGGATGTGCCTCTGAACATCAGATCACTACTACCAGTGACTCTGCAGCTCAAACCCTCACATTGGCCTATATCAGGTCATAATTAGCTGTAGGACTGTCACATCATAGTCTACCTCAAGCTGAGGAATTGACATTTCTTTCCTAATATCTTCCTCTGTTTGAAAAGAGGATGATATCTCGAAGTCTCGTTGACGCAGAGGGGGTGTCAAAACCTCAGGACTTCAAAATAGTGTTCTAGCAGGACTTTTAAGATAAGTTTTCTTAAACTTTTCTCCTTAAGGGCTGTTTCTCTGTTATCTTCGTGAATTGAAGAGGTCTTGCCTTTTTCAGTCTCGTTTACTATGAGAAGGAACAATGGTTTACCCCTGTGGTCCTTGCTGAAATATTTGACTTGGCCTTTTTGCCTTTTTACACTGGTATCATCTTCACCATCTCTCGTGCTTCTCTCAGCTACTGCGTGATTTATCACATCACCTCCTCTCCTCCCTCTCTTAATACAGCAGTCCGTAGCTTCAGGGCTCGCCCTTATGATGCCATCGTCTTGTTAATAGTTGGTTGGGGAGATCATGGAAGCCATTATGCTGCATTGGAGAGGCGGGCATTCTCAGTGAGTTGGAGTGAGTCATGAAACTAATGTGAAAACGAATTGTGTGTGTATTGGCTGTGAAGACAGTTAAGCTGAGCTATCACCCTGATCAATCTGACAGTGTGGGGCTCTCAGTAGAAAACAAGGCTGCAGGACCTCCAGGCTAGTTTATATCCTCTCTGCCTTAACTCACTACTCTCCCTGTCTCGCTCTCTCTTTCCTCATCGTGTCTCTCGCTCTCCTCATCCCGTCTCTCTCTCTCTCGCTCTCCTCATCCTCTCTCGCTCTCCTCATCCCCTCTCGCTCTCCTCATCCCCTCTCGCTCTCCTCATCCCCTCTCGCTCTCCTCATCCCCTCTCGCTCTCCTCATCCCCTCTCGCTCTCCTCATCCCCTCTCGCTCTCCTCATCGTCTCTCGCTCTCCTCATCGTCTCTCGCTCCTCATCGTCTCTCGCTCTCCTCATCGTCTCTCGCTCTCCTCATCGTCTCTCGCTCTCCTCATCCGTCTCTCGCTCTCCTCATCCCGTCTCTCGCTCTCCTCATCCCGTCTCTCGCTCTCCTCATCCCGTCTCTCGCTCTCCTCATCCCGTCTCTCGCTCTCCTCATCCCGTCTCTCGCTCTCCTCATCCCGTCTCTCGCTCTCCTCATCCCGTCTCTCGCTCTCCTCATCCCGTCTCTCGCTCTCCTCATCCCGTCTCTCGCTCTCCTCATCCCCTCTCTCGCTCTCCTCATCCCGTCTCTCGCTCTCCTCATCCCGTCTCTCGCTCTCCTCATCGTGTCTCTCGCTCTCCTCATCGTGTCTCTCGCTCTCCTCATCGTGTCTCTCGCTCTCCTCATCGTGTCTCTCGCTCTCCTCATCGTGTCTCTCGCTCTCCTCATCGTGTCTCTCGCTCTCCTCATCGTGTCTCTCGCTCTCCTCATCGTGTCTCTCGCTCTCCTCATCGTGTCTCTCGCTCTCCTCATCGTCTCTCTCGCTCTCCTCATCGTCTCTCTCTCTCTCTCCTCATCGTCTCTCTCTCTCTCCTCATCGTGTCTCTCTCTCTCCTCATCGTGTCTCTCTCTCTCCTCATCGTGTCTCTCTCTCTCCTCATCGTGTCTCTCTCTCTCCTCATTGTGTCTCTCGCTCTCCTCATCGTGTCTCTCGCTCTCCTCATCCCGTGTCCCTCGCTCTCCTCATCCCGTGTCTCTCGCTCTCCTCATCCCGTGTCTCTCGCTCTCCTCATCCCGTGTCTCTCGCTCTCCCCATCCCGTGTCTCTCGCTCTCCTCATCCCGTCTCTCTCGCTCTCCTCATCCCGTCTCTCTCGCTCTCCTCATCCCGTCTCTCTCGCTCTCCTCATCGTCTCTCGCTCTCCTCATCGTCTCTCGCTCTCCTCATCGTCTCTCGCTCTCCTCATCGTCTCTCGCTCTCCTCATCGTCTCTCGCTCTCCTCATCGTCTCTCGCTCTCCTCATCCCGTCTCTCGCTCTCCTCATCCCGTCTCTCGCTCTCCTCATCCCGTCTCTCGCTCTCCTCATCCCGTCTCTCGCTCTCCTCATCCCGTCTCTCGCTTCGCTCTCCTCATCCCGTCTCTCGCTCTCCTCATCCCCTCTCTCGCTCTCCTCATCCCGTCTCTCGCTCTCCTCATCCCCTCTCTCGCTCTCCTCATCCCGTCTCTCGCTCTCCTCATCCCGTCTCTCGCTCTCCTCATCGTGTCTCTCGCTCTCCTCATCGTGTCTCTCGCTCTCCTCATCGTGTCTCTCGCTCTCCTCATCGTGTCTCTCGCTCTCCTCATCGTGTCTCTCGCTCTCCTCATCGTGTCTCTCGCTCTCCTCATCGTGTCTCTCGCTCTCCTCATCGTGTCTCTCGCTCTCCTCATCGTCTCTCTCGCTCTCCTCATCGTCTCTCTCGCTCTCCTCATCGTCTCTCTCTCTCTCTCCTCATCGTCTCTCTCTCTCTCTCCTCATCGTGTCTCTCTCTCTCTCTCCTCATCGTGTCTCTCTCTCTCCTCATCGTGTCTCTCTCTCTCCTCATCGTGTCTCTCTCTCTCCTCATTGTGTCTCTCGCTCTCCTCATCGTGTCTCTCGCTCTCCTCATCCCGTGTCCCTCGCTCTCCTCATCCCGTGTCTCTCGCTCTCCTCATCCCGTGTCTCTCGCTCTCCTCATCCCGTGTCTCTCGCTCTCCCCATCCCGTGTCTCTCGCTCTCCTCATCCCGTCTCTCTCGCTCTCCTCATCCCGTCTCTCTCGCTCTCCTCATCCCGTCTCTCTCGCTCTCCTCATCCCGTCTCTCTCTCGCTCTCTCTATATCTCTTGATGAAGCCGTATCATCGGTTAGTGTCTTCTTCCCCCCCCCCCCCCCCCCCCATGGGATTCTTTAGGTGATGGTGGTTTTGTATCTGTTAGTTTGAACAGTTTCAGCAGCTGATGCCCAGCGAGGACGCCTTGACGGTGAAGTGAGGGCTCGCTCATCACAACGTGACGGTGGCGTCCATTGTTCGCAACGCCATGTCCGACATCACCGCGGTGAATGTTTGATTTGGAGGTGGGCTTGTAGGGAGCGAGCTACGACTTTTAATTGCCTGTCAGAGACTCATGTGTGAGCTAAGTCACACCCCTCAGTGGTAGAATAGCTCGACAGCAGCTAGCGACGGTCTCGTTAAAGCGATCCAATTAAAAGAGCTGATGTAAATGTAAATGAACTACAAAGGCAGCAAGCGTTTCCTCCTTGCTTCAGCCGACTAGTGATTACTGTGGGATGTGTTTATGACCCATAGCAGGAACATGGACATGACATATTTGAAAATGACTCTGACATTTTCACCACTTACCCTGCAGGAATAGATTAACACAATTCTGGATGTCTGTAAAAAACTAAAAACTAAACAATTTTTAGGGTGGTCTAGGCATGATTTTGGATTAAATCCTGCAAGAAAGTCTGTGGTCATTTTGAAACGCTAGGGCCTGTCACATAAGAATTGCCCCTGACACATGTAATCCTTCACCTAGTTTCAGATCGTGCCATGATTTCTGAGTCCAACTACAATGTCTCCAAAACCAGCTCTGACTAATGTGTTGCGTTGGAGTTCACAGTAGAGACAGAACAGAGGGGGAAACATGCCCTTTAAACCCCTTCAGCCAAACATTTACATATTTCTGTTACAGCTGAGCTTGAATAGTAAACCACGTTCCAACGGCTGCTTAGTGTGAATGTATGCGTCTACATTGAGTGTACAAAACATTATGAACATCTACTCTTTCCATGACACAGACTGACCAGGGGAATGCAGGTAAACTCTATGATCCCTTATTGATGCCACTTGTTAAATCCACTTCAATCAGTGTAGATGAAGGGGAGGAGACGGGTTAAAGAAGGATTTTTAAGCCTGGAGACAATTGAGAGATGGATTGTGTATGTGTGCCGTTCAGAGGGTGAATGGGCAAGACAAAAGATGTGCCTTTGAACAGGGTATGGTAGTAGGTGCCAGGCGCACCGGTTTGAGTGTGTCAAGAACTGCAACGCTGCTGGGTTTTTCATGCTCAACAGCTTCTCGTGTGTATCAAGAATGGTCCACCACCAACTTCCCAACTGTGGGAAGCATTATAATCAACACCCTGTAGAGTCCATGCCCCATCGATTTGAGGCTGTTCTGAGGGCAAAAGGGGTCGCAAGTCAGAATTAGGAAGTTGTTCCTAAATGTATGGCAATTTAATGAAAGACATGGTGCTGCACTGAATAGCTGCAGTCTTACGGTCTCCAGACCAATTCTGCTCTCTGCGTTGTTGGGAAGGGCCCGTAAGTATTTCACTGTTAGTCTAAACCTGTTGTCTACGAAGCATTAGACAAATATTCACTTCATTTCAATGAAGTCAGACAACATGACAGCTGGCTTAAGTCCTACGGAAATAGGTTGCCGTGGTGCCTTCTGGGAAACCGCCACTGTCAGACGTCCTGTCCTCCCTTTAGGCCGGTTCCTCTACGACCCACAGCAGCTAACACCATGTGTGAGATGTAGGCACATTGTCCTCTGTCTCTGCTTTGATTCCTTTGTCTCAGTGCCTCATTCAGGCAAATGACTTTTAATTCAAAGGATTCCACCCGTAGAATGAATCGTGATTTCATTAGGAGAGGAAGATAAGCATTTATAATGGAGATAATGGAAACACACAGACACACACACAATGCGTGGCAAGGTATAAGTTAGTCCTTAAATATTTCAAAAACGCCATACCATTGTATTTGGGACAAATCATTCACTACACCCTAAACTTCAACTAAATCTTGTAACAAATGTGTAAATTGAGCAAGTTGAGGTGACAACAGGCTTGGAGTACCCTGGATTGTAAACTGTCATGGTCAAAACATGTTGATTCAACAGTAGCTAAGATGGGGAGAGTTCAGTCCATAATAAAGAGTTGCTCTACCTTCTTAACTATGCTGTCAACAAGGCAGGTCCTACAGGTTTTGTCGCACCTGGACTACTGTTTAGTCATGTGGTCCGGTGCCACAAGGAGGGACTTCGGGAAAATTACCATTGGCTCGGAACAGGGCAGGACGGCTGGCCCTTAAATGTACATGGAGAGATAACATTGTAAATCTCTCATGGCTCAAAGTGGAGAGATTGACTTCACTACTTGTTTTTGTAAGAAATGCTGATAAGCTGAAAGCACCGAGCTGTCTGTTTTAAACTACTGGCACCCAGCGCAGACACCCATGCATACCCCACAAGACATGCCACCAGAGGTCTCTTCACAATCTCCAAGTCCAGAACAGACTATGGGAGGTGAACAGTACTACATAGAGCCATGACTACATGGAACTCTATTCCACATCAGGTAACTGAGGCAAGCAGTAGAATCCGATTTAAAACAAGTAAAAATACACCTTATGGAACAGCGCAGACTGAAGAGACCCCCGACCACCCCCCCACAATACACACGCTCTACACACACCTGCACATGGATGTTGAGGTGGTGGTCTGAGGGAACACACTGAATGAGTTGGGTAAGATGTTATGTAATGTGAAGTCATGTTTTATTTGAATCAGTATTTAACTGTCTTATGTTGCTGGACCCCCAGGAAGTGTAGCTGCTGCCTTGGCAAGAACTAATGGGGATCCATAATAAATACAAACACAACTAAAAACGCACACACAGTCAGACGGAGAAGATCAGGCAACAGTAGTGCTGTATATGAGTAGCCTGGCTTCACATCACTGTCTACTACAGGTCATTTGAAGAGAGCCATTTCCCCTGTGGTACAAAATGCCCATAATTTGTTTCTGGCTCTGATCTTCCCCTGCATCACATGACCTCATCCATGGCTGCTGTTGATCTTATCCCCATGTACTCCTCTCCTTCCCCTAGGAACTCTGATCTCCACTGATTCTATCCTCTGACTACCCTCTGTGATCTCCACTGATTCTATCCTCTGACTACCCTCTGTGATCTCCACTGGTTCTATCCTCTGACTACCCTCTGTGATCTCCACTGGTTCTATCCTCTGACTACCCTCTGATCTCCACTGGTTCTATCCTCTGACTACCCTCTGATCTCCACTGGTTCTATCCTCTGACTACCCTCTGTGATCTCCACTGGTTCTATCCTCTGACTACCCTCTGTGATCTCCACTGGTTCTATCCTCTGACTACCCTCTGTGATCTCCACTGGTTCTATCCTCTGACTACCCTCTGTGATCTCCACTGGTTCTATCCTCTGACTACCCTCTGTGATCTCCACTGGTTCTATCCTCTGACTACCCTCTGTGATCTCCACTGGTTATATCCTCTGATTACCCTCTGTGATCTCCACTGGTTCTATCCTCTGACTACCCTCTGTGATCTCCACTGGTTCTATCTAGACCTGATGGTTGCACACTGGCACAGTCCTCCCTAATCATTAGCCCTAACTAGACCTGTTCTATTCACTGGGAATTCTGGTGGTGTAGGGTCGACTTCTAATAACTGAATTGCAAAACTGTTCCTAGATCAGCTCTTCTACTGTGAATATTGGCCCTGGTGTTTTCCTACTGCCATTACCCCTACAATTCCCCCACCTAATTCCATAAATTCCATGGAGATGGGTTGTTTGTGCTCTGCTCAGCTGTTGTGCTTGTGTTCACCCATGATTAATTTAGAATGGCCTCGGGACTGAACAGCCATGCTAAGAGGCTAGGTTACGCAGAAGGGGATCTGGTGACTCCTGGAACAAAGACGATGGTTAGAGGGAGAGACTTGGATAGAGAACGAGAGATGACGAGAGAGCAGTTGGATGGAGAGAGAGGAAGGCTGTTGCTGCTGTGTCTCCCTGCCTGTCTGTTCTGGCCACATGACCTCCAAAGCACCTCATACACAGGCTCCCTGGGTAGAACAATCCCTCACTCCTATGATTCACCATTTCTGTGTAGTTTGCGGGGCTAATATCCATTTTGATGCCCATTGCTTATTTTTTTGTGTTATGCTGGTGTGGATATTCAATCAATCAATCAATCAATCAATCAAATGTAATTATAAAGCACTTTTTACATCAGCCGATGTCACAAAGAAAGTGCTGTATAGAAACCCAGCCTAAAACACCAAACTAGATGTAGAAGCACGGTGGCTAGGAAAAACTCCCCAGAAAGGCCGGAACCTAGGAAGAAACCTAGAGAGGAGCCAGGCTCTGAGTGGTGGCCAGTCCTCTTCTGGCTTTCCGAGTGGAGATTATAACAGAACATGGCCAAGATGTTCAAGCGTTCATAGATGACCAGCAGGGTCAGATAATAATAATCACAGTGGTTGTAGAGGGTGCAACAGGTCAGCACCTTAGGAGTAAATGTTAGTTGGCTTTTCATAGCCGATCATTCAGAGTTCGAGACAGCAGTTGCGGTGTAGAGAGAGTCCAAAACAGCAGGTCCGGGACAAGGTAGCATGTCCGGTGAACAGGTCAGCGTTCCATAGCCGCAGGCAGAACAGTTGAAACTGGAGCAGCAGTATGACCAGGTGGACTGGGGACAGCAAGGAGTCATCAGGCCAGGTAGTCCTGAGGCATGGTCCTAGGGCTTAGGTCCTCCGAGAGAAGGAGAGAGCGAGCATACTTAAATTAACCCAGGACACCGGATAAGACGGGATAAATACACCAGATATAACAGACTGACCCGAGCCCTTTGACACACAAAACTATTGCAGCATAAATACTGGAGGCTAAGACAGGAGGCCAACCTGGGCAGGAAGATCACGTCAGTGACTCAACCCACTCAAGTGACGCACCCCTCCTAGGGATGGCATGAAAGAGCACCAGTAAGCCAGTGACACAGCCCCCATAATAGGGTTAGAGGCAGAGAATCCCGGTGGAGAGAGGGGAACCGGCCAGGCAGAGACGACAATGGCGGTTCGTCGCTCCAGTGCTTTCCGTTCACCTTCATACCCCTGCGCCAGACTACACTCAATCATAGGACCTCCCTTAAGAGGTGAGTCTTCAATAAAGACCTAAAGTTCGAGACCGAGTCTGTGTATTTTGGAACAGACCAATGAAAAGCTGGCGTATGTGTGCTGTTTTGAGTGAAGTTGACAGAAAACAGGTCGCCTTTTACTGCTACAGTACTTGAGGTAAACGTGAGTCAGCAGAAATATTTGACTTCATATTAAATGTTTAATGTTTAAAATCAATTACCCTAGAAACTAGGCTACTTTATGAACTACTCAGCTCTTAGGCTGCAGGAGGACTGAAATTGGAGGGCCTCGATTTTACGACTCTTTTCAGTGTGCCCTCAACCATTGATTCTTCCCTGTTTTGTCCTTCTATGCTGTCATCGCTGCTCAGTCAGACCTCCATAGTGGAGGCAAGTAGGTGATATTTGTGGAGTTTTACTGCTAAGTGGCGGGCGGCTCCCCCATGGTCCTGCCTCCTGCAGGTTATAGCTTGTGTCCCAAATGGCACCCTATTCAAAGCACACTACTTCTGAACAAATGGGGAATAGGGTACCATTTGGGATGCGGCCAATACTCTGACTCTGGGTGATTACATCATTGATTGAGGTAATAGATTCGCTGAGCTCTTTGTGTGGCTCACCACATGTTAGGCTAGCGGTGCTCCTACTCCAACGATGAGTTGCAAGGTACACAGGAGGAAGTGCAGCAGACTGTATTGTAGTACTTTCATCAGTCTGAGGTTTTCTGTTGCTTCAGGCTCAGTTTGTAAAATAATATTTCCAGTGACCGTTCCACTGTGGGCTGCTTGCTCTGATTTTAATGTGTTTCTTTCCAATCCATACATCCAAATGATGTCAAAGTACTTCTAACTTGATCTAAACCAAAGCTATATCCCATAGATTAATTTATAACACATTTGAATTCTAAACTGCCATAATTCTAAGCTCTAATCTCAAATATCAGCAGTGAGATATGAGGTAGGCATTTCTCAATTAAACTCCGGGCACCAGAAGACGATTAAACATGATAAATTAAGCCTATTAAAACCCTGCTAAGTATAAGCAGGTCCTAATAAAAAAAAAGATATAGCTGAGATTTTTTTCTTTACTGATATTTCTCTCCCGTCGCAGTGGGGGATGATAAGGCTTTATCTGGAAGGGCAAATATGAAGGCCAGTGAGATATTAATGATAATTAGGAAATACTTCTAAATGCAGTGAACTTTTGTTCTAAAATGGGCACGGTATCATTTGCGTAACTTCAAAGTTAGGCGAGTGGGTTATACTATTAATTATAAACTGGGTGGTTCCAGCCCTGAATGCTGATTTGGCTGATAGCTGTGGTATATCAGACCGTATTCCATGGGTATGATAACACATTTATTTTTACTGCTCTAGTTAACCAGTGTATAATAGCAATAAGGCCCCTTGGAGGGTTGTGATATATGACCAACATACCTTAGCCGTGGTATATTGGCCATATACCACAACCCACACTTGTTGCTTAATTAAACTGAATTTGTGCCAAAAATGACGTTTCTTCTTCTGTGGTGTTCAGTGTAAGGAAGTGGAATTGTGGTCAGTGATCGTAGTACTTGCCCACAGAAGGCAGTTTCTATTATGTGGTTTATGAGTAGCTTATCTGTTTAAAACACATATTTTACTATCTCTGGCTGTCAGACCTGTTTATGAAGAAATTATATCTATGGTACGAGGTTGGGTTAGTACGTTCTCTTGTACTTAGACCTGCTTATTCACCCAAATTCATCCTCTTGGGGGTCCCATCACTCCATTCTGACTGTCTCTATTTCAGCTTTAATATCAACCTTACTACAACGTCATTAACAACTCAACTGGTACAGACACACACGGCTGCTTTTAATGTCGATGCACTGGCACTCGTGACGGTCTCAACCATCAGACACTCATCTCAGCCTTCGAGCTTTCATCCTTTTAAAAAACCCTCCGTGATGCGCATGCACGCACACACACACACAGGCTGAGTGAAAACAGCTCTTTGGTACTCACACACTGACCTCCCTCTAGGCCAGTGCTGCCACTGTGTCCTCGCCCTCATGTGACTCCCCTCTCCCATCCTCTCTCCCCTGTCACCTGACTCTGATGGATGTCTGACTCGCCCAGAGTGTCAGGCTCGTAAATCACCTGTTACTGTGGCGAGTGCTGTAGAAAACATCCATTAACACAATCTCGACTGGGTGGGTGGGGGGGGTCCCAAAATGCAAATGACTGTATGATTTATCAGCTACTGCAACAGGAGGAATGCAGGGAAGAGGGAAAGAATGTCACTGCTTTTATTTAATGTATTATATTTTATTTAACCTTTATTTAACTAGGCAAGTCGGTTAAGAACCAATTCTTATTTTCAATGACAGCCTAACTCGGATGACGCTGGGCCAATTGTGCGCCGCCCTATGGGACTCTCAATCACGGCCAGTTGTGATACAGCCTGGAATCGAACCAGGGACATTAGTGACGCCTCTATTTACATAGCTTGCCTTTATATACATATATATATTTTATTGATTTAAATCAAGGATTTGTTTTGGCACCTAACCATCATTGCCACCACTCCACAATCACACACTTTAGGTCCTACCTCTGAGGAGTCATAGATTGGATCAGCAGCTGTATCTAAATGTCGTATTTGGTTTGTGTGTGTTTGTTAGTGTGGGATCCATGGACGTGAGCGTGTGTTTTGTCGGGGTGGCACCGTCTGTTTATCATTGCTTTTATCTCCTGGCTTGGTTGTCCATGGTGACAGGGGGCTACCCTGATTCCCCCTCAGCCCCCCCTTCTGTTAATCCTGCTTGACTCATTTTAATGGGACAGGTTCCCATCAAGCACAGCTTGAGGATATAATTTCATCCCAATCAAATTGTCTTCTCACCGCCTGTCTCGTGGCAAATGGTGGCTATCCCTCTTTGCTTTCCGTCCAGTGACAGGCCCTTCTTGTCGATTCAACACCACGCGCCCCATCTTACAATATTACTTTTGACATGTGCCGTTGTTATTTTCCTTATCACTTTCTATTAGGCAGGGTTCAATAATAAAAATGTCATCGCCACTATTAAATAAATGACAAATCATGACATTTATAGCTTGTATAATATATTTCCAGACACAATGAACGTTATTCCTTCCTTAGCTATAGGTCTCTCACACACACACACACACACCTCCATGTAGATAACCTTCTCCATGCTAAAGGTAGCATAATAAATTCATTGACATCCTGCTGGCGTGGAAATAATACAAAACATGGCAAAACATGTTTGCACGTAGTGTGTGTGCATAAACACCAGCTGAGAAACACAACACACTGGCAGCGCCGAGATGGAATGAATAATATGCATGAAAGGTAAAGTAAAAGCCAGGTTTCAAACATGAAACACTAAACTGACAAAACAATTCACTTAAGGGAGCAATCTAAGGGAATAGCTGTCTATAAAATATCAATTTTCTTTGAATGTAGTCGTTACAAACCTTTGAAAGCAATCTACTACTACTAATAGAATTGGAACTGGGAAAAATGAATTCAGTATTAGCTAGAGTCTGAGTTTTATCACATCCTAGATGACAGTTCTGTATGATGTCTCTGTTATCATAGCTGTAGGGTGATCCTGAGATTGTAAACTCTCCTTCCAGACCCATATCAAACATCTCCAATCCAAAGTTAAATCTAGAATTGGCTTCCTATTTCGCAACAAAGCATCCTTCACTCATGCTGCCAAACATACCCTTGTAAAACTGACCATCCTACCAATCCTCGACTTTGGCGATGTCATTTACAAAATAGCCTCCAATACCCTACTCAACAAATTGGATGCAGTCTATCACAGTGCAATCCGTTTTATCACCAAAGCCCCATATACTACCCACCATTGCGACCTGTACGCTCTCGTTGGCTGGCCCTCGCTTCATACTCGTCGCCAAACCCACTGGCTCCATGTCATCTACAAGACCCTGCTAGGTAAAGTCCCCCCTTATCTCAGCTTGCTGGTCACCATAGCATCTCCCACCTGTAGCACACGCTCCAGCAGGTATATCTCTCTAGTCACCCCCAAAACCAATTCTTTCTTTGGCCGCCTCCCAGTTCTCTGCTGCCAATGACTGGAACGAACTACAAAAATCTCTGAAACTGGAAACACTTATCTCCCTCACTAGCTTTAAGCACCAACTGTCAGAGCAGCTCACAGATTACTGCACCTGTACATAGCCCACCTATAATTTAGCCCAAACAACTACCTCTTTCCCAACTGTATTTCATTTTTATTTATTTATTTATTTTGCTCCTTTGCACCCCATTATTTTTTTATTTCTACTTTGCACATTCTTCCATTGCAAAACTACCATTCCAGTATTTTACTTGCTATATTGTATTTACTTTGCCATCTTGGCCTTTTTTGCCTTTACCTCCCTTCTCACCTCATTTGCTCACATTGTATATAGACTTGTTTATACTGCATTATTGACTGTATGTTTTTTTTTACTCCATGTGTAACTCTGTGTCGTTTTATCTGTCGAACTGCTTTGCTTTATCTTGGCCAGGTCGCAATTGTAAATGAGAACTTGTTCTCAACTTGCCTACCTGGTTAAATAAAGGTAAAATAAAAAAATAAAAAAATCCTGACTAAGATGTCACGTCTGCCAGCGCCAGTTGTTGCCATGACCTTCTCACCCAACCAGCCCTTCTGCTGTTGTGTTGCTGGTGCATTGTGTTTGAGAAGTGTGGAGGTCAGACCGAGGCTAGAAAAGACGACTACAGCCTGTATACCAATCAGGACCAGGGTATGTGAGTGAGGACCGGATCGTACCCCATTTGACTGGAGCGCAGAGCGAGTTTCCCAAAAGCTGGAGCGTCAGCCTTCTCGCCCGCTTCAGTAGAGCTCACTTCACGAGCTCAGGGTATGCCCGGCCCAGCATGCATCTGTAGTCTACTTGTGTGCAGCTTTTGCTCCTTGATTTAGCTACTGTCATGGAGTTCGCAAAATATTTTCATAAAGAATCTGATAAAACACACAGGTGAAAAATCAAGGTGACTTACGAAGATGAAAAAAAAATATGGTGTACTTATTACTACGTGCTACTTACTACACTAACAGGAAGGAACGAGGTGGGGAGCTAGCTAAGTGTGTCATGTAGCAAAGTATTTACAAACTAAAAATCAGTTCAAGTTTTGTTCTGTTATCTATACAATAGGCCATCATTGATTATGGCCCAATAGGCCAGGCATATTACCTCTTTCAAGGAGCTTTCTGTTTTGATAGGGTTATTTTACCTAAAATCGTTAAGGCCTACCTACAGAAAACAACAACAACAGCAGGAGCAACAACAGCAATTATGCATCCTGCCAGCCTGACGAGAGTGGCTCGGAGTGTGTTTAGCATCCCCAGTGGCTCTGCAAGCTTGGAGAGTGTGTTCTCTGTTGCTGGCCTGCTCTCCAGGCACCAACGCATGAGCCTGAAGCCACAGACTCTGGCCAAACTCGTGTTTCTAAAAATGAATTAAAGGCATTGTAGACTGAGCCTAATAAGGCATGTGTCTTTTAATTTGTGTTTCATTTTCAGTAAGTCACAGCCTATATGTGAAATGTATAAACTATAATGATTGAATACAACATGTTGTTTAAATAATGAGAGCTTAATGTCCCTGCCAGGCTAGTGTGTCGTACTTGCAAATGCTTCAAAATGTATTTCTTTGTAGGCTATAGCCTTGAAATAATAGAAATAATACAGCCTAAATAATTCATTTTTGTTCTTTTCTTAAACTACCTGTCTGGCTCCTGACCTATTTATGACGTTTATATGCTGTTTAATACGACATGTAGCCTTTTTGAAATGATGAGCGCTATTTACAGTCTTTCTTACCCGTTTCTTGTTCATTTCAATTATTTTCATTCAAATGAAATGGTTTGGTGTCAATACTTCAAAACCATACGGTAGTGCCAGGTAGTCACAAACATAGATGTGTGTTGGTTAAGTTGGGATTTGAATGGCCTCCTGAGTGGTGCTGCGGTCTAAGGCACTGCATTATAGTGTTTGAGTTGTCACTACAGACCCGGGTTCGATCACAGCCGACCGTGACTGGGAGACCCATGAGGCGGCGCACGATTGGCCCAGCATCATCTGGGTTAGGAGAGGGTTTAGCAGGCTGGGATTTCCTGGTCCCATCGCGATCTAGCGACTCCTTGTGGCGGGCCGGGCGCCTGCAAGCTGTCTTCGGTCGCAGTTGGACGGTGTTTCCTCCAATACATTGGTGCGGCTGGCTTCAGGGTGTGTCAAGAAGCAGTGCGGCTTGGCCAGGGTCGTGTTTCAGAGGACGCATGGCTATCGACCTTCGCCTCCCCCGAGTACCGAAGGGGAGTTGCAGCGATGGTACAAGATTGTAACTACCAATTGGATATCACGAAATTGGGGGGTAAAGGGGGGTAAATTAAGTGATTTTTATGAATGGAGTGATTTTCAAGCAGCAGTTTTTAGTTTTTTTGTGGAGCTGTTGGAAAGGACGTGGAGTGCCAGAGCGGTCTCCATGAGTGGGATTTCCCAGCTCTCAACTCCGCTCACATACTCTGCTCAGGCAGGGTTTTATCATCTGGGATGTGTTTCATTTCCGGGAGGAATAACTACCCTCCGCTGTGCCCTTGTTCACTTGTCTTTACAGAATATGACAGCATTGAGGTGAAATAGGACAGAGAGGAGTGGAGCATCTTTCTGTATTGAAGCCCAGCCTGCTCCATTGTTCACATCCTTGTACACATCTGAGACAACATTCCTCTAATCTAGTTGTCCAGCAGGCGTGATCCACAGAGGAGCAGCTGTTTAGAAAAACACTGTCCGGCTTGGTTCAGGGATTTGGTTATGCAGTTGATGTGGCCCAGGAACCTGTGCCAGGGGTTTTATGTCCTAAAAAAAGGACATAAATAGGTGTGAGGGGAAAAGCTCAGTGGCATATGCTAATCCAATTGCATTGGAGATTTTTGTCTCTGTGCTTTTGAGTTGCGTAGGTTGATGAATCCTCTCTCTTTCGCTCTTCCTCTATCTCATTCTTTCTCACTTTCTATCGCTCTCTCATTCTCTCCCTCTAATTCTCTTTCTCTCCATCTTACCCTCATCTCTCGCTCTCTCTCTCTCTAGTTGGTGGGGGGCCAGTTTGACCTGGAGATGAACTTCATTATCCAGGAGAAGGACAGCATTGTGTGCATGGTGGAGCTGCTGGACAAGGTGGGTGCTACACACACAAAATGAAATGGAACAATATGTATAATATAATCTATGGTGGATGAGTTGTTGCTGTACACACACAGAAATACACAGAGAGAAATGGATTTTCTGCCAGTCCACCCATCGTGGTCTCATTGACTTGAATGGGGTTCCCCGTTCTAGTAATTGTAGGCCTATTTCTATGGGTACATGTTAGCGGTGGAGGATTGAAAAGCGCTTTGAGCATCTGGCAAATCTCTTTCTAAATCGGATCCATTATTATTATTATTATTATTATGTCTGGTTCCCAGTGTGAGCCCACGTGCCAGGCGGAGGTGTGGAGCATCTTCACGGCTATCCTGAAGAAGAGCGTGAGGAACCTGCAGGCCTGCACCGACACGGCCCTCATCAACCTGGTCCTGGACCGCGTGGCCCACACTGACAGCATGATCGCAGGTACTGCCACAGTAACACCAGAGGCCAAAGTCATTTCACTCCAAAGTAATGAGGTCACCCCAGTCCTCAGTACAGTATTTAGCATGCTGACACCTACCTACAGGGCTGTCTCGTTCCCCTGGAGTGTGGATGATTGTCTCAGTCATAATCATTGTCCAGTGGTTCTCCAAGTCCTGTGTTTTTCTACCTTTTTAAATCCAACGTAATAACCACTGCCTCAGTCCGAATGATTCCCTACTGTACAGGTATCACCCTTAGAATGAGGAAGTGAGATAGCACTGTCTAATGCTCCTCACCTTCCCCCATCGAGCTTAGCCAGCTAACGGCACTATTCTGTGTGTGTCTGAAAAGAGACTACTTTGTCCTGCAGCAACTCAAGCACTGAGGAGGTGCGGACACCCATGGACGGACGGACAGACAGACCGAAAGACACACGCATCATCATCATCATTCGATTAGGAGTGTGTGTGCAGACCTGACACCACTACTCAGCCTCGCGCTACCCCACTGCCCAGTCAGAGAAGTGACTCCCACACCAGTCAGTAGACACAATCACCAGCCTCAATCACTCACCAGACTCTCACCCAGTTACTAATGAGGCCAAAATAACTCTTCTAAAGCTCAATGATTGACCACTGGCCTGGCAGAGCAGGATAATCAGCCTTAGCATAATGAAACCATTAGCCCAGGGAACATTAACATGCAGTCCAGTCCAGACAGACAGAAAAACCCAGGGAACATTAACATGTAGTCCAGGCCAGACAGTCAGACAAACCCAGGGAACATTAACATGCAGTCCAGGCCAGACAGACAGACAAACCCAGGGAACATTAACATGCAGTCCAGGCCAGACAGACAGACAAACCCAGGGAACATGAACATGCAGGCCAGACCAGACAGACAGACGGACAGACAAATCCAGGGAACATGAACAGGCAGTCCAGGCCAGACAGACAAAGCCAAGGAACATGCAGTACAAGCCAGACAGACAAACCCAGGGAACATGAACATGCAGGTCAGGCCAGACAGACAAACCCAGTCAACATGAACACATAGTTCAAACAGACAGACGAACCCAGGGAACATGGACATGCAGTCCAGGACAGACAAACCCAGGGAACATGAACATGCAGTCCAAGGACAGACAGATAGACAGACAAACCCAGGGAACATGAACATGCAGGTCAGGCCAGACAGACAAAGCCAGTCAACATGAACATGTAGTTCAGGCCAGACCGACAGAAACTCTTTTTACACTAATGTGCCAACCCGAACTGACTGCACTTACTCTATCTTCTTTTCACGTCGTCCTTTCAGCACGTCTCTGGCAATTATGGTGTAACCAGGGCATTGCAATATGTTTTGACTCGGCTTGGCTCAGTAGTGTGAAACGGGCATTAGGCTGTTAAATCAGACGGCCTCTCTCCCTCTCCTTCCATGGCTGGTGTGTGTCAGTCCTCTGATGCCCCAGGTCGCTCTGGGAGGCTAAAAAACATCTCTCTGTTCACTGAGATGAAGATGGTCCTATGTGTCTTATTATAGGCTGAATGCCAGGGGGAGTGTACATTGATAAGCCAATCAATACACATTACTGGCTAATGCCATGGAGGACCATTTTCATCTCCGTGAACAGAGAAGAGATGTTCTATGATGTTATTCCCCCCCCCTGACCTTTGCATCGGATCATCGCTGCTACCGAGTGGCTATAGTGGCTAACGCCCCTGTCCCGAAGCTAGCACCAGTTAACCGCGAGCCAGGCAGATCTCCCGGCTAGCAAACAAAATTACTACAACTAGATTACCTCTTTCGCAAAACTGGCCTGGACCCTTCGTTGATAAGGAGCCCCGCCGTTCCACCATGACTGGTCTGCCGACGTAACTCAATCTGCTGTGCCCTCAACCGGCCTTTACCGGACGTCTGAGCAGGCGCTTCTACTAGCCCCGGCCTGCTAACTTTAAACGCAGTGTCTCCCGCTTGCTAGGTAGTAACGACTACCCAGCGGCTTCCCTGTTTCATCTACTGCTGTTCACTGGACCCTATGATCACTTGGCTACATAGCTGATGCCTGCTGGACTGTTCATTAATCACGGTACTCCATTTTGTTTATGTTTTGTTTATCTGTTGGCCCCAGCCTCGAACTCAGGCCCTGTGTGTAGTTAACTGACCCTCTCAGCCCATTCATCGCCATTTTACCTGTTGTTGTTGTCTTAGCGGATTAGCTGTTGTTGTCTTACCCGTTGTTGTCTTAGCTAGATCTCCCAATCAACACTTTTTGATTGCTTTATCCCTCGCATTATGTCTTTCTCAAATGTCAATATGCCTTGTATATTGTTGTTTAGGATAGTTATCATTGTTTTAGTTTACTGCGGAGCAACTAGTCCCATTCAACATGCCTCAGATACCTCCTTTGTCCCACCTCCCACACATGCGGTGACCTCACCCAGCATAACTAGCGCATCCAGAGATGCAACCTCTCTTATCATCACTCAGTACATTATACATTATACCCTGAATCTATTCTACCATGCCCAGAAATCTGCTCCTTTTATTCTCTGTCCCCAACGCACTAGACTACCAGTTTTGATAGCCTTTAGCTGTACCCTCATCCTACTACTCTGTTCCTCGGGTGAAGTGAATGTCAACCCAGGCCCTGCGTGTCCTCAGGCACTCTCATTTGTTGACTTCTGTAACTGAAAAAGCCTTGGTTTCATGCATGTTAACATCAGAAGCCTCCTCCCTACGTTTGTTTTACTCACTGCTTTAAGCACACTCTGCCAACCCTGATGTCCTTGCCATGTCTGAATCCTGGCTTAGGAAGGAAGGTCACCAAAAATTCTGAGATTTCCATCCCCAACTGTCACATTTTCTGTCAAGATAGAACTGCCAAATGGGGAGGAATTGCAATCTACTGCGGAGATAGCTTGCAAAGTTCTGTCATATTTTCCAGGTCTATGCCCAAACAGTTTGAGCTTCTAATTAAAAAAATGATTCTCTCCAGAAATAAGTCTCTCACTGTTGCCCCCTGTTATAGACCCTCAAACTCCCAGCTGTGCCCTGGACACCATATGTGAATTGATAGATGGGGAGCAATCTTCAGAGTTCATTCGGTGACCTAAACTGGGATATGCTTAACACCCCGGCAGTCCTACATTCTAAGCTAGATGCCCTCAATCTCACACAAATTATCAAGGAACCCACCAGGTACAAACCTAAACCTGTAAACATGGGCACCCTCATAGATATTATCCTGACCAACTTGCCCTCCAAATACACCTCTACTGTTTTCAATCAGGATCTCAGCGATTACTGCCTCATTGCCTGCATCCTCTATGGGTTCGTGGTTTGACCACCCATCATCACTTTCAAACGCTCACTAAAACACTTCCACGAGCAGGCCTTTCTAATCGACCTGGCCCGGGTATCCTGGAAGGATATTAACCTCATCTCGTCATCCGAGGATGCCTTGTCGTTCTTTAAAAGTAATTTCCTCATCTTAAATAAGCATGCCCCTTTCAAAAAATGTAGAACTAAGAACAGGTTTAGCCCTTGGTTCACTCCAGACATGACTTCCCTCGACCAGCACAAAAACATCCTGTGGCAGACTGCAATAGCATCGAATAGTCCCCGCGATATGCACATTTTCAGGGAAGTCAGGAACCAATACACGCTGTCAGTCAGGAAAAAAAAAACCTGGATCTGTACAAATCAGCTGGGCTAGACAATCTGGACCCTCTCTTTCTAAAATGATCCACCTCCATTGTTGCAACCCCTATTACCAGTCTGTTCAACCTCTTTTGTATCGTCCGAGATCCCTAAAGATTGGATAGCTGCAGCGTTCATCCGCCTCTTCAAAGGGGGAGACACCCTAGACCCAAACTGATATAGACCTATATCCATCCTGCCCTGCCTTTCTAAAGTCTTCGAAAGCCAAGTTAATAAACAGATCACTGACCATTTCGAATCCCACTGTACCTTCTCCGCTGTGCAATCCGGTTTCCGAGCTGGTCTTCATCGACATGGCCAAGGCTTTCGACTGTCAATCACCGTATTCTTATCGGCAGACTCAATAGCCTTGGTTTCTCAAATGACTGCCTTGCCTGGTTCACCAACTACTTCTCAGATAGAGTTCAGAGTGTCAAATCGGAGGGCCTGTTGTCCGGACTTCTGGCAGTCTCTATGGGGGTACCACAGGGTTCAATTCTCGGGCCGACTCTTTTCTCTGTATTTTTCAAAGATGTCGCTCTTGCTGATGGCGATTCCCTGATACATCTCTACGCAGACGACACCATTCTTCTTTGGACACTGTGTTAACAAACCTCCAAATGAGCAGCAATGCCATACAACACTCCTTCCGTGGCCTCCAACTGCTCTTAAATGCTAGTAAAACTAAATGCATGCTTTTCAACCGTTCACTGCCCGCCCGATTAGCTTCACTACTCTGGACGGTTCTGACCTAGAATATGTGGACAATTACAAATACCTAGGTGTCTGGCTAGACTGTAAAATCTCCTTCCAGACTCATCTTAAACACCTCCAATCCAAAATTAAATCTAGAATCGGCTTTCTATTTCGCTACAAAGCCTCCTTCACTCACGTCGACAAACATACCCTAGTAAAACTGACTATCCTACCAATCCTCGACTTCGGCGATGTCATTTATAAAATAGCCTCCAACACTGGTCATCCCCAAAGCCAACACCTCTTTTGGCCACCTTTCCTTTCAGTTCTCTGCTGCCAATGACTAGAACGAATTGCAAAATTTGCTGTAGCTGGAGACTTATATTTCCCTCACTAACTTTAAACATCAACTATCTGAGCAGCTTACTGATCTCTGCTGCTGTACACAGCCCATCTGTAAATAGCCCATCCAATCTACCTACCTCATCCCCATATTGTTTTTATTTACTTTTCTGCTCTTTTGCATACCAGTATTTCTACTTGCACATCTATCACTCTAGTGTTAATTTGCAAAATTGTAATTACTTCGCTACTAATGCCTATCTTTGCCTTACCTCCTTATGCCATTTGCACACAGTATGTAGACTTTATTTTTTATTTCTATTGTGTTATTGACTGTACGCTTGTTTACTCCATGTGTAACTCTGTTTGTGTCACACTGCTTTGCTTTATCTTGGCCAGGTCACAGTTGTAAATGAGAACTTGTTCTCAACTGGCCTACCTGGTTAAATAATGGTGAAATAAAACAATCAAAAAACACATTGATGGGGAATGATGGCATAGCATTTCTCCACATTTGCGATAACATGAAAATATGTGTACTCAACAAATAAAAGGTGATTTGGTTTGCATAGTATTTTAAGTGCTGAATATCTGATTTAAGTCTTTTTCGATGTCCTCTTTAGTGTGAAGTGTTTTTGGTCTATTTGTAATCAATCCATAAAATGTTTTATGAGCCAAGTAACAAGAGGTCACACAACAATGTTTCTTTGGTTATAGAGGTTCTGGAACATCCCTCTGCATGTGTTTTGCTTTACACTTGGACTCTGTTCAAGTCCATTGTTAGGGTGTGATAACTTGTCAGTTTCCCCTCTTCACATATGTCATGTTTAACCTGTGTGTGTCCCTTCCCTCTTCCAGACCTGATGGTGGACATGCTAGGGGTGCTGGCCAGCTACAGCATCACAGTCAAGGAGCTGAAGTTGTTCTTCAGCAAACTGCAAGGAGAGAAAGGCCAATGGGTAACACAACTAGTCTAACCTTCATACCGTACCGCCCTGTCATATTTGTCTTGTAGAGAGCATGGGGAATGTGCTAGCAACACTTCAACTGGTGGCCTGTACACGTCCTTTTAGCCTCTCTGTGCTCTGGTACCATACATCACACTGTGTAGTGCAGACACACCATCGCTGTCTATTGGGATAATCCAAAAAACATTACTGCATTGTTCATGTGTAATAACTTGAGGAGGAAGTTGCCTCTTAGCTCTAATTTATGAAGGCAGTTTTATCATTCTACCTTCTACTGGGTAATGTTACGATTTAAGGAGAGGGTAAACTGATCTTAGATCAGTGTTTGGAATTAAATCACACACATTTAACAGTTGAACATAAATAGGATAGTACTATCATTAGTTAAAAATAGTATCTATACTTAAGATACATTAGTGATTTATAAAGTTGAAGAAGAATTTGTTTTCCAACCTGGGTTTTGTAGTTTTCCACCAAGACAGCCTGGACAGTCTTGCCTAGCAGGGTGGAGTCAGTACAGTGGGAAGACAGTCTGGACAGTCTTGCCTAGCAGGGTGGAGTCAGTACAGTACAGTGGGAAGACAGCCTGGACAGTCTTGCCTAGCAGGGTGGAGTCAGTACAGTAACAGTGGAAGACAGCCTGGACAGTCTTGCCTAGCAGGGTGGAGTCAGTACAGTGGGAAGACAGTCTGGACAGTCTTGCCTAGCAGGGTGGAGTCAGTACAGTAACAGTGGAAGACAGCCAGGACAGTCTTGCCTAGCAGGGTGGAGTCAGTACAGTGGAAGACAGCCTGGACAGTCTTGCCTAGCAGGGTGAAGTCAGTACTGTAACAGTGGAAGACAGCCAGGACAGTCTTGCCTAGCAGGGTGGAGTCAGTACAGTGGGAAGACAGCCTGGACAGTCTTGCCTAGCAGGGTGGAGTCAGTACAGTGGGAAGACAGTCTGGACAGTCTTGCCTAGCAGGGTGGAGTCAGTACAGTAACAGTGGAAGACAGCCTGGACAGTCTTGCCTAGCAGGGTGGAGTCAGTACATTGGGAAGACAGTCTGGACAGTCTTGCCTAGCAGGGTGGAGTCAGTACAGTAACAGTGGAAGACAGCCAGGACAGTCTTGCCTAGCAGGGTGGAGTCAGTACAGTGGGAAGACAGCCTGGACAGTCTTGCCTAGCAGGGTGGAGTCAGTACAGTGGGAAGACAGCCTGGACAGTCTTGCCTAGCAGGGTGGAGTCAGTACAGTAACAGTGGAAGACAGCCTGGACAGTCTTGCCTAGCAGGGTGGAGTCAGTACAGTAGCCCTTGTGTAAAAACAGCAGATCTAGTAGGTTGTACCATGAATTATCCACTGAGTCCCTGCACCATTGAGAGAGGGGAGGCCCATTGATCAGTGTGAAATCAGATTGTCAACGAAATGGGGGCAATCTGCTTTTGTGCTTCTCCATTTCAGTCCACCCCCTACACACACACACACACACACAGACACACACAGACACTCTGCTAGCTCTGTGAAATATTATGTGAGGGGGTTGGCAAGAGATGATGCGTCTATCAGGAGTCTCTCCCTCACATGATATGAACAGAGTGACACACACAGTGTGATATGCTGACTGCCGCCTCCACAGAAATTAAACTGACAGAGGCCTTGTCGGAAGAAAAGCTCATCAATATATTATGGAAGTTTATCAACGTTGATCACGGTTCCGTGGGTTTTGATTTACATTTGGGTTGAAAGGAAGGGGGTCTGATCTGAAGCGGGTGACCTTGCAGCATCAACGGGAATGTAAAGTAGATCAACAGAACTACTGCATCCTCAGTATAATGTCTCTCGCGAGTTCTCAACAAGATGTTGACTTGGTTAGTAGAGGTCAATATAGAGAAGCAGAAAATAGACCTGGACTCTGTAGTTGTGGAGATGTTGGTGTGTTGTTTGTTTTGCTTGCTTACCTGCCTGTGAACCTGAACATGTACAGGAAGGTTCAGTTCAGCTCTGGCCCTGGACGTCAGTACAGTTCAGGAAGTATTCAGACCGCCTTGCCTTTTTCCACATTTTGTTATGTTGCTGCCTTATTTTAAAATTGTTTCAATTGTTTTTTTCCTCCTCAATCTACACACAATATCCCTTAATGGCAAAGCAAAAATAGGTTTTTAGACATTTTAGAAAATGTATGAAAAAGAATCACAAATGCATAAGTATTCAGATCCTTCACTCAGTACTTTGTTGAATCACCTATGGCAGCGATTACAGCCTCGAGTGTTCTTGGGTTTGACGCTACAAGCTTGGCACACCTGTATTTGCGGAGTTTCTCCCATTCTTCTCTGTAGATCCTCTCAAGCTCTGTCAGGTTGGATGCAGCGTCGCTGCACAGCTATTTTCAGGTCTCTCCAGAGATCGATCAGGTTCACGTCCGGACTCTGACTGGGCCACTCAAGGACATTCAGACTTGTCCCGAAGCCATTCCTGCGTTGTCTTGGCTGTGTGTCTGAGGTCCTGAGCTGTCTGTAGCGGGTTTTCGTCAAGGATCTCTCTGCTCCGTTCATCTATCCCTCGATCCTGACTAGTCTCCCAGTCCCTGCCACTGAAAAACGTCCCCACAGCATGACGCTGCCACCACCATGCTTCAACTCAGGGATGGTGCCAGGTTTCCTCAAGACTTGGCGCTTGGCATTCAGGCCAAAGAGTTCAATTTCATCAGACCAAAGAATCTTGTTTCTCATGGTCAGAGTCATTTAGGTGCCTTTTTCCAAACTCAAAGCGGGTTGTCATGTGCCTTTTTTACTGAGGAGTGGCTTCCGTCTGGCCACTCTACCATAAAGGGCTGATTGGTGGAGTGCGGAAGAGATGGTTGTCCTTCTGGAAAGTTCTCCCATCTCCACAGAGGAACTCTAGAGCTCTGTCAGAGTGACCATCGGGGTTCTTGTTCACCTCCCTAACCAAGGCCCTTCTCCCCCGATTTCTCAGTTTGGCCGGGCGGCCAGCTCTAGGAAGAGTCTTAGTGGTTCAAAACTTCTTCCATTTAAGAATAATGGAGGCTACTGTGTTCTTGGGGACCTTCAATGCTGCAGACATTTTTTTGGTACCCTTCCCCAGATCTATGCCTCGACACAATCCTGTCTCGGAGCTCTACAGACAATTCCATCCACTTCATGGCTTGGTTTTTGCTCTGACATGTACTGTCAGCTGTGGGACCTTATATAGACAGGTGTGTGCCTTTCCAAATCATGTCCAATCAATAGAGTTTTACAACCGGTGGAATCCAAATGAGTTGCAGAAACATCTCAAGGATGATCAACGGAACCCGGATGCACCGGAGCCCAAATGAGTCTCATAGTGAAGGGTCTGAATACTTGTGTAAATAAGATTTGTATTTGTAATACATTTGCAAAAATGTATAAAAACCTGTTTTTGCTTTGTCATTATGGGGTATTGTGTGTAGAGGTGATGAGGATTTTTTGTATTTCATCAATCTTAGAATAAGGCTGTAACGTAACAAAATGTGGGAACAGGGAAGGTGTCTGAATACTCTCCCGACTGCACTGTGGCTTTACATTAAAGTACTTGTGTATGCGGTGCACCCTCATCAAAGTCTGTGGCCTCTCATCTTGTGCGTGTTCTTCCCTCCAGCCTCCCCATGCGGTGAAGCTGCTGTCTGTCCTGAGGAGCATGGCCCACCGGAACGGACCTGACTCCTTCTTCAGCTTCCCAGGGAAGAGTGCTGCTGTGAGTACAGTGACAACTCAATTCACCTCCACATGTATACCGGAGTCTCAGACTGATCGTTAGAAGACAGTGTAGTACTCACCACCCAACTAGACTACAGTCTGACGCTACACCTGGTACGGCACTATTCTCCTAAGCACTGTTCAAGTAGTGCACTATGTAAGGTAAAAGTTGTCAGACTTGTAGTGACTGGTATGAGTCTCGGTGAACACGGTGTCTACGGTAAGGTAGTGGTATTTACAGCACCTCTGGATAGCTTCTAAATGGGGTACATCCTCTTGTGCTCGACTTCCCACATGATCCAAGGCCGGACACATTAGCAATAACTAAGATAATGCATCTTGAATTGCCTATAAGCTCTGACCCAGCACACATCTTGGCTTCTATATCCTATAATGCCAAGGTTTACCAACCATATGTAGCTTGGGTCATACTGTGTTTCTGTGTGTGTGTTGAATAAGCAGCATGGGAAGAGAGGAGGAGCACAGATGCTAGCTAATCTTCATTCTAATGCTCCTAGCAGTCTTCCCTCTGTTCTTCTCCTCTCTTCATTCTAATGCTCCTAGCCGTCTTCCCTCTATTCATTGCAGTCCTTCATTCTAATGCTCCTAGCCGTCTTCCCTCTATTTATCGCAGTCCTTCATTCTAATGCTCCTAGCAGTCTTCCCTCTGTTCTTCTCCTCCCTTCATTCTAATGCTCCTAGCAGTCTTCCCTCTGTTCTTCTCCTCCCTTCATTCTAATGCTCCTAGCAGTCTTCCCTCTGTTCTTCTCAGTCCTTCATTCTAATGCTCCTAGCCGTCTTCCCTCTGTTCTTCTCCTCCCTACATTCTAATGCTCCTAGCCGTCTTCCCTCTGTTCTCCTCCCTTCATTCTAATGCTCCTAGCAGTCTTCCCTCTGTTCTTCTCCTCCCTTCATTCTAATGCTCCTAGCAGTCTTCCCTCTGTTCTTCTCCTCCCTTCATTCTAATGCTCCTAGCAGTCTTCCCTCTGTTCTTCTCCTCCCTTCATTCTAATGCTCCTAGCAGTCTTCCCTCTGTTCTTCTCCTCCCTTCATTCTAATGCTCCTAGCAGTCTTCCCTCTGTTCTTCTCCTCCCTTCATTCTAATGCTCCTAGCAGTCTCCCCTCTGTTCTTCTCCTCCCTTCATTCTAATGCTCCTAGCAGTCTTCCCTCTGTTCTTCTCCTCCCTTCATTCTAATGCTCCTAGCAGTCTTCCCTCTGTTCTCCTCCCTTCATTCTAATGCTCCTAGCCGTCTTCCCTCTATTCTTCAAAGTCCTTCATTCTAATGCTCATAGCCGTCTCCCCTCTGTTCTTCTACTCCCTTCATTCTAATGCTCCTAGCAGTCTTCCCTCTGTTCTTCGCAGTCCTTCATTCTCATGCTCCTAGCAGTCTTCCCTCTGTTCTTCTCCTCCCTTCATTCTAATGCTCCTAGCAGTCTTCCCTCTGTTCTTCTCCTCCCTTCATTCTAATGCTCCTAGCAGTCTTCCCTCTATTCTTCGCAGTCCTTCATTCTAATGCTCCTAGCTGTCTTCCCTCTGTTCTTTTCCTCCCTTCATTCTAATGCTCCTTGCAGTCTTCCCTCTGTTTTCTCCTCCCTTCATTCTAAAGCTCCTAGCAGTCTTCCCTCTGTTCTTCTCCTCCCTTCATTCTAATGCTCCTTGCAGTCTTCCCTCTGTTTTTCTCCTCCCTTCATTCTAATGCTCCTAGCAGTCTTCCCTCTGTTCTTCTCCTCCCTTCATTCTAATGCTCCTAGCAGTCTTCCCTCTGTTTTCCTCCCTTCATTCTAATGCTCCTAGCCGTCTTCCCTCTGTTTTCCTCCCTTCATTCTAATGCTCCTAGCCGTCTTCCCTCTATTCTTCAAAGTCCTTCATTCTAATGCTCATAGCCGTCTCCCCACTGTTCTTCTCCTCCCTTCATTCTAATGCTCCTAGCAGTCTTCCCTCTGTTCTTCGCAGTCCTTCATTCTAATGCTCCTAGCAGTCTTCCCTCTGTTCTTCTCCTCTCTTCATTCTAATGCTCCTAGCCGTCTTCCCTCTGTTCTTCTCCTCCCTTCATTCTAATGCTCCTAGCAGTCTTCCCTCTATTCTTCGCAGTCTTTCATTCTAATGCTCCTAGCCGTCTTCCCTCTGTTCTTCTCCTCCCTTCATTCTAATGCTCCTAGCAGTCTTCCCTCTGTTCTCCTCCTCCTCCCTTCATTCTAATGCTCCTAGCAGTCTTCCCTCTGTTCTCCTCCTCCTCCCTTCATTCTAATGCTCCTAGCCGTCTTCCCTCTGTTCTTCTCCTCCCTTCATTCTAATGCTCCTAGCAGTCTTCCCTCTATTCTTCGCAGTCTTTCATTCTAATACTCCTAGCTGTCTTCCCTCTGTTATTCTCCTCCCTTCATTCTAATGCTCCTAGCAGTCTTCCCTCTGTTCTTCGCAGTCCTTCATTCTCATGCTCCTAGCAGTCTTCCCTCTGTTCTTCTCCTCCCTTCATTCTAATGCTCCTAGCAGTCTTCCCTCTGTTCTTCTCCTCCCTTCATTCTAATGCTCCTAGCAGTCTTCCCTCTATTCTTCGCAGTCCTTCATTCTAATGCTCCTAGCTGTCTTCCCTCTGTTCTTTTCCTCCCTTCATTCTAATGCTCCTTGCAGTCTTCCCTCTGTTTTTCTCCTCCCTTCATTCTAATGCTCCTAGCAGTCTTCCCTCTGTTCTTCTCCTCCCTTCATTCTAATGCTCCTAGCAGTCTTCCCTCTGTTCTTCGCAGTCCTTCATTCTAATGCTCCTAGCAGTCTTCCCTCTGTTATTCTCCTCCCTTCATTCTAATGCTCCTAGCAGTCTTCCCTCTATTCTTCGCAGTCTTTCATTCTAATGCTCCTAGCCGTCTTCCCTCTGTTCTTCTCCTCCCTTCATTCTAATGCTCCTAGCAGTCTTCCCTCTGTTCTCCTCCTCCTCCCTTCATTCTAATGCTCCTAGCAGTCTTCCCTCTGTTCTCCTCCTCCTCCCTTCATTCTAATGCTCCTAGCCGTCTTCCCTCTGTTCTTCTCCTCCCTTCATTCTAATGCTCCTAGCAGTCTTCCCTCTATTCTTCGCAGTCTTTCATTCTAATACTCCTAGCCGTCTTCCCTCTGTTATTCTCCTCCCTTCATTCTAATGCTCCTAGCAGTCTTCCCTCTGTTCTTCTCAGTCCTTCATTCTAATGCTCCTAGCAGTCTTCCCTCTATTCTTCGCAGTCTTTCATTCTAATGCTCCTAGCCGTCTTCCCTCTGTTCTTCTCCTCCCTTCATTCTAATGCTCCTAACAGTCTTCCCTCTGTTCTCCTCCTCCTCCCTTCATTCTAATGCTCCTAGCAGTCTTCCCTCTGTTCTCCTCCTCCTCCCTTCATTCTAATGCTCCTAGCCGTCTTCCCTCTGTTCTTCTCCTCCATTCATTCTAATGCTCCTAGCCGTCTTCCCTCTGTTCTTCTCCTCCCTTCATTCTAATGCTCCTAGCAGTCTTCCCTCTGTTCTTCTCAGTCCTTCATTCTAATGCTCCTAGCCGTCTTCCCTCTGTTATTCTCCTCTCTTCATTCTAATGCTCCTAGCAGTCTTCCCTCTGTTCTCCTCCCTTCATTCTAATGCTCCTAGCAGTCTTCCCTCTGTTATTCTCCTCTCTTCATTCTAATGCTCCTAGCAGTCTTCCCTCTGTTCTTCTCCTCCCTTCATTCTAATGCTCCTAGCCGTCTTCCCTTTGTTCTTCTCCTCCCTTCATTCTAATGCTCCTAGCAGTCTTCCCTCTGTTATTCTCCTCTCTTCATTCTAATGCTCCTAGCAGTCTTCCCTCTGTTCTTCTCCTCCCTTCATTCTAATGCTCCTAGCAGTCTTCCCTCTGTTCTTCTCCTCCCTTCATTCTTATGCTCCTAGCAGTCTTCCCTCTATTCTTCGCAGTCTTTCATTCTAATGCTCCTAGTCGTCTTCCCTCTGTTCTTCTCCTCCCTTCATTCTAATGCTCCTAGCAGTCTTCCCTCTATTCTTCGCAGTCTTTCATTCTAATGCTCCTAGCCGTCTTCCCTCTGTTCTTCTCCTCCCTTCATTCTAATGCTCCTAGCAGTCTTCCCTCTATTCTTCGCAGTCTTTCATTCTAATGCTCCTAGCCGTCTTCCCTCTGTTCTTCTCCTCCCTTCATTCTAATGCTCCTAGCAGTCTTCCCTCTATTCTTCGCAGTCTTTCATTCTAATGCTCCTAGCCGTCTTCCCTCTGTTATTCTCCTCCCTTCATTCTAATGCTCCTAGCAGTCTTCCCTCTGTTCTTCTCAGTCCTTCATTCTAATGCTCCTAGCAGTCTTCCCTCTATTCTTCGCAGTCTTTCATTCTAATGCTCCTAGCCGTCTTCCCTCTGTTATTCTCCTCTCTTCATTCTAATGCTCCTAGCAGTCTTCCCTCTGTTATTCTCCTCCCTTCATTCTAATGCTCCTAGCAGTCTTCCCTCTATTCTTCGCAGTCTTTCATTCTAATGCTCCTGGCTGTCTTCCCTCTGTTATCCTCCTCCCTTCATTCTAATGCTCCTAGCAGTCTTCCCTCTATTCTTCGCAGTCTTTCATTCTAATGCTCCTAGCCGTCTTCCCTCTGTTATCCTCCTCCCTTCATTCTAATGCTCCTAGCAGTCTTCCCTCTGTTATTCTCCTCCCTTCATTCTAATGTTCCTAGCAGTCTTCCCTCTATTCTTCGCAGTCCTTCATTCTAATGCTCCTAGCTGTCTTCCCTCTGTTCTTCTCCTCCCTTCATTCTAATGCTCCTAGCAGTCTTCCCTCTGTTCTTCTCCTCCCTTCATTCTAATGCTCCTAGCAGTCTTCCCTCTATTCTTCGCAGTCCTTCATTCTAATGCTCCTAGCAGTCTTCCCTCTGTTCTTCTCCTCCCTTCATTCTAATGCTCCTAGCAGTCTTCCCTCTGTTCTCCTCCTCCTCCCTTCATTCTAATGCTCCTAGCCGTCTTCCCTCTGTTCTTCTCCTCCCTTCATTCTAATGCTCCTAGCAGTCTTCCCTCTGTTCTTCTCCTCCCTTCATTCTAATGCTTCTAGCAGTCTTCCCTCTGTTCTTCTCCTCCCTTCATTCTAATGCTCCTAGTCGTCTCCGAACTCATTCTCACCCCTTCCTTCTCATAGCAGCAATCCCTAAGCTGCTTTTTCCAATACCTTTTTAAAAAATCTATTCAGCCATTCAGCCAGCCAGCCAGCCATGTGATTTAGTGAGTGAAAGAATAACATATAAGTCCCCTGGGAATGTTCTGTTATACCCCTCTCTTAAAATAGAGCAGTTTTCTAATACACTTCCTGGTATCAATGGGTTTAAAAGTGTGGACTTAGCTTCACTAACTCAGTTAAGATGCTCTTGCTGACGTCTTCAAAGTAATGAAGGATGACAACTTATCAGACGAAGTCTCAGCTATGATCTCATATCTTAGGCGATGTCAGCTAAGTTTTCATGAAGGACGACATCATAGCCTTGTGTATTCTACGTTTTAACTGTGTATCTCCGTCTAGGACCTTTACCCTTCACTATTTTCTCAATGAGTCTCACCTGAATGCTGTCTACACCTGTACGTGGCCATGGTACATTTGACTGTACAGTACCTGGGCTAGATAGCTAACTATAGAGAGAATCATGTCTGCTCACATTTTGTCTTACAATTGCTGTCTGGAACGCTCACATTGTATGTAGAGAGAGAGTGTGTGTGCACTGTATGTCTCTGTGTACCCTTTCATTGCCATGGTGACGGTGCCCTTTGGTGAGGGTGAGCTCTGGGCCGCCATAAGAGGGTCTGTGATTGGTGTGTGTGCAGCGGAGACTGAGCACGAAGCACACGTCTTCCCCTTGCTGTGAATCTGGCTAATGAGGCAGGAAGCCCTCTGGATAGACACACACATGAACAACTCCATCCCTTCCTTCTTGGACCCACTGTAGTCTAGGTCACACTATCCTATTTCTAAAACCATTCTTTCTCAACTCATTGAGCTAACCTTTTGTCTCCTCACAGGCTATAGCTCTGCCCCCTATAGCCAAATGGCCGTACCAGAGTGGATTCACCTTCCACACGTGGCTCCGCATGGATCCAATCAACAACATCAATGTTGACAAGGACAAGCCTTACCTGTACTGGTGAGTTACATACACCAGGCGTCCATGTTGGAGATCAACTCCACTGCACTCGGCGCCTGCAGACGGACTAGGAATCACCTTGCATCCTAATCATTGGGGTTTGTTGACCTGTCAGTCTGTAGCCACCGATTAATGTCGTCCGTCTCGTACACCCACGCTAACACTGACACAACTTACTGCTGCTTGATTTGTTCTCCTTCTCTATGCAAATGACGTCTCTACTCATATCCTGACTTGAGATACCCATGCATAAATTTTGTATGGATCATCTGATATTATTGAGGTGTATTTGAGGTGTATTCAAATAGAATTTGGCTCATCCCTTAGTTCTCTTTGTGTGTGTGTACTGTATTTGCACGCCAAGGAAAGCTATTTGATATTTTCCCCTTGTTCATCAAAATTGTAGGATGAAGTCATCCCCAAATTGTAAAAAAAACTGACATCAGATAGAGGCTTAATACACACACACACACACACACACACACACACACACACACACACACATTACCAGATGAAGTAGGCATATTGATGCAATGCCTCTCCGTTTCCATTTTACCACTCTCTCTTCCTTCTCTCTCTCTCATCCTTCTCACTCTTTCTCTCTCCTCTCTCTCTCTCCCCTTACTCTTTCCTCTCTCCATTCTTCCCTCCCTCTCTGTGACAGTAAATCAGTGCCTCACTCGTTCCTATTTTCAGCCGATAATTAATTTCTGTCAAAAAATCGAATTGATGTGCCGGGATTTGGTGGGCCTTCTGTTTGGTGGGCCTTCTGAAAGTGATAACCAACCACACACAGCCAGCCAGCTGGAGGCAGAAAAGTCTGTAGTAAAACTACTTCAGACTCTGCCCTTTTTAAAAAGAGATTAGTTCACTAAATCACACACAGCGACCACCGGGGCCCCTGATCGCTCAGAACACAGACACCCACAAATGGGAATTTGTTGTGAAGTTGACAAATGATTGAGGCTTTCGCCATCTCTGTCTCTCCTCCGCTTTCAAAGTGTTTTTTAAATTTGTATGTTTGAATGATTTATTGGCAGATTGACTTGTCTCAACCCCCGTCTGCCCTTGAGTGTTAGGCTGTGTTAAAGTGAGCCGTCGCGCTCACTAACTGAAATCTGTTTTTTCTTGCCTCTCTTCCTGTAGTTTTCGCACCAACAAAGGTCTGGGATACTCTGCACACTTTGTGGGCGGCTGTTTGATTGTGACCTCGTTAAAGTCCAAGGGGAAGGGATTCCAGCACTGTGTGAAATATGACTTCAAACCACAGAAGGTAGGCAGACGGCGAGGCCTGCCGACAGACACACGGTCCTGTGGGAGAGACACACACAAACCTAGCACTCATAAAACATAGAAACACGTGCTAAGTAGGACACACAAACATGTTCTCTTTCGCATAGGACACACAGATAACAAATTGTACGCATGCATAGTACACATACACTTCCCTCTTGTCTAGGCCCTTTGGGATGAAGCATAGTCATTTGGTCCTTCCTCTGGGGGCCAGTATTGTCAGAGCAGAAAAGTGAAAAAAGGATAGCAGGAACGAGAGAGAGGGATGATGTAATGGAGCACGACACACAGCCAGACCATAGCACCCAGACCCAGTCAAGCCCAACAGCATTGGTGAGATCCATGGTGCCCCTGGCCAATTAAAACTCGTTATCCCCCGGAGTGGAACAACGCTACTCTACTTCCTCCTCAGACTCAGAACCTCATTCTATCTTTAGGCCTCTGTATTCCACAGTCGGTCTTATCTCCCAAGCTGTCTGCCTGGTAACTCTAATAACCTATTTCACTGGATTTTCCAATGTCTGACAGAAATCTGAGCAGCCGATGTAGGTGGGATTGTAGCCCAAGGGGTTTAGGAGCTGATCGGGCGATGTCCCATGTCTCATAAGGGTAACTCTGTGAAGGCAGCCAGGAATCAGGCTAAATTAAGGCTGGCCAATGCTTTTTTTGGTGGTTTGCAGTCTGCTGCTGCCAATGTGAAACTCATAATAATATAGCCTATTATTCATTGTATCTTGTTAGTAACTTCATTACCATTGTTGTAATTTAAATGATAATTTAAAACAACAACAACAACAACAACAACAACAACAAAAATGTGTGAAACTGGTGAGGTGTTTAGGGTGTCCATAGAAATATAATCTCATTCTAGTGCTGTGGTTAAGTTGTTGTTTCAGTGGTACATGGTGACCATGGTGGTTAAGTTGTTGTTTCAGTGGTACATGGTGACCATGGTGGTTAAGTTGTTGTTTCAGTGGTACATGGCGACCATGGTGGTTAAGTTGTTGTTGTTTCAGTGGTACATGGCGACCATGGTGGTTAAGTTGTTGTTGTTTCAGTGGTACATGGCGACCATGGTGGGTAAGTTGTTGTTGTTGTTTCAGCGGTACATGGTGACCATGATGGTTAAGTTGTTGTTTCAGTGGTACATGGCGACCATGGTGGGTAAGTTGTTGTTGTTGTTTCAGCGGTACATGGTGACCATGATGGTTAAGTTGTTGTTTCAGTGGTACATGGCGACCATGGTGGTTAAGTTGTTGTTTCAGTGGTACATGGCGACCATGGTGGTTAAGTTGTTGTTTCAGTGGTACATGGCGACCATGGTGGTTAAGTTGTTGTTTCAGTGGTACATGGCGACCATGGTGGTTAAGTTGTTGTTTCAGTGGTACATGGTGACCATGGTGGTTAAGTTGTTGTGTGTTGCTGTTTCAGTGGTACATGGTGACCATGGTGGTTAAGTTGTTGTGTGTCTTTCTTTGTTACATGGTGACCATGGTGGTTGTTGTTTCAGTGGTACATGGTGACCATGGTGGTTAAGTTGTTCTGTCTTGTTGTTTCAGTGGTACATGGTGACCGTGGTGGTTAAGTTGTTCTGTCTTGTTGTTTCAGTGGTACATGGTGACCGTGGTGGTTAAGTTGTTCTGTGTTGTTGTTTCAGTGGTACATGGTGACCATGGTGGTTAAGGTGTTCTGTGTTGTTGTTTCAGTGGTACATGGTGACCGTGGTGGTTAAGTTGTGTGTTGATGTTTCAGTGGTACATGGTGACCATGGTGGTTGTTGTTTCAGTGGTACATGGTGACCGTGGTGGTTAAGTTGTTCTGTGTTGTTGTTTCAGTGGTACATGGTGACCATCGTTCACGTCTACAACCGCTGGAAGAACAGTGAGATCAGCTGCTACGTCAATGGAGAGCTCGCCTCCTACGGAGAAATCACCTGGTTCGTCAACACCAGCGACGTAAGTAGCAATCGATCCATACTATACTGATCATCGTTGTTATAATGTTATGTAGTAACCACAAACCTCTACTCTCACACAACCATTCTTACCCATCTATGCTGTGTTATGGGATATTGCTGAACCTAGAAGTTGTGCTAGTGGTTGTTATGCATGTGTGTAACCAAAAGTATATTTTAATGCCAGTTTTCAATCAAAACATTTCTCTGAAGTCATCAATCAATCAACAAGAAAGCCTTGCAGCTGTCCATCCAGAACTCTTCAATTTGAACCATTGTGCTTTGCATAAAAAAGTTTCCACACAAAGACATATGGTATATGTTGTGATTGATATACCACAGAGATCTATTGTTACTGCAGTACAGGTTGTTAGAAGAGGACAGCACCTCCCCACAGGCCCCACTCTTTCTGATTGATTGATATAATCACTGTCTCAGCTGACAGAGGGCTCAGGGGTGAAACCACTCTCTTTATCTCTCTGCCTCTCTCTCTCTCTGTGTCTCTCTCTCTCTCTGTGTCTCTCTCTCTCTCTGCGTCTCTCTCTCTCTCTGCCTCTCTGCCTCTCTCTCTCTCTCTCTCTCTCTCTCTCTCTCTCTGCCTCTCTCTCTCTCTCTCTCTCTCTCTCTGCCTCTCTCTCTCTCTCTCTCTCTGCCTCTCTCTCTCTCTCTCTCTGCCTCTCTCTCTCTCTCTCTCTCTCTCTCTCTGCCTCTCTCTCTCTCTCTCTCTCTGCCTCTCTCTCTCTGCCTCTCTCTCTCTCTCTCTCTCTGCCTCTCTCTCTGCCTCTCTCTCTGCCTCTCTCTCTGCCGCTCTCTCTCTCTCTGCCGCTCTCTGTCGCTCTCTGTCGCTCTCTCTCTCTCTGCCGCTCTCTCTCTCTGCCTCTCGGTCTCCTCACATGGATGGAACTGGGTCTGTAACAGGGAGCGGCAGAGAGAGATACATACAGGGGGGAATAGATGAATAGAAATGTATGTTATCTGTATGCCGATGGTGTGTTGATTCACACTCATTCATGCTGTTTGAGTTGTCATAGTTCTCTTTATTAACGCTTGTTCATTTCTCCTTCCTTGTTTCCTTCCTTCCTCCCTTCAGACTTTCGACAAGTGTTTCCTGGGTTCGTCAGAGACGGCGGACGCCGACCGTGTGTTCTGTGGTCAGATGGGGGCGGTGTATCTGTTTGGCGAGGCCCTCAGTGCAGCCCAGATCCTGGCCATCTACCAGCTGGGGCCTGGTTACAAGGTAGGTAGAGGCAAAGCCCAGTCATCATGCAGTATTCAGTAGTCCCACTATTCCAAAACGCCCTGACATTTGGATACCCAATAGATCAAACAAGGAAGGTCTGCACTCATCAATTTGATGTGAAACATTAATGATTGTGGATCTTCCTCCTTTCTCCTATCATTAATTATTTCAAGATGCACTACAGACTATCACTAGTAGTGTGTAAGGTTTAAACCGAACAGAAAAATATAAATGAAAGTCACACTCAAGTCTCCTGCCTGTTAATTGATTTGACCTCTCTGCCGTCTCTCTCAGGGCACGTTCAAGTACAAGGCTGAGAGTGACCTCCTGTTTGCTGAGCACCACAAGACCCTACTGTATGACGGCAAGCTGTCCTCCTGCATTTCCTTCTCCTACAACCCCCGCGCCACTGACGCTCAGCTGTGCCTGGAGTCCTCCCCCAAGGACAACGCCTCCATCTTCGTCCACTCGCCACACGCACTCATGCTGCAGGTACGATCGCACGCACAGAAATGTGTTTTTGGCAGTGCTACTGTAGCATAATGTAAACCATCTAAGCTAGACATCGAGTCAATGTTGAAAGAAGTTATCAATCCACCCTGAATAATGGCACTTCTGCAGGTTATTCTTATCCCCTACTCAAGTGCCTCGGCCGCTTGTTCCACACACACACACACACACACACACACATACGTTTTGTTCTTCTATCTTCACGGGGGATCTACAATTAATTTCCATTCAAAATCCTATTGGTCCTGACCCTTAACCCTTAACCCTAACCTGTAACCCAAGCACACACACACACACCTTCAGACAGATAATGAAGCACCTCCATCCGGCTCTATCTACCTCTAATTAAAGGAAAAGTTCACCCATTTTGAATGTTATATTGTTTTCGTGCATCTCTGAGTGATGTTCTATCGATTCCCTGTGTCATTTCATGATTTCATTGCCATTATTGCCATTCAAGCAGGCAGAAATCCGTCTCGTATGAAGTAGCACTGTGTTAAAGTCACTCTCACTACACTGGAAGTTAATAGGAATACGACTTTTAGATCGCCAAAATGTCTATCATACATGTCAGATTTCAATACTGGCCGAAGTCATAATTCGGGAGGATACCTTCTCTCCAATGTGAATGCTGATCATATTTCTGTGATATTCCTACCTCTAGAAATGTGTAATTTAATGGAGGGCCTAGCACATTTTTCCCATTTGCCTGCCTCTTTAGTCCAGAGTGCATTGCATGGTGCCGTTGTCATAGAGATTAGAGGTAAGAGATAGGAATCCAACGGCAGTCTGCTGGTTGGGAACGTATCCAACAAATTTGTCCCAGAATCGGCCCAGAATGCACCGCGTAGCCCATTTGATGTAGCATGGGCAACTTTTCCCATCTCCTCAAAAGTATATCTGCTGGTGTGAATTTCAGACTCCACTCGGTGAGGCACATATACATAGACTTTAAATCACTGGCCACTTTAATAATGGAACACTAGTCACTTTAATAATGTTCACATATTTTGCATTCCCCATCTGTTATGCATGTACTGTATTCTATACTATTCTACTGTATCTTAGTCTATGCCGCTCTGACATTACTCATCCTAATATTTATATATTCTTAATTCCATTCCTTTACTGTAGATTTGTGTGTATTGTTTTTGAAATGGTTGGATATTACTTGTAAGATATTACTGCACTGTTGGAGCTAGAAACACAAGCATTTCACTACACCCACTATAACATCTGCTAAACACGCGTATTTGTGACATAGAATTTGATTTGACATCGATCTGCAGGTTGAACATGGTGAGGTTGTAGTCTCCTACATTGATAGTGCAGTTTGTTTAGGGGATTTTACAGCAAACTAGCTACGTGCTGATTTTTGTGTTTGGTATTATTGTGTGCAGCTACGTTTGCTAGCAAGATATCCAGCCAGCCCATAGAGAGCATTGCATTGTGGATTTTGTCGTAAACTTGAGCTACAACAGATTTCCACAACAATTTTCCATGTTGCTACCAACCTTATTATAACGCTAAAATGAAACATTTGTTCACAAAAAACATTGTTCTCACATAGTGGTGTTATTTAACACTGTAAATGAAAGGGTGGATTGTTCCTTTAAGATAGAGGTGAGAATGAACCACTCTGCACCTGGCTGGCTAGCAGGCTGGGAACAGAACACTACCCTGTTCTATTACTCAATTAGATCTGCCAACCAGTCATTTCTATATTGAACCAAGGTGGTGTTTCCTGAGTTTTCTTGAAGCACTTTATTATATTATACAATATTTTATTTGACCTTGTAGTTACTGAGGATAATGAGTTAATTTATTTATGAGGTCAAGTAAATTGGCACGTTCTGGTGGCTACTTGTTACCATGTAAGTTCCAGGTAGCAACAACTAGATGACAAGTACTGTAATGAAAGTGCTTCACAAATGTATTTCTCTCCAACTCTCATTCAAATCCATATTTTTGACTTTCTTTATCACAGAAGGTCGTCTGCAGGCCTGATTAAATGCACATTAGGAAACACACACACACACACACATACACACACACACACACACACACACACACACAGCTGTCCTTTTTATTTAATTACTTTGAATTCTCCTATTGTCTCTCTCACTGTAATTGAGTTTTGTCTCTGAGCCTCACAGCGCGTTTAGTCAACGCATGAGCTCCTTTGTCTTTCTGAGGCAGCTCGGCCTGTGTGTTTGTACACGCGCACACACACACACACACACACACACACACACACACACACACACACACACACACACACACACACACACACACACACAGACCCCATCGTCTATTGTTAGCACATTGTCAGTATTCCATACATGGACGTGTGTCTGTAGCTTAGTGTCCTCTACGTATGTGTTCACAATGACTATTGGCTTGTTTAGTTGGTAGATGGAACCGTAAACACACAAGGAAAAGGGCCTTGCTCATAATGGCACATTTAGCTGCTCTGGGATCTGACCGTAAGAAACCACGAAAATATTCTATCCACAGAACTCATTTAGCAAAACCCTCATCAGGGTAAGCAGACTAGACACCTGAGCCATGTTGCCTCGGAGACTAACTCAACCTCGCGGTAACGCACCCGCCACTCAGCCCGTCACCGTTAGCGACAGGTGTAATAGTGCTCTAAAGGAGAAAGATGTTCAGAGGCGTTATACTGTGTTTCTCAACACCACACCAGGTGTACAAGGGAGAAATGTGACACCGCCTCCAATCCGCGTTGTTTTCCACCTGAGACGAAAGCAGAAGCAGACCGACAAGACCCAGCCTTTGTCTCCAGTCCATAGGGTTCTGATAGGGTTCTGATTGTACCGTATTTCTACCCCTGATCCTTGTGTATGTATTCCTCCCTTCTTCAGGATGTGAAGGCTGTGGTGACCCACTCGGTCCAGAGTGCCATCCACTCCATCGGGGGAGTGCAGGTCCTCTTCCCCCTGTTTGCACAGCTGGATCACCTCCAGCACACCAGCGATGAACTGGACACCTCTGTCTGGTAGTGGACTACTGTCTTATTCTATTCGTCGATTGATTGACTTTATTTAGTTATTTTAAAATACTGTACACATCTGTGCGTAGCCATGTGGGAGAAAGTGCATTGTGTTGATGGGGGCGGTGTTTGAACTCGCCCTGCAGTCTGGAGTATTTTGCTTTTCACTAAGTAGAAGTTGTTTTGTTCATTCAATGGATTCAACCATGCATGATGGCAGCGCAAATGGCAATCACAAGGTTGTCTTGTCCTACTCACTAAACCTGGATACCTGCTGTGAATATTAGTGCCCTAGTCCTTCAGTGATGTTGTCTTGTCCTACTCACTAAACCTGGATACCAGCTGTGAATATTAGTGCCCTAGTCCTTCAGTGATGTTGTCTTGTCCTACTCACTAAACCTGGATACCTGCTGTGAATATTAGTGCCCTAGTCCTTCATTGATGTTGTCTTGTCCTACTCACTAAACCTGGATACCTGCTGTGAATATTAGTGCCCTAGTCCTTCAGTGATGTTGTCTTGTCCTACTCACTAAACCTGGATACCAGCTGTGAATATTAGTGCCCTAGTCCTTCAGTGATGTTGTCTTGTCCTACTCACTAAACCTGGATACCTGCTGTGAATATTAGTGCCCTAGTCCTTCAGTGATGTTGTCTTGTCCTACTCACTAAACCTGGATACCAGCTGTGAATATTAGTGCCCTAGTCCTTCAGTGATGTTGTCTTGTCCTACTCACTAAACCTGGATACCAGCTGTGAATATTAGTGCCCTAGTCCTTAAGTGATGTTGTCTTGTCCTACTCACTAAACCTGGATACCTGCTGTGAATATTAATGCCCTAGTCCTTCAGTGATGTTGTCTTGTCCTACTCACTAAACCTGGATACCTGCTGTGAATATTAGTGCCCTAGTCCTTCAGTGATGTTGTCTTGTCCTACTCACTAAACCTGGATACCAGCTGTGAATATTAGTGCCCTAGTCCTTCAGTGATGTTGTCTTGTCCTACTCACTAAACCTGGATACCAGCTGTGAATATTAGTGCCCTAGTCCTTCAGTGATGTTGTCTTGTCCTACTCACTAAACCTGGATACCAGCTGTGAATATTAGTGCCCTAGTCCTTCAGTGATGTTGTCTTGTCCTACTCACTAAACCTGGATACCAGCTGTGAATATTAGTGCCCTAGTCCTTCAGTGATGTTGTCTTGTCCTACTCACTAAACCTGGATACCAGCTGTGAATATTAGTGCCCTAGTCCTTCAGTGATGTTCTCAATCATGGCTTTGTGGCTTTTGTCTGCCCTCAAGGGGAAGGTGTTGCATAGATTGTGTTCTCACAGCAGAATGGTAGAATGGTGACACCCTCATTATATTAGCCATTACTATAGGATAAACCCTGTAAGGGGCAAGTCTTACTCAGCAGATAACCACTCTCTCGCTCCCCCCCCCAGTTGCACTTTGCTGTCCTTTGTGATGGAGCTGCTGAAGAACTCTGTGGCTATGCAAGAGCAGGTCCTGGCTTGCAAGGGCTTCCTGGTCATCGGTTACACCCTGGAGAAGGTGAGAGACGTGATACACTCACCACCACCCCCCTCGCCAGAGACACATTCACACTCTGCAGTCTTCCTCTCGTCCGTCCTAATTGCTGTTCTGTGCTGAAATTGAAAGGTGGATAATATGATTTCCCAGCACTCTGTCCATTACATCAGAGAGGAGCAGATAGTGAGCTGTCTGTCCTTCAGCCTCAGTGCTGTGCCCTCCAATTCCATACTGCATTTGTCTGTTCTGAGACCAGTGCTAAACGCCCCTACATCTGGTAGCTTGTTGATTGTGTCCGAGTGTGTGTGGTCAGGTATACAGGTTACTCTAAATGTCTATTTACATCTAAGGCTCTAATTGCTTAGCTGCATTTAGAGGTTACAGTGGGCTTGTTAGACACCGAGTTAACCTGATTCACCTTTCTCTCTGTGCGTGTCCTCTGCTCCCTCCCTCTCCTCCCTCCTCTGTAGTCTTCCAAGGTGCATGTGACTCGGTCCGTCCTGGACATTGTGCTGGCCTTCGCCCGTTACCTCAGCAACCTGCAGAACGGCGTCCTGCTGCTCAAGCAGCTGTGTGACCACATCCTGTTCAACCCTGCCATCTGGATCCATGCCCCTGCCAAGGTAAGAGAGGAGAGGTACTGGCACAGGAACACACACATGTGCAGGCAGGTAGACGCATGCACGGTGACACACACATGCACGGTGACACACAGTCAAGGACACAGTTGTGCAAGCAGGTAGGCACATGAAGGCAAACACACACACACACACACCCATCCATCTCTGTCCATCCCATCATCATCCTTTCATACTCTAGTCCTTGTGTCTCTCCTCCAGTACATCAGAGCGACAGCCCACCATTCAGTAGGTTAGGCTATTGGATTTTATTTCTGCCTCACCTCATGCTCGGTTTTTCACCTCAAATCAAATGTTGTTTGTCACATGCGCTGAATGTAGACCTTACAGTGAAATGCTTACTTACAAGCCCTTAACAAACAATGCAGTTTTAAGAAAAATAAGTGTTCAGTAAAAAATAGATAAGTAAAAAAATATATATATTTAATAATAATATATGAAGTAACAAATAATTAAAGAGCTGTAGTAAAATAACAATAGCGAGGCTATATACAGGGGTACCGGTACAGAGTCAATGTGCAGGGGGCATCGGTTAGTCGGCTGTATGTGTTCTTACGTACGTACACGCGCGTGTGTGTGTGTGTGCATGCACCCCCCAGGTGCAGTTGGTGTTGTACACCTACCTGTCCACAGAGTTCATCAGCACGGTGACCATCTACAACGCCATCCGCAGGGTGGGCACGGTACTGCAGGTCATGCACACGCTCAAGTACTACTACTGGGTCGTCAACCCCCAGGACCGCAGCGGAGTCACGCCCAAGGGCCTCGGTAAGAGAACACACACATGCCTCCCTACACACACACACCGCACTCTTTCATATTTCCACTAACACACACTTTTCTACACACACTGATACAGACGGGTACCTCTCCTCCCCTAGACCAGTGTTGCTGTAGTGTTGACATGGAAGTTGAGCAGCACGCTGCTTTTGCTGTGTGGACCTGGGTCCATCATCCAGTCCTTTGTGTCCCCTGCAGAATGTGCTTTCCTGTCCTTCTTGTACCTATGTTGTCTGCTAAACCTAGAATAAACATGTTGTATTGTCTACCTACAGCTGTGCACACTGCATCGCGTCCTAAATAACATCTTTTTGACAACAGACCTTCTCTAATGACTTTATCTCTGCGTGTGTGTCTGTGTGTGTAGACGGTCCGAGACCCAACCAGAAGGAGATCCACTCTCTCAGAGCCTTTCTGCTGCTGTTTGTGAAACAACTCATAATGAAGGTTAGTTTATAAAGTGTATCTAATGAGAATCTCGTTTGATATTCAAAATAATATATATATTTAGCCTTTTTGCACCTTAATTTCCAATAACTATGATCGGTGAAAAGATAGATTTATATTCTGTACTCTCTCTTTTCAGGATTACGGAGTGAAGGAAGATGAGCTTCAGAGTATTCTCAACTACCTGCTCACCATGCATGAGGTGACAACTAAAAGATCATTCAAAATATCATGTCCTATACAGTGCACTACTTTTATACAATAGATACTTTATTGTGAAGAGTATGCAGCTGCACCATGCAGTGTCCACTCTCCAGGAATTCCTGTTCGTTCTTACTCGATGCTCCTTTACAGTTTTGAGGTATAAAACTGCCCACTAGGTGGCAATCTAAGCCAACAGCTCCGGCCTCCCAGACCCTCTCTCCTCTGTGCTATAGATAGACAGACCAATCACACTGTGCCGGGGAACCGACCAGGCTCTTTTTAACCGTTGCCCAGTTTCACCAAGCCCTCCCTCTCACAGAAGCCTCTGTGTTTACACTGCAGTGATGCATAGAGAAATGATGGTGCTGTAAAACAAGCAGGAATGATCCCTGCAGGAACAAGGGGATTAACTGCTCTCCTTCAGCAGCTCTGCAGTCTTCTGTGGATTGTTCATTCATCAGATAATTCCCTTGTTTCCGTGTATTATTCATTCCGTCAACATTCGTTATCAACGACTAATGATCTGTTTCCGTAGCTAATCAAGATGGAAACCGGTTTGATCTTTGATGTTGTGTGTCACCAATTAATTAATAATTAGTGCGAAAATAAACAGTTAATTATTGCACTTACATGGTCAATTCCTGTGTTTGTGGGTACTCTGCATCCATGTGGGTGTCTGTACAGTAGGGTGTGTTTTGGTGTCTGCTTCATGATGATACATGGCGTAACAGCACACCCACTAGCCACACTATTCATCTCCCGTTGGGTTGCATGACTCCACAGTGAAAGGCGGTGCTAATTGCGAGCCCATTAGCGCGCGCACACACACACTATTTATCATATTGCTAATAATGCTAACAACAGGGCCTCCTCCCTGATCTGATTAATTCAATTCAGTACAACTGTATTTATTTTCCCAGGACGACAATCTAATGGATGTGCTTCAGCTGCTGGTGGCTCTGATGTCGGAGCATCACGGCTCCATGGTGCAGGCCTTTGATCAGCGCAACGGAGTACGGTGAGCTTCAGGAATAGAATGACCCGCCGCCCATCACAGAGCTCCAATGGGAATGTCCGTTCCAGTCGTTTGACTTCTATGACGGTACTGTAACTATAACGTCATCTCCCGTGGCACAGGCCCTGCGGCCTCTGAGAACAAGATCGCTGTGATTGTGAGCCTACTTTGTGTGTGCCGTCGAAATGGTACCGTGTTACATTTGTAGTGCCGGAGACTGTACCCTATTTCCTGTATAATAGTGCACTACTTTTAACCAGAGGCTATAAAGGGACTAGGCTGCCATTTCAGATGTGCCCTTGTGGTTCTGTTTGTGTTTCATGAAGCCAAAATGAAGCCAGATGACACCGAGGCCAATACAGATGGTTTACTGGCTTCATTTGATCCTTTATCTGCAGGACTATTGACATTCGGCGACGACGGCGCACAAGATTTATGTAGCTTATATAGTCACCCTGTTTGCATTCTCTGTCACAGGGGGTTAAATGTAGTGTGTCAACCATGCATGTCTGGGCTGGTGTCTGATATAGGCCCACTTTAAAGGCTTCTGGAAATCTTTGTCTGACGCGCATTTTGGGTGCCTTGTCATTTTACTAGCCACTCATAAAGGCTCCAACCACCTCTATTTTACGACCCAAGTAGATGTCCTATACAACTGTATAGTAGGTTCACAAAGCAGATATAATCTGTCATGAAGTGATTCTGTAAATGTTTGGTTCTGATACACTCTTAGGTTTTATAATTTGAGAAACTGTTAAATTTGCTTAAATATGTTAAATTTGTTATTCGTGTGTTTTTCTTTGTTTCTGTACAGGGCCATTTACAAGCTGCTGGCTTCCAACAGTGAAGGAATCAGAGTTCAGGCACTCAAAGTCTTGGGCTACTTCCTCAAACACTTGCCCGCTAAGTAAGAACTCTGTGTTGCTGTCACTTACCTTGTACTCTTGTCTGTAGGATATTATTAAGAATTGTCTGTACGTTTGGTCACATTAAAGCACTCAATTCTGCCTTGAACATTAAAAGCACATTTGTTCCAGATTAAAGAAGGACTCAGTTAGACTCAGTCATTGATGTAATTATTCCTATTCTATAGTCATTTACCTTCAGGCAGCCAAAAGGGTTTTCAATTCAAAATGGCCTCTCCTCAGTTATATATTTCTAAGAGCCAAATCCCATCATGGAGATGAGTATCTACAGAGAAAAGGGTCTCATTCAGGTGGAGGTCGATATCTAATCCTCGTTCAGCCTGCGTACCGTAGTAAAATGAATAGCTGGTATTAAAGCCCCTTCTATTTCTCTCTCTTTGGAGAGTAAATTGCCTCTAGTTGTGTAGAAGTGTTTTAGATAACAAATTAGCCACTCGTAAGCCTCCTTTGGTTCAGTGACCAATTAAGATGTCGAAAGACAACAACCCAGGATGAAATACAGTGCAGGTCTCATTGAGGCTCTATTTCCAATTCTACTGATTCCTTTTTGATCCCCCAAACTTTTGATCAGTGGTAGTACATATTCCCCAGCGTCATCCTCATCCCCAGCTTCATCCTCAGCTCTAGCCTCATCCTCAGCCCCAACATTTCACTGAAAGTTGAAAGTTGGAATAGTAGAATGCACAAGCTTGTCAGAAATGTCCAGATCAACTAGCCCATGTCAGCTAACATTTTTTATCTAGGTTTTTTAGCCCATAGATGTTGTTGTAATGTCTGAGTCACAGAGATATCACATGAAAACACATTGGACATGCTTTAAACCTGCAACATTTGCTCTGCACCCCATTAAAAAAAGTCAAATTGCAGGAAATACTCTTTAAATTTGCAACATTTTCTCTCCACCAACAAGAGGTGACTGAACAGTTTGTCATAAACAGTGCTTGTGCCCTTAGAAATCGATGTGGGCATGCGTGCGTGTGTAGAGGATGTTCCCTAATGCTGGAAGGGGGGCCTGAGAGAAAAAGTCTGAGACAGTCAGACTCTTTGCTGTCTGACTAATACTAGCTTTATCATCCCAGAATATCTACAGATGAGTGATACTCAGAGATGAAAGCTTTGAGGGATACTTGTCTTTGAAGGGTCCTGACAGGCCTCTGCAGGGTTGCTTTTTTTCATGTCTTTCAACTGTGTTCAAATGTGTTCTGATGCACTGGTAAACTTACACAAGCGGCGGTTCACAAACATTCATAGTCCGTGACTCACCCTATGGCTTCGGGAATTTTCCTTGTCTGTCCTCAACCATTCCTTGACCGACAGCCCAAAATGGAATATGTACTGCCCAACATTTTGGAAACATTGCTTGCTATACCATACAATGGTGCCAATTAATGCTTTTGTGAATTTATAGTTTAACTGTCTAGGTAAAATGTTTGCATGTAATTAAGTGCAACACGATACACTGTGGATACAGTGATCAATGCGCTGGTACCAAATGTCAATGGATACTCACTGACCGTTTGACCCTTGACCTTTGTTCCAGGAGGAAGTCAGAGGTCATGCTGGGTCACGGGCTCTTCTCCCTGCTCAACGAGCGACTGATGCTCCACTCCAACCAGTTCAGCATGACAACCTACAACGTGCTCTTCGAGGTCAGTTTAGTCCCTCTCTCGTCTCTTCCTTGCCGTGTATGTGTAGGAGAGTCTATCTGAAAATGTAGTGGTTGACATACGAAGCTATTTTCTCTTTGCCTCCCCCATAAATCCTAATACTAACTGCCCTCCATTTTGTATTTGCATTGGCTGATGATTTCCGTCACTGTATTAGTTCAGTTATACATGCACTGATTACACATGAATTAATTCTGAGAACACATTATTTAGATTAGAAGTGTGTTTTCTGAATGATTTAACGCTTTTATAGTTTGTTTGATTAAGTTGTATAGAACGTGTAGTTAAACTCTAGTTTTCCTGCGGCCTGCGTCAGCTCTAGCTCTTCTCCTTCTGTCTGGACCTGAATAGCATATCCCTTCTGAAAACATTTCAGTCCGTTTTGGTTCTATTATTACCCATTGGTAAGAACTTAACTCAAATGATGGTCATTTGTGTTAATGTATCTATGTTATAATGGCATACCAAGACTTTTGATGGACATTAATACACACTATATTAAACTCCACAGGAATCATTGTATCTGACCTTGTAAATGACGTATTTTGACACACAGAAGTATATGGGATTGACAGGAGAAACTGGGGGAATTTCATGTATTTCTCCTCTGCTGTTACTGTGAGATATTGCCGTCTATTCGATTCGTCACTGATTCTTGTTACCTATTTCTTCTGTAAAGACTTGGTGAACACATACGAACATATGTGGATTTCTGTATGGCCCAATGTACCTCTTCCCTGGTGCTGTTAGTATGAGCTATAGATGCAGAAAAGTATTTATGTAAATCTCATTTCTCCCTTTTCTGTGCAGATCCTGGTTGAACTGAATACTGTGGAATTGCAATGTGGAACTCATGTACTTCTTGGTGCTGTTACTATGATCTATAGATTCACATAAAAGTATTTATGTCTCTCCTCTATTTCTCCCTTTTCTCCCCTCGTCTCTTCTTTCTCTCTCTCTCCTTCTCCGTAGATCCTGACCGAGCAGATCTGCACTCAAGTGATCCATAAACAGCATCCGGACCCCGACTCCAATGTGAAGATTGTCAACCCGCGTGAGTCACCCCTCGGCATCCCACCACTAAATAAATCACCTTTACCTACCGCTGCATGCTTGACCAGACCTAGAGAGCCTCCTCTCCCTTACGGCCGCTGCCAGTGTTATATACTGGCCAACAAATGTGGAGCATAAATTGAGGCTAAAAAACTATACTACTCAAACGGTATGTGATCATATACGATTAGGCTAATAGTGGTCGTGTTGGGCTATAAGATTCAGCTGGTACATTTTAAGTCCATCGTTTTTTTGAAAAAATAATCAAGACGAGTAGCTATTGAGAGAAAAAAAAGCTACGTAAATGAAATGATATTGTGATAGTACATTTACAAAAAAGAATGTTTCACAGCAAATTAAAGTTGTGAAATATCAGTTTTATTCAGTTGATGTTCACTCAACAGCTGAAGTGCATCGTTAAACACCTCATGAAATCAACACCAGGCCCTGCGGCGTTATATAATGTTAATAAGAAGCCTTTTCCTACTTTTGAAACTCAACTGTCATTTTTCAAAAGTTAGGTATTTGATCCCATCCGGGAAATGATGCAACAAGCTTACATGGCAACTTAATATTTCATTAAGTTGATATACTATTGCATTATGTGGTGTTTTTAATAAGAGTTTAGAGGAACAGGAATTTATAGTTCAAAATGTATCGCACAGACAAATGTACTGTTTTTCTGGGAAATTAGAAACATTTAAAATGGTTTGAATTATGGTCCTGTCTTCTGCAAAGGGTTTCTCATTTGATGTTTATCTTTTTAATATTCTGATAATGTACACATACAGTAATTTAAAGTAATACCCCCAGAGATGTAGCAGTTTCCCTTTACTACCAGTGGCATACATGCCTCATTAAGAGGGACAACGTCCATGCTTAGTTTCTGTTTGATGCAACGTAACAAGCCCATAGCAACCTCATTGCTTTGATCAATGTACTTGTCTCATCCTGTCCTCGTCTAGTATTTTCAGACCATTACTTACCTCTAATTTCACATGCCTGCTCTCAAAACCTTTTCATATGTGGGAGAATCAACTTCCCCAGCTGTGGCGGAGAGGGGGGAAAATAACTGAGTCAGGCTGAAATCACAACCGAGGTTTACTTGGACCCTGCTCTAATCGTACAATTTAGCCTCATTTGTGTGTGTGTGTGTGTGTGTTACACATCTCATAGTCACACATTGATTAGCAAAGGCCCTTTATTGTGGTAAAGGCATCCAGTCGTGTGCAGCGTAAACTACATGGAGACAGTCCTATGTGCTTTTTGCATGTGAACTGAACACACTTTATGGGAGTTCTGAGCCATGGGAGCACCATGGAGTCTGTTTCTCCTTTACTGTAGCTGCCTGCGTTCTCTTCTTGATGTTATCTGCTCTGAAGCCTCAAAATGGGCCTGATTGCAGTCTTTAGTAACGTCAGAGCGAATCAAACAAACTAAGGAAGTACCGTTTCCCTTAAATTAACTCCATGGAAAGAACCCAAGACCAAATGGGGGGAAAAAAGACCCCATACTCACATCCCTCCATCCCCCAGTAACATGCAGAGGTCATTTTCTGGCAGTGAGAGTTCAGTGATTCATAATTTGATTGACTAAGGCGTATAGAAACAACAAACGTCTGGGCTGCGAGGGGTCCTTGTTTGTTACCATCGGTTACCACCAAGGTCCAAGACGACAAAGTGAAATCATAACCCCCCCCCCCTTCCTGACTCAAGCTAAATGGACACTGACATAGTCTATATAATTCATCTAAACAGCCAGTCTCTTTAGGTTAACTAAAGAAAGGGTTCCAGGAAGCCTGCATAGGACTTTGGCAGGCGTGGTACACAAACAAACACACACACACACACACATCTCTGAGTTGAAACAATATCAAACTTAGTTTGATCGTTTCCACCACATAGATGTTGAGGTGTCTGCTGACAGTGAAATCAAGATGGCTTGTGACACAATGATTCACACATGTTGAGATGAATTGTCTGATTGTGTCGTTGAATTGTGGTCTGACTCTTACTCCCTCTGCAATTGATTTGTTTTCTTGGAAAGTGTGTTCATTTGAAAAATCTGTTATTTTTTTGCTATTTAGGATACACAATTTGAATCACTGATAGGGAGTAAAATGGTATTATTCAGTATCAATATTAAGAGATTTTTAAATGTTTTAAAATCAGTATTGTAGCATTTCACAATTTTCATACTACTTTCAAAACAACCAGAATTTATTTAAATGTATTCATTTATTTAAATGAATTCTCAGATTCTGTCTCTTGCTTAATCACTTCTTATTTGGTGAATCAGTATTAAAAACTCCTTATTTTAATGAAGATATCATACTATGAGAGACAACAGTCTGTTCTCTGCATTCCTCTGCTGACCGTCTGTTCTGTACGACCCGAGTCAGTAACCCTGCAGGGAAAGTAGTGCGTCTGTGTGTACTAAACCGTGTCAGACACCGTAACGGGGCATTAACAGAACGTGTTTTCCTGTGTTATGACAGAGGTCCTGAAGGTGATCGCTGCCCTGCTGAAGAACTCTCCCCTCTCCCCAGAGAGCATGGAGGTGCGCAGGGTCTTCCTGTCAGACATGATCAAACTGTTCAATAACAGCAAAGATAACAGGAGGTAAGGAACGTAACAGCCCTGAAGTGTACTACCAAGTACACCACATTCTAGTACACTACATAGTACACTACGACAGGGTCTTCCTGTCAGACATGATCAAACTGTTCAATAACAGCAAAGATAACAGGAGGTAAGGAACGTAACAGCCCTGAAGTGTACTACCAAGTACACCACATTCTAGTACACTACATAGCACACTACGACAGGGTCTTCCTGTCAGACATGATCATGATCTGTTCAATAACAACGTATATAACAGGAGGTAAGGAACGACTCAGCCGCGGAGTGGACTACTCTACAATAGACTACCACTAAACAAGAACTGGGTTCAAATAGAATTGAGAAAGCATTCAAATACTTTCAGGGTTTGCTTGAGCCCCCCTGGAGTGCCAGGTGGGCGGAGCTTTGCAGTTTTGCGACTATTCCATTGGTTCAGTTGCGCCAGGCAACCTCTCTCAAGCGCAATCAATCCACTCTAGGGAGTATTTGAAAGGAAACAAATACTATTTGAACCCAGGTCGGCACCAATATCACTTCAGTACAGCCCTCTGGTTGAGTTCAGGACGTTTTCCTGGCATACATTCCCTCTCCGATTACATCTCCCAGTTCCTCATGCTGGCGCCGTGCTGGGGCTTTACTGCAGTGAGGCCAACAAGCTTTGTCCTTCATATGCTCAGAGTACAGGATGTTTTGAAGATGTGTGATATTGTGTATCTGTACACTACATGAGTGTGCTGTGTATGTAGAATTGTTTTCAAATGTTTGTGTGTATGCACGCACATACAGTACTGAGTCTTCGGAGCGCTCATATCTGTGTGTGTTTGTGTATGTCTATCAGGAGCCTGCTACAGTGCTCGGTGTGGCAAGATTGGATGCTCTCTCTGTGCTTCATCAACCCCAAGAGCAGCGAGGAGCAAAAGGTCACTGAGATGGTGTACGCCATCTTCCGCATCCTGCTCTACCACGCCATCAAGTACGAGTGGGGCGGCTGGCGCGTGTGGGTGGACACCCTGTCCATCACCCACTCCAAGGTCAGAGAGCTCATTAACCCCGTCAGACGGTCAACCAAACTCTGTCTCACGGAGAGCACCAGGGCTTCTGGATAGGCTTCTATACGTCTCTGTGGATTGTCGACTCTTTCTCTTGCTCTTCCAATCTATTTGTGCTACATCCTTTTCTCTTTTTCATTATTTTGTGAACACACACACTCCCTGCTCTCATTCCCTCTCCTCCTACTTTCTCTCTCTTTCTTTAGCACGCTGAAATTAGACTCCACTCACCTCGCTGCCCTTTCTCCTACCTCAGCTTCTCCAGGGCGCTCAGCCGTCAAGATCTATCTCAACTCTCTATCCAACCAGTTTTAAGTTGGATCCTGACATAACAGTCTCAGAGGAAATGTCCAAAGATCCCTCCTAGCCTCAATGACCCACTCATAGATTAATAGTGACTGACTAACAGAGAAGTGCCTCTCTCTCGGTGCCCGTCAGATCGAGCCTGGTGGAAATCTTGTGCTGATTATGATGTGAAAACGGCTGTGTGCTGGCTTAATGGAATCAGTTATTTTTCCTCTTCCATCCCTTCTAGTAATTTATTTATGTATTGAGTTTCCCACTCTTTAGTTAAACATAAACTGCCGGCTCTTCTTATTTCAGAAACTCAATTTAAAAAAGAGGCTGTTTAAAAATGAATTGTTGATATTGGATTACGGAGCCAGGTTCCAAGGCAGTGAAGTAATTTGGTCGGCGTCGGATTGTGGTGTGGGTGGTTTATAAAGCTTGGCAGATTGAAGGTTGGTTGAGGGATACTAGGCTATTTTTGTGTTGAGGTGGATGTCTATGGAGTTCTGAGGATGTAGTGATGGATAAAGGCCACTAGGGGGCACAGTTACACCATTTGGCACTGTCTCTCTCCTTCTCAGGACTGAAGTTGGTTGGCTTGGTTGCACAGTATTTGCGAGACCAAAAGCTCTCGACCTCAACATTTACGTACCCCACCTCAACCCTGTCCGTGTGTACCCAACCTAAAGGTTGTATGCGAAAAAATTACTTTGTGTATCCACTATCATATCTGACTGAAGGATTTCTCATATCATTGGTAAGGACAGTACTGAGTAAATATGTAGTTGTGGAGACGTGGAAAAAAACAAAAAACAAAGACCGCTACAAAATGATATCACTGCCAATTCTGGCTAGACTGTTCCAAATGGTTCTGCTGCCGTTTCTGCATTTTTGCCTTGGGACTTTAAGTCTCTTATCGTGAAAGTAATTTTTCAGTCATTTCCTTTTTGTGATGTAATTTTGTACTAAAGCTGTTCATAGACAAATGATAAGGACTATTTCACTTCAGAGTTTTACACAAGCTTAAACATCAAACCACGATGATTGCTTTCTACACTGTAGCAGTAAATACACAGCATTTATTCACGAGAACTTTAAAACATGTTCTTTTTTCCATGAAAGCACACCATGAATGATTCTTCACATATTTATTGATATATTGTATATTAAAGAATAGTTTTGCAGAAACATTACCCTTTTAAATTAGCTGGGAGCGGATGCGAAGACACATGTTAAAAGTCATAGGCTTGTCCAATTGACATCAGTCCTGTGCAGTACAAAATAAACCCAAAGTGACTGTTTATTTGTAAATAACACCTTGTGTGTTTAGGGTTGTGTGTCGCCCCGAGCTTATTGCTGTAGCACGTTGCACATGGCCACAATCACACGCTGCTCTGTAGTTTCACTTTACGACACTGCCATACCAGCCGCTGTGCAAAAATGTGTGCGACTGAGTAGTGGAATTGATCATTCTCTTCAGTACTGGACAGATGGTAATTGCCCTTTCCCATAATTGCACAAGATTAATGCTCTCGCTGCTTAGCTCTGTTTACAGTGCCCCAGCACTAATCTAAAAACAGCACCACACACACACACACACACACACACACACACACAGAGGGTCCCATGCAGTCTTTGAATTGGGTAGGTGCGGCGGGCGCTAGCCATCCAGATACATGCATTTGCTATAAAAAAAAAAGCTGGAGAAGCTCAATTGCAATTTTATTGTCCGGTTTGATAGATTTCCTGCCACCTCTGTAGCACCAGAGCTGTTTGTCACTGTTGCTCTCTCCTCCCACGGCTGCTGTGTGTGTGTGTGTGTGTGTGTGTCTACCACTCTCTCCCTCTACCCACACACATTGTCTCCTCCTTCGCTCTGAGGTTTCTAGAAAGCCTATTCTGAACACATTGAATATTCATCCTGAGCTGCACCTCAACAATCAGAGAAACAAGGCCTCATCAATTTAACCAGCCCACCGGGAGCATCCTGATAAATACAGACACGCATTCAGAAGTATCTACATACTCTATACACACACCTTCTGCTATGCATCTAGGCCTCTATCCATGTCATGTTTTATTTGCAGTTTGGAACACATTGTGTACATTATGCAGTTGAAAATAAGTGCCTCTGTTTCTTATGTGGATTTTTATGAAAATTGCATCAATTAATTTATACTTTTCCCACAAAAATAGCGTTGTGTTTTTAAGTCATATGATTTCTTATTACATGAACACTGACTCCTCTATCACTGATTTATTACTTACAGTGGGGCAAACAAGTATTTAGTCAGACACCAATTGTGCAAGTTCTCCCACTTAAAAAGATGAGAGAGGCCTGTAATTTTCATTATAGGTACACTTCAACTATGACAGACAAAATGAGGAAAGAAAATCACATTGTAGGATTTTTAATGAATTTATTTGCAAATGATGGTGGAAGATAAGTATTTGGTCAATAACAAAAGTTTATCTCAATACTTTGTGATATACCCTTTTGGCAATTACAGGCCTCTCATCTTTTTAAGTGGGAGAACTTGCACAATTGGTGGCTGACTAAATACTTTTTTGCCCCACTGTACATTATTACAGTGAAATCACCTCTGCCTAATGTAGTCTTCCTGCTGTTTTCAAATCTATAATTCTGGTTAAATAAGGTGATATTAGACATTCACTTCTAGCTTCTTTTTTTAATCATAATCACCAAACCTGTATACGTCAGTGGTGGAGAAGACTGGGTTTTCATCCTCCATCCGTATTTACAGTAGTGGGTTAAATGAACTGTACTACAGTATATTTAACATGGGGGCGATAGAGTGAGATTTTCAGAAATCGCTTCCATCTTTCCTTGCCTGCCCAGACTGAGCTAAAGCAGCACTAGTCTAGATGACACCAGTTCAGGTGGCTTCCAGATCTCCCTGTATTCTGCTGCAGACTCCTGAATGGTCACCTGGGATAATATGAAATGATGTGATTGGACCACTGGGACCTGCTGGTTGACTTTAGTTGCAACTGGACATGTATGACCGTCTGGCAGATCCTGTGTGTGTGTGTGTGTGCAGTCAAAGGTCACGCCTGGTTGTGTGGGGTGAGTGGGGTGAGTGGGTTGAGTGCACATGTGTATGAAAAGTATGATGAATGCGCACCTTTCTGTATGAATGAACCAATATGTTAGTGTGTGTGTGCGTGCCCATGTGTGTACACAAATGTGTGTGTCCTTTATCTGAGCCAGAGCAGCAGCAGGCTTTGTGTCGCAGTGTGAGCAGACCAGGCAGATGTTTCTGCAGGTGGGCCTGCTGACACACACACACACACACACGCACACACACACACGATGCCTTTCTCCCAGCTCTGCACACAAATTAGTTGGATTTGAGGAAGATTTCTAAATCAGTCATCAGTGTGTGAAGGACTCCGTATCCTTCTAGCGTCAACAGTCAGCTTCCCTGTAGCGTCCACCTTGTGGAAATGATGGCATCAGACATTAACAGGTGAAGAGA